>NC_031502.1:29801133-29819445 GCF_000237925.1 Schistosoma mansoni | reverse complement strand
ATTCCACTGCTAGCCACTATCCATCTCTGCTTACCATGCCTGTGAATTAAGGCTATATCGAGGCAATACGCACAGTATGCACATATGCCAATTAGAGACTGACCAGTTGCAGTCCTAACACATCGATGGGAAGACTCAAACAAACAACACTAAATGAATTACATCTAGATTAAGTTCGCGCGTTTATCGTATCCAGTGGTTTGAGAGGCTTAGGATACGTTTTCTACTACCACTGATGTTGTTACTACTTCTGCTGTTTTTGGATTTGTCTTTACAGTTTTATCTCGCTGTGTTGATGTGATGTGGCAACGGGACTCAGTGCCTTTAACGTCAGTTTTTACACTGCTTATGATTGACTGAATTAAATTAACATTCTAATGTTGTACATTGAATTCAAATATCTTGTGAATAGTTTCTCATTTGAATAACACAACTTTATTGTAATAGGTTTGTTTAAAATGAATTTTTCGGCTGAGAATATTATTCAACTTCAACGGGTCCAACTTCATGATTCATCAAATGTTTCGACCATGGTTCATTAAATTTCATATCTATGCTAAATTTTTTTCTACCCTTGTTCTTAGTTTGGATGTTTTATTTTTCGGTTACTGTTGTGCAATATGTTAACATTTACGTTTGTGATAAAGTCATGATTTGTTTACTGCATTTTTTGTATATTTTAGTCAATTTAACATTTTGTCTAAATGGGAATAATTATGTTTTCATTAGGATTAAATAAAATAGATCATTGTAAATAGCTTATCAACAAGTAATTTTTTATACATAAGTTACGTAAACTGGGATACATCAATCATTATCTTCCTATTTTTCAAAATAAATTTTTATTTTTCATGTGATATACCGTATATTTTCATGTATTGACTTTGAAAAATACCATCATACTTTATTTTTGGTTGAAGCTGATTATATTCGAATATTATGGTTAACATCATGTATTTATCATTGTTAAATAACCGTTGAAAACCAAGAAGATTCCTATAACTCTTTCTCCTCAGCAATGGGTATTCACGATCCCACCGAGCATCGGTCCCAGGATCTTCAAATCCCGCGACAACCGCTTAACCATTGAACCATTGAGCTATCATCCACTGGTCTGCATTTTTAACTCAAGTTAACTCGCAATATATGGCTTAATTATTGTCCAATGTCATTGGTGGGTAACTGCCTCAATGCTTCCAGGCTTTCAACGGTTATCTGAGTAAGATCATTTAGTGATATTAACTATAAAATTCAACAATCTTCACAAATCCCTTATTATGTAACACACTTGAATAAATAGAAGTCATATGAAATTCTATCTTTTCGCGGGGTAAGGTAATATCGATGTTAGTGCTAGTTATTGACTAACATCTAGTGAAAAGTCATAACAAGTATAGTTCAACTATGCCGTGAGTGAACTAGTTACCAATGGGTCATAGAATAAAGTAATGGACCTGATTCGCTGACTATGAAACATTTGGCATATAAGTTGTTTTAGCCTTACTAAAAAATCCATAGCAATAAATTTTAACACAAAAATCTATACGATCTTTGTTGAATTCGCAGATGTTATGCACGCTACGTATGTTTACAATTCAATCCCTTTAGTCCTAAAGAAAAATTTGTGACAAATCGTTATTTGTATTCATATTTCATTCCCACTTTTTACCTAGAAATATCTAACACGTCAAATTTATCCACGTCATTGACATTTGTGATATAACAATAAACGATTGATTTATATAAACTATTAGGCTGAGATAAAACTTTGATGCTTGTTAAAATCAACTCGAAATATCTGTGAAACGATTTGTTAACGTAATTCATGACGTACCATGTTTGTTCATACAAGGTTTTCTCTTCGTTATACAAACAGTCTTGTCTTATTCATGCACTTGAAAATTCTGATACATTATTATCACTTAAATTGCTGTTTCTTCTATTAAATGAATTTAAATTTATGGGATTATTGACAGAAGTGCATAGACCAGTTATAAGGCACGGATCCTCTGTTAATTTATATAACTTGTTCAACGAATTTCAGAGCCTCCAATCCAGTCCTCAGATTGGTCAAAAATTCCCAGGTTAGAATCATCCGGCAAATGTCCTCCACCAAGAAGTTACCTAAATGAACAAAATTCATCATCTAATCTACCATATCATGTTTATACAACGTCAGCTCAGTGTTTCTTACTATCTTTATGGACAACTCATTCAAACAATTGTCTGTCAACAGTCCAAAATTCATTACTTGACGTAATTGAACTACCTTGTCAATCTTTACTAGCTCGAATGGAGTCGAATGGTTTTAGTAAGTATCTTTCATTATATTTTGTACTTCAATACTATATATATATATACCACTGAGCATATACCGAAAATGCTGTTTTTCATTAAAATAACTATATAGAAAATCGGTGCAAATGTAGAAGTATTTAATTTACTCATCTTTTTTGTACTTTATGTCATTTTTTAAATGAATCTCGTACTTTCTACCTTCCTGAAAGGTAAATTAGTTGATGTTATATGTATTTCTAATAACTGTAATCACTATTAAATAGGAAGAATGTATTTGTAAAATCTCAGTGAGTGAATTTGAAGTAAATCCAACTTTTCGCCTGGCAATCTGGTCCAAGCTTTTTTAAGGAAATATAATCAAACATCAAAATTATCGAATATAAATAGGTTCATGGTTCTCCGGTTCACTGTATACTGAATAGGTCATCCAATCAATGTTAAAAATGTTTAAAGTAGGTATTTGTATTAGTGTATAAGAGACCTGTGGTGTGAAACGAAAAGTTTTAAGATAACCTATTTAATGTCTCATATCCACCCGGCGCCCAAATACTGTGAAACTATTCTATCTAATTTAGACGAAAGTCTTTATGTAGTCATTATTTTCTAAAATTCAATAGCTGAAGTCCTTAAGCTACTTCATATACATATATATTAAAGGATAACTTACAGTCTAATCAGTGACCTTACTTGTGGATTCTTGATACCATTCAAATGATAATTAGGACTTCGATTTATACCCTCAAAAATTATATTTACAATTATTTCGTGACATCCTTTTATATTTTACATTCCATCACTGGTCTATTCCTTTCTTCCATTCGGTATATTCTTTTAATTTCCAACTCATATATCAGGTCGCTGACTTTGGAAATCCTGTCCCATCCAAACGCTCTCAAGCCACTGATTGGCCGTAAGTTGAATCAAACCACCGATTACGAATAAGTTTCGGAGTACTTATCTATTCTCTGATCATGCTCTTGTTTGCGCTAATCTTACCTTACGTTTCAGCAGCCAATAAATACATCCCCCTGAACAGATCAATATCAGCAAATTGGTTGCAGCTTTTGTTGCAACCAAAAGATCAAGCGGAGCTAGTTCAAGGCTAGCTATCAACCCACCGAAAAGTGTAGATGAGCACTGACTGCAGTTGCATGACGCCACGAAAATGGCGATTAAAGTCGTTTACAACTTCGCGAAACGTCCCGCTTACAAGGACTGGGTTTCTACAGGCTCCTTACAACTCACTAGAGCACGTGGATCTACTTCGGGTGACCGCGAGTTTGACTATAAACGAATATTGTTATGTAGTGAAATTGTGCAAAGCTTACGTAAGGACCGAGAAGCCTGGTAGTCGCAGTGTACTAACAAGTTGGAAACAGATACTGGATATTGTAACTGCCTAGTGCTCTTTCAGTTCATCTAATTCACTGGCAGAAAGCCTGGTTTGAGTGAAACAATCTGTGATGGCGGGATGCCAATCACTAACATACTTCGACGTCTTGGACGATGGGGAGGGTTTTTCGAGGAGCAGTTCAGCTGGTCTGCTGCTCTGGCGACATCTATCAAACTGTCCTGCAATCCACGGCTCATGATGACTGGTCCACCTAACGAGGCGAAAGTCTGCAATAAACTCGAACTCCTGAAGTGCCACAAATCACAGGTTTCAGATAACTTACCTCCGACCCTCTTTAGGGAGGTGGACACTTTCTGTTTATGGAGCCGGCTGAGTTGTTTACAAAGGTCTGGTAATTAGAGAGTGTTCCGGCATGGTGAAATGAGTCAAAAGTCGTCTCTATCTTGGAAAAAGGTTCGCGTCGTTTCTGCAAAAACTATCGGGAGATAAGTGTACTTCCGAATA
This sequence comes from Schistosoma mansoni, assembly GCF_000237925.1. NCBI lineage: Eukaryota > Metazoa > Platyhelminthes > Trematoda > Strigeidida > Schistosomatidae > Schistosoma > Schistosoma mansoni. The sequence goes on along the minus strand of NC_031502.1, from coordinate 29,815,289 downwards.
AGTTCAAACTATTGGCTTTCGTCATACGTCGTAGATCGTTCGAAATCAGAGAAAGTTTGACTCGCGAGGAGCAGGATGGTTTTCGTTCTGGTCGAGGATGTATTGATTATATCTTCACCCTCCATCAAATGTTGGAACACTGTCATACTTATCATAGGCCTACAATCGTAATGTTTCTTGATATCAGGGCTACCTTTGATTCGTTGAACAGGACTGTGCTCTGAGATTGTCTATTGAAGAAGGGTGTGACTGAGAAGTTTACTAACATCTTGAAAGCCCTATATACAAATACCTCAGACTGAGTAAGGGCACACAACCACCTTTCTCCATTGTTCCATTTAAGCAGTGGGGTTAGACAGTTACTCATTCTCACCATTCCTCTTCAACTTCGCCATCGATGACGTTCTGGGTACAGGTCTGATGGATGTAGGTAATGGCGGTGTGGACCTGTTGCCTGGAGAAAGACGTTTTGACCTCGAATACGCGGATGATATCCTACTGTGCAATAATACACAAGCCATGCAATCCGCACTTAATCGGTTGGCAGTCATTGTCCATAGGTACGGCATGTGGTTTGTACCTTCTAAGTGTCAAGTACTTTTACAAGACTGACAGTACCCTGATCATGAATTCATCCTGGGTAGTAAGCGGATAGAAGTAATCAAGAAGTTCGTTCATGTAGGCAGCTGCATAAGTGCTGGTGACTGCTCAAATGATGAGATCAATTCACGTATCGTGAAAGTCAGAGTGACTTATGAAAATCTGAGCCATCTTTTTCACCTTCGTGATGTTGGTCCGGTTGTAAAATGTCAAATCTATAATGCGTCTATGGGAGTCGTTTTGTTTCATGTTTGTGAAACCTGGCCTCTCCGAGTTGACGATGTTAAGCGTCTCTGTATTTTGCAATTTTTGTATACGAGGGATTACTGACAATATAAGGGCAACACCTTATAAGTAATGCAGACGTTTGTCAAAGTGTGTTAGGGCCTAGCGACTATACTTCGATTGGTGTCTCTATCTTGAGACACTGACTTCGGTGGCTTGAACATGTCCTACGAATGTCGTCCCAGCGAATTTCACGTCGTGCATTATTTGCCGATGCTATAAGTGTATAACATGATGTCGTGGTATATAAGAAAGCTGTATAGGACTGGCTTCTGTTAGTCCTTTACGACTCCCTAGTTTTGATTCTTAAGATATTCCAACACAATAGACCGAAACATTATCAGATATAGTTCAGAGTCGAGCCAGTAGCCTTCTTCCTGCAGCTTTCTTTTACTTTCTTCCTATAATATGAGAGTAACTTTGACCGAAATAATCTTTTCTGGCTGGATTTTTCTTAAATAAACTCCCATCATTCTTTTTACTCTCGTTCGTTTTTGTTCCTATTTTATAATACTCATCTTCCTTTATCTGTTCATAATCTTATTTTTATTGTGCGGCGCATATACAGTTCGGTGTTCTTTTGAACTATTGTTTGTTTTTCAATAATAATAATGATTTAAGTCACTCATCTCATTGTCTTTTAAATATGAGTTTTCTGCCAAAATGTGTGGGAGTGACACTTAACAATGTCAAATACTTAGTTGACTTGTTTTTTTCCACTCAGTCACTAATCTTACAGTATAGAGATCATATGGCTTGTCGCTTCGTGATTCTGTCTTATCAAGGTTTCTTTCTTATTTTCAATAAGTACTTACTAACTCAGTAAGTTTCATTCCAATAAAAATTACATTCATTTCTTCAATGTTTGCGAAATGTTGTCTACATCATTTTTGTCATTAGGTCTTAGACATTTTCTGAACATTTGATAAATACAGCAGATAAACATTTAGCTTCTGATGAAAAGATTGTGATTAAGTACTTCTCAGCAATCCGTTCTTTTCGATGTTATTGTGGATTACTAAGTTTTGTGTATCATCTATGTGTTTTACTTTTGTGATAATTTTAGCATTAGTTATATATATATATATATATATATATATATATATATATATATATTCAACGCAGCTGCAACTTGGTTGGATTCTTAGTGTATAAACCTCAACACTAGTATCCAGGTATATTCTGCCTAAAAGTTCCAATTAAGTCGAAACTCGTTGCATGGATTATACTGCTAGCCACGTACCAAATGTAACAAACTGTATATTTTGTTAATGTATAATTTTATGATGAATATTGTAAATTTTGTGACGGTATTAAAATACACCTGAATTTCGAATTAAATTTCTCGTTTTGTAATGTAAAATTTAAATTATCATCTACATTACATTATTATCCTGCTCTCTTAGTTAATTTTGTTTATTTTTTTCCACTTTCATTTACCAGTTCTTAACTTGGATGATTTAAATAAATGTCATGATTCATTGTTAAAAGCATGTAAACAATTGGAAAGTGTTGCCTATCGTTTAGCTGGTCAGCCATTTCCTATGGATTCACCGAAAGAAATATCCAAGGTTTGATAAATATATTTTTGCTAGTATCAACAATTTTAGACTGATTTCAAAGAAAAATTAAATTTAATTTTTTGAATTCAAGATCATAAATGGTATCAATTGTTGTTTGATTGATAATGTTATAAATAAACTGTGCCGATCAAAAACCTTGTGTACTATTGAGTTTTCTTTCAATGTGTGAAATGAATAACTACCATAACTTTTTTAGGCATCAATTCCAATGTCGGACTTGATAGTTTCAAACAAATTGAGCATTGAGTAGATAGTCAACAATAAATATATTTCTGTTATATCCCAATGAGTGGAAAAATTGTATTTCTGACGTTTCGTGAATTAATGTAAGCCACTTCTTCAGAGTAAATAACCGAAACAAGTTAACAAAAGTTTAAATAATGCAAAGGAAACAATGCATTGGCTTTCCGGAAACTTCAGTTTGATGTCTACATCTATTTACAGTTATGTATTCTCTCAAATAAATAGTTTAATGAAGGAGTTTTCACTGCTTTACTTGATAACATAATCAGTAGGAACTTTGTAAATTAGGATCACTTCTCACTAACTAATGATGATCACTCACGAATTTTTAGGATGTTACACTTCAAACAGTCTTATCATTAATAGTACTTATTTTGACAATATTTTTTTATTTGAAAAGGTTCTTTTCAAATGGCTTCATTTACCTCAAATAACTGATCCCAATGATTTAATAATGAATAGAAAACGTAGTCAATCCTATTTATTGAATGGGCGTAATCGTTCAAATCATTTACCCAAAGCTACTAATACACTTCTCTCGAAACTTACAAATCTTCATCCATTACCAGCTGTTATTATGGAATGGCGTCATATCAACGGTATTTTAGAAAAAATATTTAACTCACTAGTATCTACATGTCGTCTTATCTATATATCTAGTACCGGGGATCAGGTAAGAATAATAACTTTGCAAATAAATTCCTTTCCAAACATTTAATGTTCAACGAGTTTTATGATTTCCGTCCTAATGTTTTGTAAACAATGGATGCTTTTTAATGCAACTGGTCTTAGCAGGAGAGAAAAACGTTCTATTGACTACTTTTTTCGAAGAAACTAATCTGCATTATCTGACCTAAGTTACTTACATAATCAAAATAAAAGTTCAGTCTATCAACACGTGGTACATTACATTTAGTAAAGCATGAGGTTGTTTCAGAATAGCAGTAATATTCAGTAGGTGTGTCTAAAATTCAGTGGTGTTCCAGTACTATTCGCCGTTTCCGTAGCACAGAAAACGTATTTTTAAGTCTACAATCTCATTTTTACCACTGGTTGCTTGTAATTGTTGAATGTATACGGAACTGCAGACTATTAAATGTTTTAATGATCTATTTCCGTTTTGTTTAGCTTAGTAAAATGAAGTATGTGTTTGCACTTGTTTTCTCCTTTACACTTTGTTTCGGTTCACTGGGTAAAATATATAACCTGAATATCTAATCTTTAAGACAATAGAGTGACGTCAGGTGATGCAGGCTGATAATAGCTCCTCAAAATAGGTTCATGCACCATACGATCTTTTAAGATTCTGGAGCACATTTACTCCATTAATTTCAAATTAGATTTTTTCAACCCACATTAGGATGAACAACCTTTATCCACCAACACAGTTTCGATGCTTCACTTTCATCCTCTCACCATTGCAAAACAAATTCTGCTGTGTTGTAGGTATTAAGGGTATTTCAAGGAAAGGAGCTGATTTCTTTCACCTACTGTACAGTTGCATTTTCTGACTCAGCAGCCTGAAACATTACCAGACACGACTCATACAAGTCAGAGTCTATAGTTTAATAGTTTCCTATCAAATCTTTCTTAATAGTAGAATAGACCTTCCCAACTGAAAAATGTCTATCTGGGTTGATTGGATATTTTTTCTGATTTATGGTACAGTAAAGACACTACTTTTTTGTATGGTTTACTCTATAAATGTCCTATTTTTCCAAACACTTTGTGTGATATATATAGTAATTCTCAAAATAGCTGCGGAATACATGTTGATTTTTATCCGTGATCCAGTTTATAAAACTATAATAATAGTATTTTTCAAATACTACAGTACACTAAATTAGTTATTATATGTTAAACATCCTGCTAATTGCACTTCTTTTAATGGAACTTTTGAAACGTACAAGGATTTATGGGCACATAGAAGCATAATTGGTATGAATCTAGGTCTACTTTTACAAATAGTATTTATGCTCAGCATACTTCGAAATCGTTATCATCAATTGAATGAATAAACACTATATTTCACTAAAAGAATTGTACTAATTTGTAAATGATCAGAAGAATCAAGTTACATCACTATGACGTTGTTTTATATTATTTCAAATTAGTAGCATATATTGTAAAATTCATAATATTGATAGATTTACGAATAGAATTTTGACCAGTGTTGATAGTGCCGAGAATTCGCTGTTGAAAGTTTAGTATTATCATTTTATAATAATGTGACGATTTTCTCTTGCTTCTACTTGATTACCTAAATGCTAATAGGCATTTTCTAGCTTCCATCTGATTTGGGGTGTTAATTTTGCAAAATCTTGTGTACAACTGGCTTTACTGTTCAATATTAATAATAAATCTTAATTTATTACTGTATTCACATATAGATTGTCGCACGTATTATAATCTGAACATATTTCACATTTATTAATTCGGTCAGTTATAAAAAATCAGGACATAGTGCGTTTATACATATCGACTCAAGTTGTCGGACTACGCTAGCATAGGAACATAAAACTGTCAAAGCAAATGCTAGAGTAGTAGAATTACTGGCAGTATCAGTAGTAGTACTAGAAGATATTAGGCATAAATAATATAGTTTCAAAAGAATGAGTGGATTTGAGGAGTAAAAAAATAAAACAAACATTAAACTTATCTACCCCATCGCCATCAGTTGTAAACCATATCATCCAATTTCTTCAATCATTGATTATAACGGTCGCAAACACTCCAACCAGGTAGTCATCACCTTAAAAAAATTCTTATATTCAACATTGTAATATAGCTGAACAATTGTCTAGTAAACAGTTGTTTTGTGACTGTTTATGTATTTTGACTCTTTATTATTTATCTCAAGAAAAACAAATCATATTGCTTAAGGAACCCCTTATTATTATTATTATCATCTGATTTTTTTCTTTTTCGTTCAATGCATTTTCATGATGTCTTGTTTTTTTCTGCTTACTTTTCTTTACTTCTCTGATCTGTTTCCTGATAATATACAGCCATTACGTATATCACCTACATATGATGTTTACACAGCTACTGGTCGAATTATATCTATTATGCCTAATTTACAATCTGTTCCAAAAGATATTGTTATTGATTGGTCTAAATTACACTATAAATCGTCAACAGTAGACAATAACTGTCTTAATAATAATTCAGAAAAGTGGACTTCACCATTTGATCAAATATTAAGTGAACTGCCTAAATCAATTGAAGTAAGTTTCTCTATTTTTTCTTGTTTGAATAAAAGAAAATTGATTTTATAAATATCATGCGATATAAAGTCAGTTACAACATAGAACGTGGTACGTATGTACATCGGTTTAAGTTGCCATACCCCATTAACTCAGGGGGATAAGATTGTTAGGCCAAATCCCAGTATACTAGATTTAGTAGCGGTATCAGTGGTAACAGAGAAAATTTAGGCATCGACGGTGAATTAGCGAAATAATAGCAAAAAAGGTTATGAAAAATTCGAAGTCTCAGAATTTTGGAAGAGGCAAAGAATGGATGCATTTGCGTTATTGAAAACGATTTTGAGCAATATCATTCATACCTTGTAATCATTGGTTACGATAATCACGCGGACCACAACCAGTTAGTCTACACCTATTAACATGACTGAGTTCACTTGTTAGTAACTTCATAGATTGATCCCATGTTTTAATTTGCACACCCCCAAGCTTCCTTCTAGCCAACCCTGACGAACACCACTTGAAGTAGCCAATTCCGAAGACAGTTCTCCATAAGCTCTGACTTAACCAATAGTGTTTGAGTAGAGAGCTTGTACAAGATTAACGTACTTCTCCGGTCCGTCTTTCAACTGCTAAAACTAAACCACTACTCTTGTAAATCACACGTGTTAGTCCATCAGGCCTTACTTCTCTCCCTCGCTTTGGATAACTTATAGCCTTTCAGCGTCACTAAGAGTTGAAGAACTTGCATCAGTTTAGCCATTCAGGTTGCTTGGAGATAATATGTAACTGAAGCGTGGCTGAAGGCCAGTTGAACCGTTCCCTAAAGTGTTCTACTTATCGGTCCAATCTCCTAGATAGAGAGTGAATGATAGTCCCATTTTTTTCACGAAATATATTCACAAAGAGATGGTTTTTAATGCTTATTTCCTTGATAATTCTGAATAGTAGTCTACCGTTAGTTATCTCTGCTGCCTTTTCCATTTCTTCTGCTTTCGCTACTCACCACTGCTCACGATCATTGCGTAGGCTTTTCCACCAGCCAAAGTTTAAGCTGTCTAAGGTCCTCATCGTGTCTGGAGCTAAACGGTATGAGTTTCTGATCGTCTATCTGTTCTGTGGACGCTGAGACCCACTGATTTTTCCTTACCTTTCTGTTTTTAGTTCCTAGTAGATGTCGCTGCTGTTTCCACAGAGTTTTTGATATATCAAGCTGACTCGAGGTGGATGTCACTTTCACGGATAACTAGCTCCCTCTCTAGTCCCTGAACTATATTCCTAACCTCTTCATCATTAAGTTGGACTCTTAAAAGTTTTCTTGCTGTGGCTTTTCTAGGTTCAGTAAGACACAAACAAATACGTTCTCAAACTAAGGCATGATCCTAGTCTAAAAATGGGCTCCAGAGTGAGCCACAGTCTTCATCCAAGCCCCTTCAAGGATGAGTAATGACAATGTGATCTATTCGAGTTCATCAATGAGTCGATTGTGGAGGTCGCCATGTCAGACGATGTTTCTCCTTATGTTGAAAGTTGGTGTTTGTCAGTAATAGACGGTTATCTGAGCATAGGTGCAACAGATGGTCGCCTTTCGGTTTGGTTTAGTTTGCCTACTTGAGCAATAAAATTGCCTCCAAGTATTACTACATCAGAGGGTTTAACTTTTTGATAGATGTTTAATAGCTTCCTATGAAATTCATCTCTAACTTTGTCAGAGCTGCAATCAGTGGGAGCGTAGGTAGATATAACGAAAAGAGAACCTCGTGTGTCCCTATATTTTATACTATCTCATTTCGTCGGTAAGCTCACAAGCTATTGTCTATTGGAATCCACTCTAACAGAGCCCCTTCTGCTCTTGGACTTAATTCTATACCTACACCACTGAGGCCATGAGAAGTAGCAGTGGAGTCTCGAGACACTAGAAGTGCAAATTGCACTGAAATTTTTACATTGACAAGGTGAGGTCAAATGAATAACCGTACTTTGGTCCTGTATTCGCATTTTGGGCCCTCAAATGCCCTGGTACGGCCGAGAGTGGGGAGAGTCCGCTCTCCCTCTCGAAATATTCTCACATGGCCAGCGAATATATAGCCTCTGCCAGGGAAGTCCTACTCACTGCCTTCTCGTGGCGGGGGTGTTGTTTACGAAATTGAGAGGACGAAAAGCGAATGTCCGGTGCTTTAACCGGGTTCGTGGACAAGACGAGTCCACCTAGGGGAGTTGGAAAACCCTGATTCCAAACCAATGGTGCACATGGGCTCCAGTAACCTGAGGGAACAAATGGCGTATGAATCAATCGTTGGTCACCGGCTACCATAGGACTGCATCTCCTTACGATGCTCCGTTGCCTTGTGGATTAGACCTTCAAGTCAAAGGCTCGGGGTGTGGCCCCCTAAGAAAACCACCTGCTTCAGTCTGGGCACCTGTGCAGTATCACAGCCCTCACACAAATCAAATGAGATTTGTGAGGCGCATATGTATCTGGTGCTTCCTTGTACCAATATTTATGTGTTTAAATAAAATAAATAATAATTCGCATTTTGGAGGCGTAGCATGTATCGATTGCGCGAAATTCTAGAGTTCTGACTAAAGAAGCCGGTTTTCCTATCTGACACAAGGTTCGAACATTAAAAGCTCTAACATACAGTTTGACAACGTGTTTTCAGGAGACCAGAAATATTTTGATGTACCAGTATCCCAGATCACAGCTAGTATAGAGCTGTTCTCGAGATTTAACGTTTTGTAATGCGATATAATTTACATGTGTACTTTGTAGACAGTTAGATAATTTTTAATAATGGAATCCTGAAATAGTATTTCATCTGTAAATTGCTATTTAGACATGCTTAAAATCCGGTGTTCATATTTATGTCTCACTAGGAACATCAAAAATCGTATAAAAGTACGTTCAGGTGATGAGCATCTAAGTGAACAAAATTTATGTCTTTAGTTCCATTGTTAACCGGTACCTAACATTCCAACCATCATCATTATAGAGCCTGAAACTAATTTGTGTCAGGCGGGTCACCAATCCACATCAACATGATGAAATGAAATTGATAAGATAAATGGTAAGTGACCCTAAATAATAAAGCATCAATAGCAATGAGAAAAACTGAACATTGAGAATATGGTTTCAAAGGACAAAATAGAACATATGTTTGAATAAATGCTGAAACACAAGATCTAGTTTAAAATAGTGAGTTAATGCACGTGCTCAATTGTAACTAATTCTGAGCCATTCCACACAACATTTCTAAATACTGGTTTCAGACAGTCCACTATCAACGTAACTCAGATCAGACTTTAACGAGTCATAATCTTACTCTAGTTTTGTTTTACATTTTCCATGAAAGTAGGATGAATCTTCTCAACTGAAAGAAATCTATCTTGATCATATTTTCAATCAAACTATCTCTTTTTTTTTTTACTAAACTTTGGATTGACTGTGATCAGTCACCACATAGAAACAAACCTATATCATTCGACAAATTTATTAAGTAGAGAAAAAAGATTTCGCATCTATAATATACCTACTTTCAATAAAGCTTTCATTCCACATGATTTGATCAAACTCTCCCCTAATTTTATAACTAATGAATTAGTATATACACAGCCCATTCGCCAATGTTGTGGTGTTTTTTATATAAAAAAATTCTCACACTAAATAACAATAATCTATCTGCTGCGACATATGTTTAGTCTTATGTGCTAGCACTCATTATCATATACATGACATAAAGTTATTGAATATATTGAAGTGAACCAATATTTGTCGGATTAAATGCCACGTGATGGATATAGATTAAAATATTAGATGGTTTACCTAATAATTTATATTTACGAACAGTAATAAAATCATACGAGTTGCTAATTATGCAGTGTTATTATAGTGAAATTTTTTATCTTAATTACTGTTCTAATCTCCCACTGATAAAGCAGTACCATTTAAGAGGTTTTATTGAAGTTTGATATTGTTATAAACAGGATAGATACTGGTTATAACTCTAGGGTTCTGGTTATAACAGTCCTTTCACTTTTTACACGTATGTAGGACGCTAATTAACCTTAGACGAATATCTACACTAGATTCCCACCCAGTGTCTATTCTACAGGACTTCAACACAACTCAGATCAAGAACACGAGATTAGCTTGACTACAACGTCGATATATTTCCACACCAGAATCCGACACAAGGAACAGTCAATCAATAACTGTCAATACATAATAAGGATAGGGGAATATATATAACACAACACCTGTCATCCTATTTAAGTCTAACTCATCAAGACAACCAATCATTGTCATCCTCGCCCACACATCAGATATCTTAAACCTAAATATCACAGGTTCATTTTTTGAAGAATTCGATTCTAGGTTTGAAATTCACTCAATCCCTTTCTTTTGAACAACTGTAGATCATATACTAATACACTGATCTATATTCTTGTAAAATTCATTCTATATCTTCCTACTGAGCATATCTGCACTTCTGTTGCTAAAATCCTGTGGTTTGAACTCAGCAAATGTCTACATCTTTTTTGGAACTATATTGTTTAACATTGAACATTAATAATCATTTCATTTCGCTTCGTCAATAAACTAATACTCTTCCGGCATATTGATTATCAGTATGGAGACAATTTGAAATTATATCATATTTCACTGCTCTGTGAATCTACTCGTTCTTCTTGATTTGTGTTGTCCAAGAGCAACGTTTTCTACTAATACTGCCACTATGCATACTACTCTTGCATCTCACTGTAGTCAAACGGTGTAAAAACTAGAACCAATGAATATATTCCTTTATCTATTACAACATTGTTTGTAATAATTTTAATACCTTTTACTGTTGGTTATTTTCTTTTTAGACTATAAGACCACGTTGTGCATTTCATGCACCTGTTGGTGGTTTACTTATTTCTGGTGATTTTTGTCAACTCGAATTAAGATTATTAGCGTATTTCAGTAAAGATGTAGAACTTTTAAAACTTTTATCAGTAGTGGAACATGCAAGTCAAACTGCTGATCAATCCATTGAACCTAACTCAGAATCAGATGCATTTAAAAAGGTAAAGCTATACAATTGTTGTTTTATCGTTGTTTGTTTTCGTTCCACAGGATTCGAATGTACAATTTTATTGAATAAACGTTGATAATTGTTTAGATCGATTATTTGTGCAGATATTTTCAATTTCGATATATTTTTCATGAAACAGTATAACAACTAACCTGGTTTGTTTAGATTTGATACTCTCCAGGAATGGTCACATGGTTGACGCGTTAGAAATGTAGACTGTTGTATTTTGACTCATTTTCTGGAGGAATTTCGGTTGTCGTAAAACCTCAAGCCGTTGAACTTAATTCTGTGTAGGATTTCGGTTCTGCGTTAAGATTAAAGTCCAAGCTATCATAAAACAGCTGTCCATTGTCCCCCCCCTCCTGGTTTCCATTAATTTTTTTCCAGATAACCCAATCATTCCTTTGGTTGATAAGGGAAAATAATAAAAGAACAAAGGGAAATGTAATGAAAGGTAGACATTCGATGGACTAATCTCTGTACACTTTTTTTAGTTTCCTCGTTCTTATTATCTTGTTGAGGAATTCTTGAATACCGCTACAAGAAAACTGACATAGTTGTATAAATGACATAATAGGTCTGTACTGTTTTATTCTAAATTAAATTCCACTGTCATTTTGTTAAACTACTCTTACTTTAATCAAACATCGTATATAACTCATATTAAATGGTGGATAAACGTTTGTCCTTTGATTTTTAACCTGTATTCTTATTTCACTTAGACGAATGATATTTAGTTTAACATTAATATACTTATTAACTATTTGTCAGAATTACTTTCTTATTATTAACAACCTGTAGTAAACTCTGCAATCACCCTTTTCTTTGAAAAAAAGAAACTAAAGTATCATTTTTTAAATGTATGTTTCGTTTAAAGTTAGCTGCTCATTGGTTAAATATACCCCATTCAAATCAAGTGACCGATGTTCAACGTCAACAAGCAAAACAGTTATGCTATGCTATTCTATATGGAATGGGTTCTCAAACATTGGCTAGTCAACTGAATGTATCTCAACAAAATGCTCAAAAGTTAATTGATAGCTTTTTAAATACTTATCCAGGTAAATGACTCAGTTGATTCATCGAAATATACATACGGTTAGTCTTTATGGTATTCTTTAAAAAAAGTATCCCTGAACTAATGTATTTGTTTATATTATAGGGGAATTTGTGAAGATTGCTGAATGTGGTAATTTACGTGACAGAATGCTCGTAGTTAGACAATCATTGAGAATCAAGGAATACTGAGCAGCTATTTCTTCCTCGCTCGTGACCCTTCAGCAGTGAACATGTATGACACTACCGAGAGTCGAATCACAGAATTTCAGGCTTTTAATAATATACTTAACCTTTAGGCTATTGTGTTTAAATTCAATGGTTTATGTTCCTAACTCCACTCAGTTAACGATATTTTACGACCACTATGCATTGTCATTAGTAATATTTATTTCATACCGACTCATTAATGGCTACTCATTGTAATTCTGGAAATTACCTCTCAAAGTTATTTAGGCAGCAAAGTTTTTATATTCAATCTTATTTATATGAGTAATTTACCAAGTTCGTTTTTCGGGTCCTCATTAGCGTCATCAGGTATATTCACGTGCACTGACTTTCTGTTTGGTTACAATGTTAAAATGTCAAGTAATTTGACCAGCCACTTAACTCTCATTAAAGAAATGATTTTATCAGCAAATTAATAAGTGCTAATATTATATGTGCGCTAAAATTGTAACGGATATTCAAAACCTGTCAAGAAATCTTCATAAGTACAGATAATATAGTAAATTTATGTCAACCAATTGCAAACTTATGTAACAGATACACACATATGTAACAGAAATGAGGTTTACACATGCACACACATTTATACTTTGAAGGTCACTTAATATACCTAGCAAACAATGTTAGAATTCATTTCTCTCACAATTGATTAATGCAGAAAGTGTACACATTACAAAAGGGTGTGGACCAAGATTATCAGTAAATACAATTTAGTACTTGAAATTGTGGAAGTTTACACCAGACTGGAAAAGTGACGAGTATTCAATAGAAACGTTTCTAATTTTATGTCACGGTAATTCATCAAATAAATAAATAAAAAAGTTATTTCAACGTCTCTTGGATACTATTTGGTTTACATTACAATTTAATGTTAAGAATTGGAAATACTTTATAGTTGAAATCATGAGTCAATTGAAGCTAGACCACAATGGAAAATTTGGAAGCACTGGATGGCCGTTTCGTCCTAATTGTCAATCTAATTTGAATGATAGAAATTTTTATATCTTTAAATTAATTGAATCTTATCAAAGATGGACAGTGGCTAGCAGTGGAATCCAGGACACGTATTTCGTCCTATTTGGGACCCGTCACCTGGATGTACCTGCATCTCAGAGTTGATGTTCACTCTGAGACTCAAACCCAGTATTTTTCGCTTCAAAGCCATCGCGTTTTCCACTCAGCTACTGAGTCCTGAATCTAATCTTTTATGAATATAAATAGACAGTAACAATGTTTGTTACGACTCATGGTAGTGTTTTAAATAGTAAGTTACAATGGATATTAAGTTGAATAATTCTGTCAAATTATTAGGGTTTACAAATTTCGAACTTTCCATATCAACGTATTTGTTACTGAATGGTTATTATTATTTTTATAAAGTTCTAAGTGAACATTTTTCATGATTTTCTTCAGCTTCAACAGATTCATATCAGAAAACTAATTCAACTAGTCAAAATACCCCGATATCCTTGTAAGTTCGTCATATATATTTATATATAAACCAATGTGTTGCATATGTGTATCTACAAACATCTTTCATTTGTATTTTTATAGTCCTTTTTTGGTGAGACTATAATTTATAGACGACCTTTAAGCAACGCTATAATGACTTTGAAAATGTCCACCTACTAACTAAGACTAAATGAGGATTATAAAGCAGTGTAAAGAATTGTAACTATGATTTACAGTTGATGGTTAGGGTTTTCATCACGAACTGACATTAGCTATAATACCGAAATAGTAGTTAGCCAAATATGTATATGAATTTCTGCACTAAAATCCCAGACTTGTCACCTTAAATCTGATTGGTTCGTTCGTAAATTATAATTTTCCCTATTTCTTTTTCATTTGTCAAGTTTTATTCTATGGATAATTTG
>NC_031502.1:29795178-29800933 GCF_000237925.1 Schistosoma mansoni | reverse complement strand
ATGCCTCGCGAGATTTGAACCCAGGACCTATCAGTTGAAGTTAGACATTAACACCGTTGGATGCCGGCTCAGTGGTCTAGTGGTTAAGCACTTGCGAGGCATGATCGTGGATGCGCACTGCTGAGGAGTCCCACAATAGGACAAAACGGCCATCCAGTGCTTCCAAATTTTTTATTGTGGTCTAGCTTCAATTGACTCATGATTTCAACTATAAGATTACTGAAATCTCCGCAATAACCCCTTCTGATAATTGAAAATATTGTTATGTGTAAGTATTCTATTAGTTACTATCAAGCGCAACGGATAAACATATTAGCAAATAGGTTGGTCGAGATTACTTTTTACTTGGTAATAATACCAATAAAACTCACGTCTCTATGGTTCTGGTTCTTTTAAAACTCAAGCAATTAGCCAAAGTGAAGTATTCACAAATAAATAAATAAATAAAGCAGGATAAATTTAACGACAATATCATCATTTAAGCTGCTAGTCTAGACTCACTATCTCTGAAATAATCAATCCAAAGTACTTTTATAGATTTTTCTTATTTTCTGGATCTGTATGGAAAAAGAGCTCTAATTCACTGTCCACTGATTTTTATCGTCCGTTGTGTTGTGCATTACTATTTATTTTATTATTTGAAACATCCTTTCGTAAAAAACACTAGGTGTTCAAAAGTTTATTAAAACAGCAGTTTTAACTGCTCATCGTGAAGGTCAAATTAAAACACTTAATGGTCATATCCGCCTTCTACCTGTGTTAAACTCGAAAACGGTATTTGACAGTGGTACACCTTATGAACTCAACTGTAATTGGTCGAAGAAATATGATTTACGGAATCATTTTGCTGTTATTAAGGTTAGTATTTCCTAGTTTATGGACAATACCACTTATTGATTTTATCATACCCATCATTTACTTTAGTTATAAATTTTAAAATCTCAATTGTTTTCCATTTCACCAAATGATATTAGTTGAAAGGCCTGCAGAACTTCGTCAGCTACCAATTCCCATTATTAAATTGAGCGGCAGTTCCTACTCTCTTTGCTTTCCGCGAACAAAATTAAATTTGACAGTTCTTCTGACTAGTACACTATTACCCAAGTCATTGTGTGGCATATGTTGTAAAGTAACGTCACTGTCCAGTACTTATTCTGTTAAGTGATTTCTTTTTTTTTTCTAAATCACTAGACTGCAGTTTTGAATCTCGCTTCACTTATTATGGTTTTATCTGTCGTGTAGTCTTAAACAAGAGAAGTGGCTAGCTCAAACTCGACTACACTAGCCTGTACTTGTATGTTTATGAATTACATTTGTTAGTTTAATCTTTACTTATTTAATGAACTTAATCGACGTTTCTGAATTTAATCCAGTAACTAATATTACGGTGTCTGAAGAGGTTAGTGTTAAGTTCAATGGAAATACTAATATAAGCTGGGTTCCATGTACACTGAATTAGTAGGCATGTTCCATATAAGGGGAGAAAACGCACGTCCCCTAAATCGAACCACTCTTAAAAAACGAACAGAACTATGCGGTTAGGCAAAGATGGATAGTGGCTGGCAGCGGAATCCAGGACGCGCGTTTCGTCTTATTTGGGACTCGTCAGCTGGATGTACCTGCATTTCAGAGTTGATGTTCACTCTGGGACTCAAACCCTGTACCCTCGCTTCAAACGGTTGTTTTTTGATTGGCTAATCAAACGTCTGGCGGCCTGCTTGAATACCTGGGCTATCTGTTTCTGCCATCTAAATATTTCAACAAGTTATCTGTTTTTTTAAATTTGTTTTAATATCTCATTATGTCTTTTAATCGCATAACCTATACAGGCGCGTTTATGTAAAGCTTACGTCCTTTCGCTGCAAAAATTACAAACAAGTACAATAAGAGACATCGTGGTGGTTGACAATATGCATTAAAGAGAATAAACACTAATCAAATGTCGATTCCCGAGCTGCTAAATTCTAACTGCCGATCACTTATTAACGAGGTGGACTATCTCCAATTCATACTAAGTCAAAACATATATCGTAATTGTGGCGTTATCACAACTTATGAATCTTGGTTAACTGATCTACAGGACGATTGCTTAGTATCACTGCGTGATTTCAATATCTATCGTCAGAATCGACCAAGCAATAAAATGAGGTGTGGCGGTGGTACAGTTACGTTTGTAAACGTTAACTGGTGTTGATCTACTTTTGCTTGTTTCAAGTTTTCAAATGACTTTATCGACTGTCTAACTTTAAGACGCCGTTCAAAACACCTGTGTTTACGTTACTAACATCTACATGACTCCTGACTGCACATCATCTGCGCTATCTGTCTTTGCTGATAAATTTACTGAATTCGCCGTTGCTGCCTTCAGTGGTTCACTTTCAATTGTATGTGGTGATTTCAATTCATGTGACTGTAGTTTCCTTACATCACTAGGTCACCTAAATGTAGTGGATTTTCCTACTCGTTTGAGTGCTCATCTAGACTTGGTTTTCATTAATTATGTGGGTACACATGTGACTCGCAAACGTGCTCCATTGTCTAGCTCGGATCACTGTATAATTCGTGTTCTACCTAAAGTATATGGTAAACATGGAAAGAGTACACACTTACACCACACCAAAAAAGTCATATATAGGAATTACTCAGAAGAAAATATACAAAATCTGAAAAACATGTTTTGTACGACTAACTGGGAATTATTTACAGATGACTTACTAGAAAACACCACTGACGTTATCACCTGTTGTCTTAAATTCTGTTTTGATATTTGCTGTCCTACTGAATCCTTCTTTTTAAGTTTTTGATCGACTTACATCTCCACAACTAAAACGACTACGGAGGGAAAAAGAAAGAATGTACGAGGAGAAAAACACTATTGAAGTTCGTAAGTTAAATGGTCAAATAAACCTAGAGATTAGATGTCTCAACTCTATGTTTACTCAGAAACTCCTAACTTGTAAAAGCTCTCCAAGTATGTGGAAACTCTTTAAAGAAATTACAGGGGACAGGCAGACTAGTAGCGATATCCAGCTGAATGTTTGTGACTTAAATAAGTCCTTTGTACGTCAGTCATCTGACATCATGTTCCCTATATCCACAGGTTTGAAGAATAATTGTGTTCCCAGTTTCACTGAAAATGATGTCCGAAAATGTCTCCAGTCACTTAATTCATCCCAATGTTTAGGACATGATGGTATCCCAAAGCTACTTTTTTAAAAATGTGCTGACGTTCTATGTTATCCTTTCAAGACTATCTTTAACAGATCCTTCTCAACTAATCTCATACCATAAATGTGGTGAAAGATAAAGATAATCCCTATATCTAAGAAAGTATCTCGCGATAAAAATGTCAAATTTAGACCCATAGCAATAACTTCACCTTTCCTCGAAATAATGGAAAAATTATTGATACTCCCACTTCAACCTGCAATAAAAGAGCACAGTGATTCGTATCAGTTTGCTTACAAATGCAAAAGAAGCACATTAGATGCCGTTGCTATTTTGCATCACAATGTAGTGTTCGGGTTGGAAAAGGGTAAGAAGTATGTTCGATGCGCTTTCCTGGACTTTACTTCTGCTTTTGATTCTATTCCAAGACACCTTTTACTTAACAAGCTGATCAGCGTCAACACTGACAGCTGGATAACCGATCAGCTATGTTCCTACCTTTCTGGAATAGAACAGTACACTGTGTTTGAATGAAAGTGTTCAACTACTCTACTGTAGGTGTGCCACACGGAGCTGTTCTTTCACCTCTCTTTTTTTCTTTTTTTCTGCATGATCTTCCATCTTCTACAGAAAACACTTTTGTGAAATATGCGGACGACCACACTGTATGTATGCCGATTTCTACCTCCTTACATCCCATAGAAATGAACGAGTTTTTATCTCGTATTGAATGGTGGTCTGTTGATAATGGTTTCTTACTTAATCCATCTAAATGTCAAGCTGTTAACTTTAGCCTGAGACATGGACAGAACCTATACACTATTTTGGGATCCCATAATGCTTGTGCCATTGGAGACTCCTTGATGAACACAGTGTCGAAGGTCAAATATCTTGGTGTTACTTTTTCCTCTGATCTCTCTTGGTCTTCTCATGTTTTACTGTTATCGAAAAAGCTTACCGTTTGACTTACTACATAAAGAGGCTGCATGCTTTTGGGATTACTCGCCATTTACTCTTACAATTTGTAAATTGCTGCATATTACCTATAATGCTATATTGTTCTCCATTATTCTTTCCCGGGCTTTTGAGAAAAGACTGCTGTTTTGCGGAGAGTGCTGAAGGCAATTCGCAAGGTGTGTGGTGAATCTTTTGAGGTCATTATTAATATGGTTGTGGATAGAAATCTTAAGTCTTGCAAACTCTTGGCAGGTGTTATCTTATCAGATACTAACCATCCACTTCATTCATATCTTTCTCCTTGTATATCTTCTGGTAGAACGAGACGTAAATACATTAAAATCCATGCACGCAAGCAAATCTATAAAATTTCTGTAATACCTTACCTAGCAAACATACTCTGTGACGAACAGGCTGTAAGAGTTGACCTAGTAAATAACCTATATTCTTAAGTATGTCTCAAACTCGATAATTTGTACAGACTCCGATTTTCTTAAACCTTTTTTTAATTTCTTTTCTGTTTTTTTTTGTTTTGATTTTCTTTGGTAAAAAACTTGTTGAAATAACTCGTGCTGAGAATTCTATACTGTACCAGATTATAATATTGAATAAAGCCATTAATAATAATCATTAACAGTAAAATAGGCTTGATTACAGTTCAATAACGGAGTGTTCGTGCACTTACCAGGCTGTAATCGTTAATTATACTACCCAGTTATCTAATGTGAAGTATATGCGGGGGTGCCTGGATCTTAATTTTGATCGAAATGATCAAAATCCATGTCTATGATTAGTCTTTCCCTTTTTTATTAATGGATTTACACAACAACGGGTTAGACTGAATACAGTCACAGTGTGGCGTGTGCTACAGATTCAAGCAGCGAGTCCTTGTTTCAAATATAAGGTGGATATGCTGGAACGAGATTTAACTACCACAGTGTTACAAGCTGCAATGATTAATGGCTAAATGTCAATACACCTCCTTGAAGGCTTTTGGCGCCACTGTGTTAAACATGTCTTCAGGTTTCCAAGGTAAGTCCATATCCTAACGTCTTAGCTCTCCAGAGAAATGCCGGAAGTTATATATCGGTGGTTTAGTAGAAAACATCCTCAAAGATGATTTAGTCCGCGAGTTGTCTAAGTGTGGTGAATTAGTTGATGTGTGGGTTGCCAGAAACCCACCAGGATTCGCATTCGCCGAATATGTAAGGTCATCGGATGCTGAGAAAGCAGTAAGATCTCTTAATGGTGTCAACGTTTGTGGCTCAAGAATCAGAGTCGAGTTCGCGCACGGTGGTCGTACTAAAAGCGGTAAGCACTGTTTTAAACGTATTCGAAAGATGGACTACGAATTATTTGCACGACGTAACACGGCTTCGTCTTCATTTCAATTCAGCTATCGGGTCAGCGTTTCATGGTGGTCGATCAGGTGGCAGGGGCTCATTTAGGCGCCGAAATTCCCCTCGTCACAGCAACAGAGATTCGTCATACAACGGTCACCGTTATCCTGATTACGACCAGTTTTCTTCTTTTCACTCATCAGAAGTAACCAATGCTGCGTCGGGCTACCCCTACGGGCCATCAAGCTATCAGTCTATGCTACCTTTCCTCCCGTCTGCGGAATTCATAC
>NC_031502.1:29784213-29794978 GCF_000237925.1 Schistosoma mansoni | reverse complement strand
CTCTTTTTAATTTCTTTTCTGTTTTTTTTTGTTTTGATTTTCTTTGGTAAAAAACTTGTTGAAATAACTCGTGCTGAGAATTCTATACTGTACCAGATTATAATATTGAATAAAGCCATTAATAATAATCATTAACAGTAAAATAGGCTTGATTACAGTTCAATAACGGAGTGTTCGTGCACTTACCAGGCTGTAATCGTTAATTATACTACCCAGTTATCTAATGTGAAGTATATGCGGGGGTGCCTGGATCTTAATTTTTGATCGAATGATCAAAATCATGTCTATGATTAGTCTTTCCCTTTTTTATTAATGGATTTATCTTTGATTTATGTTTTCATTAGGCTGAACGTCAAGCTGTTAATAATATTATTCAAGGAAGTGCATCGGAAATAGCTAAAATTGCTATGTTAGCAGTTGACGAGGCAATTCATTCATCTAATATTCCTGGTTATGCTCATCTTGTTTTACATGAACATGATGAATTAATCTATGAAGTAAGCAGTGTTTAACCTCATAATCTGTTTCTTCCCATAACAAAACAATCCAAGAAGCTCTCTTTCACCTCAATAATGTGCACCTATGTCTCCATCATGGATTGAACCCTAGACATTTAGGCTTCATGATTAGCACCTGACCTGCAAACAACTGACCGTTTACGCTTCCAACTTCAATCAATTCACCATTTATATCATATATTTATATTTCAGGTTTTTCCGGAATCATCTGCTAAACAATTCGGCGAACTAATTCGACAAACAATGTCTAACACAAGTAAACATTGCAATATCGATGTCCCACTCCCAGTAAAATTGAGAATTGGTAATAATTGGTCTGATTTAAAACAAGTTAATTGGTGATCAAATATGCATTTATAATTATTGTTTCATTATTACTTCACTTTTATCTTGGTTATTTTTAATGTTTGTTAAATTTCCTTTATCTTATACTATGATATTAATGGATGAATATTTCACAACGAGAATCAATGTACTAATATGTTTGCATTTCACGTACTAAACCTAACTCAGGGATATGCTGAGTATTACTCTCCTATCTATGTCAATGTGTTCGTTTTCTTGAAAAATAACTTGTGATACAATGTGTATTATTCATTTACCATAAACTTTTTTTCTCATTTGAATCGAATAAATTTTTTAAGAGGAAAAACCAGTCTTCTCCCAAAAAAAAGTTACTTTTAGACTTTTTTCTCAAGTGATCCATCGTTATCGAAATCGAGATTTGTGGAGATTGTAGTATTTTTAAAGTCGAATTCACGAGTTAACCTAAGCTGGACCACCATCTGAAACCTGTAAACACTGGACGAACGGCCCAGTGGTCTAGAGGTTAACTGTCCGCGCGCGAGACCGAAGGTCCTGAGTTCAAGCCCCACGTGTGGGATCGTGGATGAACACTGCTGAGGAGTCCCATAATGGAGCGGGACGGCCATCTAGTACTTCCATGTTTTTAATGGTGGTCTAGCTTAGACTGACCCGTGATTTATTGTTGTTTATTGATCATTTTTCCAGTCCGAAGGTTAGTGTTGGCTATCTTTTGTTGTTTTGTGAAACTTAAGACTACTGCTGTACGAAGTATCATTCACGCTTATCAACATTATAGTTCTTTTTGAAGTGTTTACTACTTAAAAACCAAAAGATAAAAACGTTTTTATTCCACCTTTAATCACCATTCATGTACGTAGTCTCATAACCATTCAATTAATTGTTCAATCTATCTAACTAAACTTGATTTGAAAGAAGATGAAATCTGGCTTCATAGCTGACATGAGCATAGTTGCACATTTCTCATTTACACGATATCTGGACAAAGTACTACTCAGTGTGTGAAGTAAAACTGTGATTTAACTTGTTTAATTATTAATCTATAAAACGTTGGTTTAGGTCCTGTTGCTACCTGAAGTTCTTTTTACTACAGTCCCAGTTATTATCCCGACATATTGAACAAAAGGTATTTCAAAAATAAGTTTATGATAAATCAATACCCGTGGTGTTATTTTTCTCTTTAAGCAAACAAAGAAATAAAATAAACAAACAGTTCAATGACAAAATAAATCTTATTATAAAGAAGTTATCTATCTCAAATATGGTGATGATATGATAAACGGGGAAGCCAACAAAAAATAACATAACATCGTTAATAAAAAGTCAGTTCTATCAACAAGTAGTATGTATTAAGGCGGCAACACGTTCACCTTGAATTGCATATTCGTTATACAATTTGAATGCTTTTTTACTTGTCTCTACCATTACTTTAATATGTGGATTCGATTGATTTATGTAATCAATTAATGATTGGGACACTTTCAACTGAGATAGTACTCCTTTACTCAGTATAATAATATTTGGTTTATAACTGAGTAATTCATCAACATCCTGTTTCTGAATCCCTGCAAAATGACCAGTGCCAGATTCGTTCCAATCCCATGCACGACTACCATTTGGCCAAAGTTTTGCATCTCGGTATGTAATTAACTTGTTTGGATTGATTGTTCCATCTTCAGATATTGTTTCCACTGTAATGGAACCCCATGACATATTTTTAATGAGTGGTGAACATTGAGACATTGGACAAAGATATTTATTAGGTCGTGTAACAGTTAACTACGGAAAAAAACAAAATGAGATGCATGTATATTAGATGGTAATAATATGCTGTGTACGCCACTTGAAACACTATTTGTAATTCATAACAATATTCATAATATGATATGGAACTGTGTAATGGGGGTTCGAGTCACGAAGATAGCATCGCTTCTCTCAAGATTATAGCTATGCCTTGCTAACGAGTGCCAACAAGCACGAAACCTGATTCCAAGATTCCCTGATGACTCGGGAGAATTTTATCACTCATGATAGATTGGTGTTTTATCCAATACTCGGTCAAATGAATGGAACAGTTTAGACTACGACAGAATAATTGCCTACAACATATCAGATACGTCTAAATGATAAGTTGTAACTAAGACAACATGAAAAATATAAGATGTTGCTTTCAAATTTTGGACCACGCAATCAAGTTAATTCAACTTTAGTAGTCTGGTCTTGAAGAAATCTAATATCCTCAAACTTCTTTAGCCTGATTTTAGCAATCTAACTTCTGTCATGGATAAGGTAATAAGAAACAAAAAAATTGTATCGAAACCCAAGTTACCAGTTTGTGAATGCATTATCTACCGGGTCATATGAGTAGTGTTCTACCGATTCGCATCACTGTTCTACTCACCGATAATGGAAACAAGGAAATCACCGTATATAAAAAACCTTAAATACATGTGATACTATTTTTCTGTGCTGAACTGGCAAAGCAAACAACTACCTCTGATAAATCCAAGCATTATGTGTATTTATTACATGAGAAAGCGAGTAGCGATACAATCGGATTTAAACACTAAATTATAAGCTATAACTTTTTTTGCGCCATTACCCTGATCTTAAACCTGTGTTAGGTAGATCACCTAAAGATTTGAAATGTGACCCAACGATGATAAATATGCGTGTACAATTGAATTCTATCTGAAAATCCATCGAATTCTTTACTGAGTGGGCATTGATTGAATAACCATGGAAAATCAGAATGAAACAATTGTTCGATACTCTTTAGCCGCTGATAACGTTTCAACTGGTATAAGTTAATGATGAAAGCCATTGTCAGATTACAAATTACTGTCAAGTTCAATACCAATAGTAGTAAGAAAATTATTTTAATATGAAAAAATCGAAGTTTCAATTACTTTGTAAAATCTAATGTAAACAGCTGACGCAAACAAAGCAAAGCCACCGACAACTAGAAATAAGTACTAAAAATAAAAAAGAGGAATTATGTTATTGTCATTATTATTTACTTGACTAAAAACAAAACAGATCTATCAGAAATCCCTCAGCAGACAGATATGATATGAAACCAAATGATTTCAGAGTTATATCGAAGACTGATTGAAGTTGGAAATGTGGATTATTGGATCCTGATCCAGTAGACAGTGAAACCAGGAAGATCATGTGTCGGTGCTGACACGATGTTGTGAGTTTGCATTGTTGTGAATTCGAAAAATAGTTGTTGGAGTAGTAGTTGGATCTTCAGAATCTCTTTAGATGGTATTAGTTTTTGAAGAAAACCAACTTCGAAATGCCCACTAAACTATTTTTAAAAGTTGCGTAATGCAAAGAAAATATCAAACCACGGCCCATGCAAATGATTTTATTTACTTAGGTAACTATTAGGTATTAATTGAAGTCAGATATAATATAGCCTTTACATAACAAAACTTTTGCAAGTTAGACATTAACACAGTTGGATACCAGTTCAGAGGTTAAGCATTCGCGCGCAAGACGGAAAGTCTTGAGTTCGATTCCTGCATAGGGGTCACAGATGAGCACCGCCGAGGAACCCCATGGTGAGACGAAACGGCCGTCCAATGGTATCCAAGCTGAGATCAGTTCGTGATTACAATTGCGGAAGTAAATTTTACCTAGAAAAATTCATCTTATGAAAGTACGATATGATAAAAACAGTCTTGGCCCTTTCATACTCACCACCGTTATTTATCATTTTACGTCAGTTTGCAAACACACTCAAATAGTTTTACTTCAACATAAAGATAGACACACAGTATCAAAACAAGACCAAACACTACGAACAAATCGTACCGTTACCAGTATAGGGTGGTGGAGATTGAGTTTCATTTGAGATCATGAACGGGTCAATGTTAGACGACCATTAAAAACCTAGAAGCACTGGATGGCCGTTCCGTCCTAGTATGGGACTCCGCAGTAGTGCGAACCCACGACCCCTAACGCGAGACTCGGTCTCGTACGCGAACGGTTAACCTCTAGAGCACTGAGTCAGGATCCAACGGTGTTAGCGCCTAACTTCAACCATCGGTAGGTAACTGCTTCACACCCGACACGGTCGAACTCCACTGGTCACGGCTTCTCACTAGAACTTCGAGATTTTATTTAAACACATAAATATTGGTACAAGGAAGCACCAGATACATATGCGCCTCACAAATCTCATTTGATTTGTGTGAGGGCTGTGATACTGCACAGGTGCCCAGACTGAAGCAGGTGGTTTTCTTAGGGGGCCACACCCCGAGCCTTTGACTTGAAGGTCTAATCCACAAGGCAACGGAGCATCGTAAGGAGATGCAGTCCTATGGTAGCCGGTGACCAACGATTGATTCATACGCCATTTGTTCCCTCAGGTTACTGGAGCCCATGTGCACCATTGGTTTGGAATCAGGGTTTTCCAACTCCCCTAGGTGGACTCGTCTTGTCCACGAACCCGGTTAAAGCACCGGACATTCGCTTTTCGTCCTCTCAATTTCGTAAACAACATCCCCGCCACGAGAAGGCAGTGAGTAGGACTTCCCTGGCAGAGGCTATATACGTGTGGCCATGTGAGAGCATTTCGAGAGGGAGAGCGGACTCTCCCCACTCGTACCAGAGCATTTAGGGGCAGAATTACGTCTCGAAGCTGGTCGCTAGTGAGCACATGGTAATTATCAGTATAGGATTGTGGAGATTGTTGAGTCTCAATTGAGATCATGAACCAATTAATGTCTGGTCTCGCACGCGGGATCGTGGATGCGCACTGCTGAGTAGTCCCATTCTAGGGTGAAACAGCTGTCCAGTACTTCCAGGTTTTCAATGGCGGTCTATATATATATATATATATATATATATATATATATATATATATATATATATATATATATATGCGTTGACGATAATCCTTCGTAAAGTAACTTGCTCTTTTTCCAAGATAAAAGGAATACGAATTTTCAAATACACAGAAAGAACATCCAGACAAAAATCTCGACCAATAAGTACAAAAATGTAATTTATTATTTATAATATTTACAAGTACAAAAACTAAGCTATTGTAATTATATGATACAACGTTCCCTTTTCCAACATAATGTAAAACACTAATTAGTTCGTGTAAAAGCAATTAAATGACCAATTTTACTATCTAATTCACTGTCAGTAAATTGAAGACGATTTGATTCATCGATTAAATAACTTATAAACTGTGATGATAAGTAGTCTGAAGGTGATATTAATTTGACAGTCCAACTATAAGTTTGCTCCATTTGATAAGCCAAATTAATAAAATTATGCAAACTATTACCACGTAAAGGTGAAATAGCTAGAAATGTTGATCCAGATTGTAAAGACAGTAGTCTATTGATTGTATTTAACATACTGAAATGGTAGGATTGATCAAAGAAACAATCAGCTGCCATAATTAAATCAAATCGATGAATTAACGATTCATCTAGCTCAGCAATCAATGACGATGATGACTGTGAAGACTGCAAAACAAAATCAGGTCAATAATTGAACAGTAAGAATAAAACAGACTTTTGGCAGTTACAAATCAAATGTAGTAGGATAGAAACGTAATCAAGCAATTTGTATACAAGATAAAACTTTCGTACAAAAGATAACAGATTTTTCGACTACGGAACTAGTTCAGTTGAAAATTAGTAATTCGTAAAGTTTCTTCCTGTCCAACAGCTGATCAATTGTAATTCATACATACAAATATAGGCTCTGGCTTTCTTGGCAATGGTTTTTAAATATTCCGCATTAAGTACAGAAACTCCCTTGACTGGATTATGAAGACCCCCACATTTAAGGGGAAGCACAGAATACAGTGGAAAGCTTGGATGCAACTAGACAATTTGGACTTTTCAGATGACCTGGCTCTTCTATTCCATACACACCAACAAACGCAGATCAAGACAGCCAGTGTAGCAGCAGTCTCTGTATCAGTAGACCTCAACATACACAAGGGAAAAGGCAAGATCCCCAAACATAACACGGAGAACACCAACCCAATCATACTTGGTGGAGAAACTCCGAAAGAGCTGGGAACTTTCACGTGCCTGGGCGGCATCATCGATAAACAAGGAGTATCTGGTGTAGATATGGAGGTAAGGA
This sequence comes from Schistosoma mansoni, assembly GCF_000237925.1. Classification (NCBI taxonomy): domain Eukaryota; kingdom Metazoa; phylum Platyhelminthes; class Trematoda; order Strigeidida; family Schistosomatidae; genus Schistosoma; species Schistosoma mansoni. Next base: position 29,788,013 of record NC_031502.1, on the reverse strand, counting down.
TTGATAAACAAGAGCAGCACTCCTACAGTTGAAGAACATACGGAACTCAAAACAACTGTCAGCCAATACCAAAGTCAGAATCTTTAATACGAAAGTCAAGACATTTCTATTGTACGGAGCTGAAACTTCGAGAACTACTACAACCATCATCAAAAAGGTACAAGTATCTATAAACAATTGTCCAAGTAAGATACTCAATGTCCGCTCATCGAATACCATCAGCAACAGCTTACCATGGGAGAAAACAGATCAGCTTCCAGGTGAAGAGGAAATTAGGAAAAGACTTTGAAGGCGGATAGGACATGCATTGCGGAAATCATCAAACTGCATCACGAGGCAAGCGCTAACTTGGAATCCTGAAGAGGAACGGAAGAGAGACCAACGAATACACTGCGTCGAGAATCGGGAGCAGACATGGAAAGGATTGCCCAGGACATAGTTGGATAGAGAATGCTGGTGGGTGGTTTATGCTCCTCCACGAGGGGTAACAGGCGTATGCAGGTACGACTGATCGTGTAACTTTTTCAATTACGTTAGTAACCAAATCTTACTTTGTGATCGATAAGCTTCGTGGAAACATCGAGTAATTCAAAGTCGTAGTGGTTAATATTTACCAAGCAGCTGAAATGGATTACGTTTCATAAACTAATGAACTATCTCACGAATACAATGAATTGAGGGGATATCTAAGCACGGAAAATGTATTTGTTTCTAATCTCAGTGAAGAGAGTTTCGCAGAAACGGTCCCACCATGAAACATCTTAAAAAGAATGGATGGGCTTTGTTAAATCATCAGAAAACTAAAGAGCGAACGAGCATTTCCGTACTTTTCCAAATTAGTATTAGTTCTTCAAATAATATTAATTTGTAGTGGAAATTATTACTACGGTGAGCCTGTTAGACAGTTTAGCTAGATTACATGATGCACTAGATTAAAATCATTTTTGAGCACACATGTAGGCATACAGAACATTTAACTGACAGAGAATTTCCGAGTAGACAGTTTTTATCTGTTCGGTGATTTAGCAATGTTGTAAACAAGTATTCTCTGAACGATCTATAATACAGATAACCTTTTTTCTCATTCAGTGTTTCATGCACATTCTCCCTGTTTCTGAATATTTTGAACTAAAACCTCGGAAGATTTGACAAACATTTCCACAAAATAGGTTGACATTGTGAACAGGAACTAATTGGTGATCCGGAAAATGAACAGAAAACAGGAAACTGACTTGCCCAAGTCATAATAATAAAAAATAGCATTACTATCGCCAAAGACCAATATAGCAGTAGTACAACTTATTTCCACATTTTCTGATTGTAACTATCCAACCGATGAAGTTCCAATGTATTACGACGAAATTAATAATATGAACAAATTGAAGTATAATATTTGACTGAAAATATTAGCCGGAACAATTGTACGAGGCACAAAAAGCATTGAATTACATAGAAAACTAGCAAAATATACAAGTTTAATTGATCAAACAGTTTCACCATCTCCTTATAGTAAGGGCTAGCTAACTGAGAATCGAACAAGATATTATCCTGATTTACAAAGCCTTATCCGTTATTTTTTTCATAATATTAAATACGAAAACTTTAAACCATGGTTGGTTGTTAAATTGTTTCATTAATCATCTATATCACATCACACAACGTGCAACTTACATCATCTGGCCATCGTATATTTTTTACGTCCATATGCAACAGGAAAGGTTGATCAAGATTGCAATTATCCAATAAGCGTTTAGAATTATGCTCAATAATAGAGGAGATAGATGCAACACATTGATCATTACCATCAGTAATCAACACATATGATGTTTTAAATATATTTGAATATTTACGTAAAGAAATAGCTAAACCAGCAGCACCAGTCATGCCAGCACATAATTCACAGACGTTTTCAATCGGATGATCATCAAAATTCTTATACAATTCATTCCATAGACCAGGATAAAGGCAATCAAAGAACATACTATGGGCCAATAAAATTTCACTAAACCATAAGTGAACATTTCCTGTGTTGTCGAAGCCAGATAACACATCTAACAATGGATTCATACAAGAGTCTGTTGTTTTAGCAATACCAAGTGTTTTATAGATCCGTACATGTAAAGAAGAAACAATAGTGGGTAACTCCAGTGAATCATTTGACTGGTGAATAACTGGACGAGGTACAAGCTCCAACCATAATGTATTTTCATCTATCTGTTATTTATAATCGAAAATATATGAAAGTAAATATCTCAATGGAATGTTGTAGGATTTGAAAAGGAATTCAAATCACTCAAATATAACACATTACGTTTATAAAAAACTATCCAATCTATTTATATATAGGTGATCAGACAATATAATTGCTTCTAATACAAACAAGTGTGACTTCTATCCTGTCGCATGAACTTGTAGAAAATTATTTAGCTATAGATAACCGATTAAGAAGTCTATAAATATTGACTGAAAACAACGAACACAGTATTTCAGACAGTCAGCTACAACATAGGACCAGGAACATATATGTATCGGTCCAAGTTGCCACACCTCATTAGCACAACAAGATTAACACCAAATTCATAGAAGTAGTTACTTCAATGGTAGTAATATATAAAAGAAAGATTGTGTATAAGAATATAGTACAGGAAGAAAGATAGATATGAAGCAATTTTAATCTCAAGGTTTAAGGGAAGATAAAGAGTGTATACACCTACGCCATTGTGATCGATTCTGAGCCATGTCACAGAATCGATAAACCATTGGTTACGATAGTCGCGCGAACCACAAACAATTACTCTGTATCTACCAACATGGCTCAAACTAGAAGTTAGTGACTTCAAGCATTGATGCCACGTTTTGGTTTGGCTGCCCCTAACTCTCTTCCAACTATCACCAACACTAGTCAGCATTGCGCGTCGTGGTAATCGGTGTTCAGGCTCACGTAACACGTGGCCCAACCATCTCATTCGATGAAGATTTACAACCTCATCAACTGATTTACCATTATTCCTCAACACCCTACGTCTAACCTCACTATTACTTACCCGGTGATCCCAGCAGATGCGAGCAATATTTCTAAGATATATGTGGTCAAATACTAGTAACTTACGAGCATCTTTTAACCTTAATAACCGGATTTCGCAGCCGAAAAGTAAAACTAAACGAACTGTTGTGCAGTATACTCGTCCATTTATTGATAGACGGATATCTCGCTTACGCCATAAACGACGTAGGTTGACAAAAGCCAAACGAGCTTTTTGAATCCGTGCTGAGATTTCGTCAGACACCAACACATTAGGGCTGATCACACTTCCAAGATAAGTTGTCGACGCGTACGACTATTTCACTCCCTATTCTTAGTACAGGTGTTGAGGCAGCTCAGTCCTGGAGCAAAAATTTGCATTTAGAGAGGCAGAAACGTATCCCAAACATTGTGGCATTGTTACTCAGTGCTAACAGAAGATTCTGCATTTTATCAGCGTCTTCACCAAATAGGACTATTCCATCTGCGTATTCTAAGTTGATAAGTAGACCTCCTGATAGATCAATTCCTGAAAGTTCAGTCGACGAGAGTATTATTTCCAGCAATAGGTCTATAATGAAGTTAAACAAAAATGGGGATAGTGGACAGCCTTGTCGGACACTACTTGAGGTTGTAAAATCAGATGATAGTTCGCCATAAGCTCTCACTCGACTGGTAGTGTTCGAGTAAAGAGCCTTCACAAGGTTTATGTACTTACATCGAGTCCATCTCTATTACGGTGAAACTGAAAGGACAGGAATGACTTTCATTTTGAATC
>NC_031502.1:29768911-29784013 GCF_000237925.1 Schistosoma mansoni | reverse complement strand
TCACAGTTTATGATTTGTGTTTATTTTTTTTGTTTCAATTCATATTGATTTATGGTTGTCATGTTATTGATTATTAAGAGTTTTTAAATTATCCAAATCAATAAATCAATAAATAAATCAATAAATGAAATAATTAAACAATATCAATAATTAATTATTATTAAGTAATCATTAATCTAAAAAAATCATTAAAATTATGTAATCAAATATAAATATATGATGATGTAATCAATATATATTGATTATTACAGTTTTTTTGGTAATATAGATTTGTATAATATAAATAAATGATACACAATTAATGAGTAATAATTAAGTAGTATATTATGTAATGAAAGTTATTAAATTTAAATTAAGAAGTTAATGAAAAAGTGATTGATTTCAATAAATCAATAAAATATCTATTATTCTACATACAATATATGATTTTTTTTTGTTTTGTTTTATTATCTAAAAAAAAAAAATAATAACTAAATAGATAGACTATGATTTAAAACACATGGATACACATATAGGGAGGGGGTTGATACACTACATTTTACATCTCTATCACTGGTAATACTCGCTTGTTCGTTTTGTCCTTCAGTTTGCGGAGTGAATATGAAAAATTTAAATTGTCTCTCTACTAAATTTTACATTGAAACCAATCTGCTACCTGGTATTGTGATATCTGCTGGCTCCAGAAATCCAGCTGTTCTGAGGCAAACATACTCACTGAGAATACGAGGTACATGGACCTACAAATAATTTTTAAGTTGACAGGGACTAGTGTAATCAAGTGACTGGATCATCCCTCTTTAGATATCGTCAAACACCTGGAACTGTACTGAAACAACAAGAAGCGAGCGCAAATTATTCGATCGGTTTGTGTAAACTCGTTACTAAGATTGGGGATATTGAATAACTCTCCATCTTTATTGCAATATTTTACTACTACCAGGGTGCAAGTCTTGAAAAACTGAAGTTCATCAACTCTGTCTAACAAACTTTGAATTTCGAGGTCTGGTTTGTTTTGTTTCCTTATTTTGAAGGTCAACTAAGGTTCTTAAGTCACTTCACGGTTTTGTAATTGGTCTTACACACATAAAATTCCGTTGTTCTGGGTTTCTAACTGGGGATAGAAGACAGCCTTGTCGGTCACTACTTGAGGTTGTAAAATCAGATGATAGTTCGCCATAAGCTCTCACTCGACTGGTAGTGTTCGAGTAAAGAGCCTTCACAAGGTTTATGTACTTACATCGAGTCCATCTCTATTACGGTGAAACTGAAAGGACAGGAATGACTTTCATTTTGAATCTGTTACCGGAAAAACTATCTGACAGTGAACATTTAGTAGATAAAGTTAGTTTCCAAAATTACCTCAGTCCTCAATATAGTAGGTCTAACTTACTCTACATAGTGTTTTATAATTTCATCAAAAAGCGCCATCATGAAGATATAGTTATTTATAAAGAAAATCCCCAACAGAAATTTTTACCAAGATTTATCCGTTGTAGTCTTTAGATAGTCAAAATATAATTCCTAATATACAAGATCGGCTATGTATATGCATTAGAAGTAAGAGTTTGGAGATTTGTGAGGGTCGCCCAACTTTTAGTTTGCGTTACAAACTGACGAACACTGAAAACCAAGAGGCACTAGACACCTGATTCGTCCAAGTACAAGACAGCTTGACAATGTACATCCAAGACACCCCAAGGGATACAACACAGAATCTCCAGACCTTTAGACTAGTGTCTAAACCTTATACTACTTACTAAGTTGGTAAACGATGGTTCACATCTCCAATTTTACACAAATAAGACAATATTGCGTGACTATCATCCACTTCATACTACGAAAAAAAGCTGTTCAGTGGTTTCTGGCTTCGTGGTTGTCTCGAAAATTAATACGTGATGTAAACTATGGATATAAATAGGCTTGTCAAAACATAAAACAGGTCAGGCTCGTTGGGTTTTGCTATTTTAGTAATACGGATAATAAACCATTTACTGTTGAGTTTCACAAGGTCAACTTAATTCAATGATTAAAACTTCATTTTCCTATTACATATGACAGCAATAATGTTAGACACATAAGTGACTTTTTTTAATCATTATACACATGTTAAATTTCCATGAACTGATGTCTTTTCATATTACTGAGATAATAGGAGGAAAGTGTTGACAACAACCGAATTCAGTTTTTAAAGGATATCCTATTAGTCACTTTTACGGAAATTTCGGCAGCTTACGTGTTTTTGTAGTGATGGTGTTTGGAAAAATAATTAATGATTCACAATAAAACCATGCAGTACAGACAATGCCGTCTCAACGAAACCTGTCGACTGATTTAACAATTGGGTCTTGGTCAAAACAATAAAACAGCCATCACATTTGGCGCAAGTTCACAATCTCAACAGACAATCCACATTCTTTACATAGAAATTTGCACTAAAATGAAATATTGCCGAACTAATTTGTGGATTATACATCAGTATTGTTGCGAAAACACAAACGATCAAAATATTGATCAAAATATTCATTTTAAACAGCTGAGAATCATTTCTGAGAATATAAGCACCCTTTTGCATTTGTCCCTCCATTTTCAACTGCAGTTTACTGTTAGAGAATTGCACATAAACTACTTGAATTGTTTATCATAGTTGTAATGAGTTTTGACTAGATAACCTCAAAGAGATTAATTGGCTTTTAACGGAATTGAGTTTCAGGCGGCCAAAAATTCTTACTAAAGTTCTTACAACAGAACAAGTACTGAAGTATACAGCTCATAAACTGCTCTTACTACACTACAATACATATCTCCAAGTTATACAAAAATACACTAGTTATATAGTACAAATTGTTTACCAATAATGGAATCGAATTTGAGTCATACTTTTTATGTGAGCTAATGATACCATGAGACTGTCCAAACGAAGCGAATCTTGAACTTAATTTATTGAGCGCCATGTGCATTAACCCATAGGCCACCAACTGAAATGCACACATACATGAAACTCCTCTCTCCATTTGTGGCATTTGTTGACAAACTGTCCAGTACTAAGTTCGTTTATTAGTCATTTAAATTTCACACATTTTACACATCGCTAGTTGGTCACAAAGTTGAATGTAACTAGAAAACTGATTAACTATTTGCAATCAGTGCGAGATATGACAGATCACTGCAAGATCGAAGTGAAAAACAAATGACATTTTCACTGATAAGGAAACTTTTTGGTATATTTTAGTTCAGACATTTGAGTAAGGAACAGGTGGATAAACATTTTAGCCAAAAGCAAAGCTACTAGAGGAACATGAATCAGACCAAGCTCCAAAGGACTTAAGTCTTGGACATTAAAAACACGTGGATCAACAATATCATGAGGTGGCCAAATGTAAATATATATGTGAGTTCAGTTAGAGTGTCTTTGTTGTTGTTCGGCATCTAGACTTGACGTGAAATGAAAAAACTTTCCAGTCCGATATGTAACTGTATACTATTCCCAGGGCTACAATATGTACTATCATGTAACCGTATTAGAGTGAACCACAAACCAATGTGACAAAAAACTAAATGTTTTTAGTAAGAAACCAAAATCCCACTTAATTTACCACTGACCTTAGTGTTTCTAAATAATTTCCTGAACCTCATTTTCTTAGAAATAGAAACGTTAGGTATCCCTGGATAACATGTAGCAAGTGTAAACGATTTATTCAAAGTCCAGTTCACGGTCATACATGTTTAATAAGACAATACGAATATTTATTGAGAATACTTTTAAATTAATGTCTGTTTGCTAGGTTAACCAAAACTAGACCTGTAAGACAAGAAACCTCATTTCTTAAGCTAGTTTAGTGTCCTAAAGGTATTGCGATCAGTGAGATGTGGATTTTAAAATAGGATCAAGGGATACAAATTTACTAAAATATAATTATATGGGTATAAAAACCCTCGATTTGTATAAATAACCTAGTCAGGTTTGAAAGTATTGTCGAATTGGTATACCTATATAATTCAAATGCATAGGGGTAAGCTTATGTAATCTTATGGTGGGTGGCCTATGCTCCTCCACGAGGGGTAATAAGTGTATGTAAAAACAGCAATCTTCATAATTGGTAATTCCCTAAGTGAACTTCTAGCGAGTCAGTAAAGCAACTCGCAAACGTCCTTTTAAAAATGGTCAAATTTACCAAGTTTGAACTTTACTCTTCAAAAGAAACCCCCAAGACAAAAATTCCTGGAATCTCTTATTCCTTATGTTATTGCATTGCGTAACGTTTTTAGACCACTTATTATACCCGAAAAACGTTCCAGTATATAGTATTAACGTTTAACACTCCCCTAAACAAAAGCAAAGTTTCGGTTAAAACAGACCATTACTTGTAATACTGAGAAATACCGGTTAAATACGAAAGATAATACGGATACTTTTCTTAACGAATCTATATCAACCAAACCAGTTGTGAATTGTCTCAGCTGTGCAAATCAAGTGGTATACCTTATTGTTTCCAGGTCAAATAGAAATTTAATTCGTACCTAACACGTTTGGTTATAAATACTGTACGGATGACGAAAACTCAGTGATAAATACACATGACAATCACCTCGGCAGGTTGTTCTAATGAGTGGATTTCAAAAACCTTTTTCGTCAAATGATTAGCTTCAAAGTGCCTGTTACAAGATAATTTAGGCTTTCCTTCTTTGTAACTACACTTGACTGCGCGTGCAAGAACACTCCAAAGTTGTGAAGAATTACGATTTTCTTTATTCATTACTAAAATTTAGAACTTTACTGAGCAAAGCTCCTGACAAAAGTGAGGAGCCAGATTATTCTAGGCTTTCATTTCCTTGAGATCCTGATTCTTCTTGAACTGCTATTGCTTCTATTTCTATTTTCCCATTCTGATTATCGAATTATTCAAACAAACAACATACTTTCGGTAAACATTCAACTTGGTAAGTAGCCCGAGCTGGATATGGATCTGAAAAATCTGAAAGAGGGTAGAGTTATTAGTACCAAAGATTACATTGCGCATATATCGTATTAACTTTCGCGAAATCATTCATATCGGCTAAAAACAAAGTAGTCTTAACCACATCACGCATAGTAAAACCAGCAGACTGAACTATTTCTCTGATGTTTTTAAGAGACTGATGAGTTTGTGACTCAACATCATCTCCAGCAAAAAGCATTGTGTCAGGAACGAGACCCAACTGGCCTGAAATATATAAGGTGTTATTCACAGCTACACCTTGGCTACAAAATCGAGATTTGAGGTTCATATTACTTGTATGGTCCTATAGATTTTGGTGCCCTGGGTGTATTTATAATTTTACGACCCAATTTAGACATCGGAAGTAGGTAATTGGAAAACCGAAAATCAAAACTGACCTTCGACGATTTTCTTACCGCCACTTCCCAGACCTATTTCAATGTATCCAATATCCAATAACTATATCACGAGTTTGTATAAGCCGAATGATTTATTTTTGTTTGCTTCTTGATGTTTCGGTACGGTTTCATCCATTTTTTGGTGTAAAATATGTGACAGTTCAGCCACTGGACAGTACTTATTGCGGTCAGTTTGGTAGTCAATTGAGAATTCGTATATTTTGTAGTTCAAGTGAGCGCGTTTGTCTCAGGGTGGTGGGGATTCTGGATACCAGCATCTATCGCGTCATCAGGCAGGAGGTTAGCTGGTTGCATCGTGAAAATAATAAAGTGGTAATTCGAGTGATAGAAGAAGACTGTGGGGGGCAGTGAAATGTCACTGAGCCCTTGTCAAATCATCCGGCAGTTGGGTCACTGAATATCGATCAAATCATCGAATCCTGTTAAAATCGGGGACAACAGACGCGCATCATTCAATCATACGTAATGGGCTGGCTCATATGGTGGTGGTCTCACTAAAATCTCTGTACTCATCCCTACTAATATATTTACGTAATCACGCCCTTTGTATTATACAGTCTTCAAAGCAACCATAGTTCTTCAATACGTCGAAAGAGTAATCCACGTTAGATGCTGACCGCGAGGAGTGACTTAGAAGTAAGCTGGTTCGTCACAACATTCCCGCCTAACTCGCTTAGACCTCCAATCATTCGACATAGATCGTCAAAGTTGATGGTCTACAAAAGGATTGCCTCAAGAATAAACAAATGACCTACTTAGTATGTGTAAGAAGACGGAAGTGAAAGAATAAGAGGGGAAATGGAAATGATGATAAGAGAGATAGGAAGTGGTCACTCATATGCAGTAATGACAACCATAGTAAATCCACAAGACCTACTTAGTCCGAGGGGGAAATTATTATCCTCAGGTGAGCACTTGTTTGTCAAATCTCCACTTAAAGTTGTTGTCACTTCAGCTGAGAGGATATTCCTAATGGAGGTAACTATCAATATGAAAATTAGGAGGGCACATAGGTGATCTTCCTTTGATGTGCAATCATTAGAGGGTTACCTCGAGGAGCGTGCTGCTGATGTTCTAGTAGTGTGCTTGTGTTGGGGTGACTTGGCATACTTAATATGTTGTATGCCATTGTTAGATCACCTCTTGTTCTCCTATAGATCGACGAAAATAATCTTATCAGTCGGAGTCTGTCCATGTACAATTTATCTTTTAAACATATTCTTCTGGGAGACTTTCAAATTGTACCAGGCTCCCTGTTTGGTCTGTAATGAGAGTTCCGTTTTTCACATAACCCAGGATCTCTAGTCGTGTAGCTTCCTAACCACACGACTTTGTAGCTGAACTTATAGTTAATGGGATTTACATTCAGTATATAGCACTTAGAGGTCAAAGATGGGGAACGCGGGAAGAATTAATCAAAATGACCTGGCTAAGCCACTCAGGTGTGGTCACTTTATGTAACCTCTTAGTTTTTGTGCTGAATATGCTACTCTTCCCAGATCAAATGTGTTTTTCGGAAATGCTAGACGTCATGTTGCTGATCAACAGAAGTCACATCGCAGTTTGCTAGGCGAAACTGATCTGTTAATAGTGATCTAGTTCAGGGACAAAATATTCTAATTGTTGCTTTGGTACACGAAAGTAGTCAGTCAGAAGTTTTCCCTTTCACTTCCAAAACTCTCTCTGACAGTGCACAGTAGGAGAGAACACATCATGGGTTATATAGGCCAGCAAATCACTCTCCATTGTTTGAAAAGCTCTTGGTTTAGTTGCCATCAGAAGATACCTATTCTAAAATAGGTCGCCAACCCTTTATGAAACTTGGTTAGTGTCCTTTGTGCATGGATGCGCTGTATGACGAAGTCGCTAACGCCCAAAACTACTAAAACTGTCAGATTTAAAACACGACGGTGTTCCGAAAAACCTACCTCACCAGTGAAACACTAACTAAACGACTTTGAATTGTACATGTATGTATATATGTATGTATTCTGCTGTCTGACCGGGATGGTTTTTTTGTCCTGAGTGATTGGCTACTAAAGGACGACCAATCCCATGTTTCAGTCATTCAGCGTGGGTCGAATTTAATCGATCACGATCAAAATATCCAGTTCAAGGAATAAAACACCACCCAGATCATTCACTTGAGCTACAAATCTTCGCTGTGTCAAAACTTAGTACAGATAAAGAGTATGACACGTAAAGATAAAGTCTGACCGATATATTGTATGCATAAATCAAATAAACAGAAAAATGATTAAAAAGGTGCTACATAAATTTACACAATATTCTAGTATTTCATATGATGAGATGCAAACCACTGAAGAAGTGTCATTAGTGTTAGACTTCGAAAGCATCTATCTGACAACTATTATACACTCTATGGTTATATGTGTTTGAATTGCAAACTAAAGGTAGTAGTGAGTTCCCTCCGTACAGGAGACCCGAATTCTCTTGTGCAAAAGAAGTGAGAGCAAAATCCTAAAAAAAAACTTTTATAAGAATATGCTTTGTGCACATATTATCCACATTAAGCATATGCTTCTCCAAGAACCAGATGAAACTGTCCTGATTTCTATTATTTGTTCTGGTGCTGATGTATGTATTCTGGATAATACAGAGTCTATATTCAGTCCAGAGTTGGACAGACGTTCGATGAAATTGTGGAGATGTATGAAAGACTACAGAAACTGGGATCTATATTCAGACTGTCGCAGATGTGGTTTTTGTGTTAACAGAAAATTCCTTCAAATAATAATCTGCGCCAAATCCGACTAACACATCCTCGTCTTGCCTCCTGGACAATGGGACTGTTCCCATGAACTAACGTGAGCGGTAATCCGGGTGGTGGAAATCGCTTTGATCATCCATTCTACCTGTACCCCCGACTGATTACGAAAGCTACAAAGAATCATTGTACAATTATTATTGGTTCAAAAAGAAAGAATGAGTTAGCCCAAAAATTGAAAGAAAGAACGATGTGATGAATCTCCCCCAAAAATGCAAAAATGCTCCCGTATTTGTGCTGTGCTTTGATGTGGCATCCTTCTCCAGAAAGGCCTACGAGGCTTCACCATGTTACTATGGCCGAAAGGGGGGGGTGTTGAATCACGAAACACAAGGCCGTAGTGTACACACATCGACTTATCTCCAATATGAACATCGATTCATCGCTGACTACCAGAGTGTGAACTGGATAGTACTGGGAAATACTGGTATGACGACTAATAGGTTTATTTAACCCAGTGATCAGTAAAAGTCTGCAAACTGCGCGATATTCTGCAATGATATCGAAAGAAGTTCCAATAGACTGTTTTGCAGGACGTTCGTACGACAGATGACTCCCTGGGGAATTATGTAAATCGTTTTGAGGAAGTGGGACCTTAAACAAATTTGCCTTTAAAACACAGCAAGTTTTGTGTTATATCACTAAGAAAGACTTGTTGTGCCAGACTAAGTTCCAAGTACATAATAAAAGCAAGCCTTAATGATACACATCGTAACTTATTTTTAAACATGTGTTTAGCAACATGAACAAAGTCTTACGTAATCAAATAACAACATTTTCCTAGTTCATCGGAAGTAGATATCATCATTTTCCAGCAAAGTTTCTTGATTTGTTAGTTTTATTCTGATTACATCCAGGGGCAGAGTATTAACAAGATTGTATGAGTCGTTAACACCTCAATGCAAAAACCGGTTAAACGATAGCTATGTAGGTCATATAATTCCATTCGTATCGGAATACTGTTTTCAGTACTTTATTTTATAATTACACAATTCCATACTTCCTTCTGAACTACCTTCATTTATACAGTTCCTTATCCACTCATACCTTGCCCACACTTATTTTTCTCTAACACATTAGTATGATCTTACCTAATAAGTACTTCAGTAGCAGACAAATAGACTAAATGGTTATACCTTAACTATTCCTCCATGAATATTGTGTGCTCTGCTTTTCGTCCTTCCTTTTTCTTACACCTTTTTCAGCCTCCTGCAGATACTCCACCGAAAACAGATATGGCACGGGTGACTTCGTCCTACACCGTTATTGAAGCTTCCAATATTCTGGAGGGATATAAGTTCGAAACTTCTAAAAGCCCCCAACTTCGCATGCATCTGTTCTTGACCATCAGTTGTATGTTGCAACGCTACCTCCATAAAGTGCGCCAAGTGTGATATTGACATGTTCCTTATGAAATCCATTTACATTCATATCTTATGAAATATCAACCCAGCTGAGTAATTTTCAACAGTGAAAATTGTAACTTCTTTAATAATTTGATCTTGCCTGTAAACCGGCATGCCTCATGTGACAAACTGTTAACTGAGAATAAATTATTATTATTATTATTACTCGGTTGAGAACTTGGTGTAGACGATCGGAACGTTCACTGTTAGTGGAACCCATAACTATGATGTCATCTAGATAAGCTGCTGTACCTGGTATGCCGGTTAGCATTGTATCCATTATTTGCTGAAAGATGGCAGGTGCGTTCTTGATGCCGAATGGTAGGCGGGTGTATTGAAATAACCCTCGATGAGTGTTGATAGTCAGAAGCTCTCTACTATCGTCATCTACCTCCACTTGCAGATAGGCATCCGAAAAGTCTATTTTCGCGAAACATGTACCACCATTTAGTTTAGCAAACAGGTCTTCAGGAACAGGTAACGGATATTGATATTCATCCAATTCAGCATTTAAACCCGTTGAGAAATCAGCACTGATGCGGATAGTTCCATTGGGCTTTCTAATCACTACAATCGGCGCGGCCCATGAAGAGTAATTAACCGGTTGGATTACACAAGCTTGCTGCAAACAATTAAGTCCCTGATCGACTAATTCAAAAGTAGCATATGGTACAGGACGTCTCGGGCGAAAAACGGGTCAGGCATCTGGTTTCAGGGGTAAATGAGCTTTCAATTTAGTGCAGTGACCAAGGCTATTCTGGAAAACAGAGGCGAATTTTCTCTTAAGATTTTCTAGAACTTTTTCACTGTCTTTTTTGCATGTGAAGTGGTGTCTAATGATGGACACGACACGTTACAAACGCTGTTGATGGGTATATCCATTAATCCAAGCTTTTCTAACATATCTAGACCAAGTAGATCAAGGTTTGGTCGTTCTGTTAGATAACATACCCCTTTACAGTTATTTCCATTAAAGGAAAATTCACATTGTAATTTGCCAACTAGTTTTAGTACGCCTCCAGATGCATTTTTAGCCGTTTTTTTCGATGGCTTCATTGGCGGCTTTCCCAGCAAGTTATACGTCTCTCTAGACACTAGAGTAATATCGGATGCTGTATCAATTTGAAGACAGGCCGCTATACCATTAATCTGGATCGTAACATACTTTCTCCGAATGTCATAGTCTGTTTGAAAAGCTGCTACCAGAGAAAGAGATTTAGACTCAGCTGATTTCACCACACGTGAAAGACGTTTATACTTCTTCTTGGGTGGGATGTACGATTCGGTGGACAATGGCCTTCTTTATGTCCACGTCTGTTGCACACCTGACATTTATGCTTCTTAAATGGACAGAACCGTACATAATGCCAATCACCGCATAACCAACAGGCATTCGTTGGTTTGTTATGAGTTTTATTGGGCTTCTGACTTTTTAACCTAGTCATAGCATTTACACTACTGCAGGTTAAATTAGAATTTACCTGTTCAATTAACTGATTGTCGTGTCTGATGTTTTGTAGTCGTTTACACTCATCTGTCAATGTCCTGAGTGTGACGTTTGGGTCTTGATCCAAACGAGTTAGAAGTCTGGTTCTAATTTCAGCATCTTGTGGTGACTGCAGAGCTTTGATGAATATAAGGCATTTAAATTGATCTTCTGTCAACGAGCGTAACTTGAACCGTTCACACTCTCTGTTGACGACGTCTGCTAGAGCACCATATTCATCGGCTTCACGTTTCACCAAATTCAGACACTGATATCGAATACTAAACAATGAGGAAGATTCGCCGAATATCTCTGACAACTGCGTTACTGTCTCCTCGAAACTGAGCTCTCGAGGTAACCTTGGCAAAATATGATCAGCATAACGTGCATGTTCATTGCTTCCCAACTTACGCATCAACAACCGAGTTTTCCATGCGTCATGTTGTTGACAGAATTCTATTCTAAATGTACCTTCCCAACGCTTGAACCACGTGAGAAATGTATTTCCACTTTCGGGATCATATATGAATTCTGGGATGCTGCTAGCAACTGCATCACAAGAAGTACTTGAAACAGCATGTGAACTCGAGTTTTGGATGCTAAACTGTTGCATCAGAGTCTCCAACAACCGCATTTGTGCGTCAAGTTGTGCTTGCTGTTGTTGTAGTATTCGGCTGAGCTGGTCATCTGATATAGGCATTTTGAATGAATTTTCCTTTTTCCTCGTCGCCACTGTTATGATTGTATTTTGCTATATAAACGACCCAGCTATTCCTATTGCTTAGTATTCTTATACAATGACACTCGACAAGACCCCAAAATCAGAACACTTTGAACAGGAATGAAATTGTATTCAAAATAATAATGGTATGTGAACAGCAATCACTGATTTGAATAGCGTTCATATATTTATAGTATATACATAAGAAGCTTCTAGATTTTTCTCCAATAATTTGCCCGGGCTGATCGGTTTAGAATTAGCCAATCAACGCGCAGCAACACCATCATGCATGAAACATGCTTTAATCCAATCTATGTCCCGCTAACACTTACCCACGTTTAATTAATCACCTTTCAAGCCACCTCAAGTATACAGCTGTGAAACAGAAAATGCGTTAGCTCCTACAAAGTAACATCGTTTAATAACCTGGTCTTCGGGAGTATTCAAAAATTTGCCTGAAATCGGCAGATAAAAAGAGTTTAGGCATCTCAACGCCGTGCGGTTCACAACAATCTACTAAGATCTTCTCAAGAACTTGAACGATTCCAGGTTCGTTTGTCCTATTTAAATTCGAGGTAACCCGGACATTTCTTTAAAATGAGACCACTATTATACCACACGAACTGCTTGACTATCTTACTTCAGTGATTTGAAGCATGCAATTGAAGACTGTTCCAAGAATAGACCGTTTATTAGTAGCCTGGATAGCGGCTTTTACTCAGTTACAAAACTGAGGTTGCACCAGCAACATGTTTGTACACTAAATGTTGTTTACTAAAAGCTTGTTGACAACACTGACGGCTCTGAGGAACTGAAACGAACTCAACCAAAATCGTCAGGAGAGAAAAACATGTAGGGAAACATGGCATCATAATGCTGTCTGTTCGCCTCTGGAACCAGTAATAACTACAACATTAAGGTGACGTGCCATTATGAAAGACCGACTTTAAGGACATTAAAATTCTTCTTTAAAATTCAGGAAATAGAAATCACCACACAATCAACTTACCACATTCATCCAGGGTGGAAAACGATGGAAGATTTAATTCAGCTCACGTGAACTAATATAAATAACAAAAGTGTGGTGAAAAAAGACATTTTCGGTTTCATAAGCAAAAATGGATAGTGGCTAGCAGTGGAATCTAGGATGCGCGTTTCTTCCTATTTAGGACTTATCAGCTGGATGTACCTGCATCTCAGAGTTGATGTTCACTCTGAGCCTCGAACCCAGTACCTCTCGCTTCAAACGCCATCGCGTCATCCACTCGGCCACTGAGTCCTGATAGCCATTTGCTTGTGCAAAGAGGTGAAGTCTAAATTGACTAAGTATTGCTTGTTTGAATCTCAGAGCGAACATCAACCCTGAGATGCGAGTACATCCAACTGACGAATCCCAAATAGGACGAAACACGTGTTCCGGATTCCACTGCTAGCCACTATCCACCTTTGCTTATAATGCTTATGAATTGAGGCAATATCTATGCAATACTCACAGCATGCACATATGCCAATAAGAGACTGGTCTATTGCAGTCCTAAATATCAATGGGAAGAATAGAACAAACAATACCAAGTGAATTTTCAGTTTCAGTCTGAAAAGAAAAGGAGACTGGGTGGCCTATGTTAGTCCTGGAGACGCTAGTCTGTCAATTTATCCAAATTTCTTTCAAAAGTGTAGACAGATGGAACTTCAAGCACGTATTGAGTTAATGAATTCCACTCCTTGATGATTCGATAGGAAAGTCAATATTCAGCCGACAAGTAGTTTGTACTCAGTTTGTGAGCTTTTCTAGTGCCGTCGTGAATCCTCAGTTTTGAAGGACAAAGAAAGTGAAGGCATGTTAGATGCCAATTTGTCACTAGGTAGTTTAAATACTGTGATCAAGACACCCCTAGTTCTTCTAAATGACCACCGAAATAGGTTTTGTTCAGTCAGTCGAGCATCATATGGGAGCTTCTGTATGTCGGAAGTAAGCTTAGTCGCGGTTCTCCGAGCCTATCCTAACAGCCTCATTTTGGTCAGGGTTTAGCTGCTTGTATGCAGTACTCTTTTTCAGGTTCTTACGGACAACAGCAACTTCAGTGAAACTGCAAGATCAACAAAGCAGAACTCAGAACGTAATACGACATCCACATTGCCATACAGTGACGCCGGAAACGATACACATCCCGTTATTAGTGCAAACATTTAATTTGTTGCCAAGATGAATGGCGGGAAAATTTGATGTACTGTCACTTGACTTCAGGGCCTCACATGTACAGCGAATTCTGTATGTTGAAGCCACAGTACTTAGGAACGGTGAGGAATTTAGACTTTGGGTACTCGCGCATACGTTACATGTTATCGAGTGTTTTGGACGTCGTTATTCATCAGCTTTTAACAACATTTTTCCTGTCACATCATTTCTCGTAATGTTTGCGCTTGCTGCATAGCTTTTATTCCATTTAATTAGTAGTTTGACGTAGTTGTTACTCACAACCCGGGTGAATGTTTAGTCGATCAAATGTAGTTGACTGTAACAGTACAAACTCAAGCAAGCGAAATAAACTATTTATCCATTCAAAAAGGGTGTGGTCAGATTCTTTAGTCAAAAATGAGCTCTAAAACATTTTACATTCTATTCACCCCCCTAGTTAGAATGGTGATGATCATGGATAATGGCACTTATTCATAAAATGCATATTGAAGCAATTCTGCGATTAACTATTATTGAACATTGTGTAAGTTGCTAGCATACAACCATAAACAGTGTTATCCATTGTAATTATCATCATTTTCTACTGAATTGACATCTTATTATGTAACGTACCTTGGAAAGAAAAAATTTATGAGTAAAGATCGCCCGCCTACTGATCACATACAGGAACTGTATATAACATTACTGTGATATATTAATTGGTCACATATTCCTGATAAGTAAAACGGTGCGTGTTTGTAAATGTCTTTTTTCACCACACTTTTGTTATTTATATTAGTTCACGTGAGCTGAATTAAATCTTCCATCGTTTTCCACCCTGGATGAATGTGGTAAGTTGATTGTGTGGTGATTTCTATTTCCTGAATTTTAAAGAAGAATTTTAATGTCCTTAAAGTCGGTCTTTCATAATGGCACGTCACCTTAATGTTGTAGTTATTACTGGTTCCAGAGGCGAACAGACAGCATTATGATGCCATGTTTCCCTACATGTTTTTCTCTCTCTGACGATTTTGGTTGAGTTCGTTTCAGTTCCTCAGAGCCGTCAGTGTGTCAACAAGCTTTTAGTAAACAACATTTAGTGTACAAACATTTGCTGGTGCAACCTCAGT
>NC_031502.1:29754231-29768711 GCF_000237925.1 Schistosoma mansoni | reverse complement strand
TGACAAATTTGCACCTGATATGCCCTCATTTTTCTTGTCTTCCAAAACAGAAAATCTACGAGGACACTCCAAAAAAGTTCACAAGCCCAGAACGAATTACTTGTCAGCTGACTACCGACTTTCCCATCGAATAATCAACGAGTGGAATTCATTACCTCAGCACGTGGTTGAGGCTCCATCCGTCGACTCCTTCAAAAGAAAGTTGGATCGGCTGAGAGACCATCATTGCCAGGACTAACACAGGCCACCAAGCCTCCTGTCCTTTCCAAACTGAAACTGAAACTGAAACTGAAGATATCTTTTGGGCTTGAAGCACTTCAGACGACACTCAGCAATTACTGAAAGAAGCCACTAACTGCAGTGAAATTTTATTAACCGAAGAAAGTACTACTAGCACTTAAGACTTATTGGTTGTTTGACATTTCTCTCTAATCTTTACGTAAAAATGCGATTCACATAAACTTCGCCTATCTAGGACAGTTAGGTTATTTTCGTTCTTGTAACGTTGCTTTCTGGACCATATTAAGCTTTAAAAAAGACACTTCGGTTCAGTAGGTTACCTGGTGTCTCAGATCAAGTTACGAAGCAACAATCGAGCTAACGTGTACACTACAAAAACAGAGAAAGGTAAACTAGTGTTCTTTGTAATGATTTTGTGATTTTACTGCAGCGAAAAGATACTTAGGTATGAGAGCACTTATTATTCGTGCAACCCAACGGACAGCCTCAAACCCACAGCAATTGAAATACGGAATGGCGCCTCATATCAGGACGCTCAAGGACGTTTAAACGAAATGCGGGCCGACTTTGATTGAACCTGGCATTTTTTTTACCGTCACTAGTACTTGTCTTGACCGTTCATCGCTTAACAATGGTCCGAACATCTCTTTTTGTAAGTTCATAATCTTACTAGGGAATTTGGTAATATAAATCCCAGGATAGTGGAATTTGTCAAGCCATTAGCTGTGAGCTGACTATCGGGTGTTGTACATTTATACTTGGTGTCATCTATCGCAGCCCAATCTGCTTAGCTGGTGACTTTATTTTAGGGCACATTCAGCCATGGAGTGAAAATAGCAGGTGATTGTTAGTAGGAGACAAATGCATTTGATATTAGTTGGACTGAGATGGCCACGGAGGAATATGTAAGCCCCTTTGATAACAGGTTCCTGATAACGGTAGTCGAGCATGATTTATACAGCATATATCCAACCCCACACGTTCCGGTGCAAACTAATGTTCTTCTTCGTTAGAGTTGGTAATTACTCATGCGACTGAGGATATTGCCAACCCAAATATTCTTCCATCGTTAGGGAATAGCGATCACGCCTTTTTATCATTCACGTTTAGAGCTAGTGACATGATATATGATCAGGTTAAGCCCCACCTAAATGTGTGCAGAGCTAACCTATCGGTCATTCGGGAGTTCACTGCTAAGACAGACTGGTCAGTAAATATTAGCTCATCAGTTGAAGAAGCATGGTCTATATTTAAAGGTAAGTTTATTTCAATTACGTCCTCGTTTATATCATGCCTGGTACCACTTAGACCGAATAACTTTCCACCATGTATAACTAAACAAGTCAAGAATCTTCTTGAACGTAGGAAAAAGCATTGGATATGTTCATCTCTACTGGCTTACAACAATACAGATCCAGTTATTTTAAGACTAGAAATGTCTTTAAAACGTTAATAAACAAAACTTCGGATTTCAACAATCCGAAACAGTTATTCTCGTATATAAAAAGGCGGACTCAGAGAAGCGATGGGATTCCATCACTTTCGGTACAAGAAAATTCGTTAATATTGGAAAAATGTGATGCCGAAAAAGCTGAAGTTTAATCGAAATATTTCAGTGAAGTGTTTTTTATCAGCAGTGAGGAATGACCAACTCTTAATTGTGATTGTGGTGACCGGTTGATGAACCCTGTAGTTATTGAGAAAGGTACTGTCCTAAGACTATTTCAGCATCTCAAACCTGATAAGTCCAGTGATCCTAATGATATTCATCCTAGGATTATGAAAGCCGTATCGGGTGTAATTGCAGAACCTATAGCCATGCTGTTTGATATGTCTCTGTGGCAGTCCAGACTGCCATGAGACTGGAAAGAAGCAATAATTAGTCCTCTGATGACATTAAGATTTGGAAACCCACACATTGTATGTCGGATAGAATAGTATTACAGAATAATCTCAACTCATTGGTGGCATGGATGGACGGATGATCACTAGAAGTGAATCCTAACAAGAGTGTGGTGTTGCAATTAAATAACTATGATGATTCGTATCACTATTTAATACGCGGATTCGTGTTACCCAAAGTAATGAATTATAAAGATTTAGAAGTCATAATAAGCAGCGATCTCAAAACTACGGGTAACCGTAAGGCTTCTGCTGCAAAATGCTGTAGGGTATTATAGGCTATTCGTAGGTATTTTCAGTATCTGGACGAAGAAATGTTTAGATTATTATACCCGATTTTCGTGAGACCGCATTTAGAATATGGGATCCAAACAGCGAGTCCTTGTTTCAAGTATGAGGCGGATGTGCTGGAACGAGTCCAGCAATGAGGGACTAACATGATAAAAGGTCTCTCTGGTGCATCTTATCAAGACAGACTGAGACACAGCTTATTTCCCTTACCTTACTGCAGAACACGGGGTGATCTCATATCGTACAATGAACGATGACCTTGGTATTAATAAGTCTTATCTTTACATTCCGTCTAGAACTGGTCATTTGAGAGGACCTTCGAAGAAAGTCCAAAGACCGAGATCAAATTGTCTACGTCTGGAGTTTTGTTTCTTGCACCGAGTAGTGAATTACTGGAATTCTCTACCGGAACAAGTTATATCAGCATTTTCAGTTGATATGTTCAAAACGAGATTGGATCTCCACAGTGTTACAAACTGCAAGGATTGATATAGGTCGATAGACCTCTTTTCCTTATTACTGAAGACTAAATTGTTTCTGAACCTCCAGACAATTTTGTTCAGTTCGAAATTGCACAGCCACGTACTCTAAATTTAGCAGTTCACGCGGCTGATGAAGCAGATCTACTCTTCAGATAGATTTCTTCGGTAAAATTAGGTTCGGCAGTAACGCTATGAAAATTTTTCACCTTCCAAGTTCTTTTCAGTGGACGTGTTAAGTAGGGACTACCTTAATTGATTTTGAGAACTTAAAATTGACATGTTTGTAACTATTCTTTGATTGGACAAAACACCTAAGTTATTAAAGTCTGGATTTGTGAGGTTAATCTACTTACCTTACCACCGGAGACGGAAATCCGTGGGATAAGGCGGTGTGCATTTTTAGGGTCGACCCTTTCTAACCCCACCCCTCCTTGTGGGAAGGCAGCATCGCTGTCATGCTGGTTGTCTGAAGGAAACACCTTACTGCTGTCACACCTCTGTACAGTCGGCAGTACGACTTCGCCTTCGGACCTTGGGATTGCTGTTTTTAGTCTTACTACTCTTCAACCGACCTGTCTGGCATGGTAGGACCTCGAGGAACGATTGTTCCAGCCAGCATAGCTCGATTGGTTCATCATGATAGAGAAGCCCGACCACCACGTCAAGGTAGTAGCAGCGGTCGGGGAGCGAAAATATAAGTTAACACCCAAATCGTAATACAAGATACGAAATGCCAATATAATGTCACCTCGCGTCCTACAATACGACAAGGAGAAAAGGTTTAGGCATTATAAACGTTCATCGTAAGGAAATTTGGTGAAACTCGTCACTAAATTTTTTTCCCCAAACTCTGAACACACAAGTATGACAGCATCCTTAATAAAACAAGCCAGCTACTTGGATGAAGTACTCTAGGTGTAGCCTCATACTTAGGTAGGGTATAAAATCCTAAAGATCTTGTCAAAGCATATGAATGCTCGGCGAGGTGACCATAACTCTCAAAAACCTTTTGCAGCTACTCCATTATGATGTGCATTTGTTTTATGCCACAACTTACTGTTACTCCCAAGTCGTTTTGTTCCTCCACTCGTTGATGGTATACTGGTAACTATCGCTGTGTCCGATATGCATTAGCACACCTTCTAGAATTAATTTTTCAACCTCAACTCTTGGACCTTCTAACCAATTTATCTAGGTCAGCTTGTAGACTAAGATAATCAACCCTACTACTTATTGTTCTCCAGATTTCTTCACCATCTTCAAACAATACTGTCGACAACTTAAACAGTTTCTGTAATTTTTTAACGTGGAGAAAAAGTAGGCGACATAAGATAGTGTCTTAGGGTACACCACTTTTGACCGGCTTCCATTCAGATAGTGTCCCATTTATCATCACCCTCTATCTTCGACCACAGGGTAAGTTTCTTATCCACTCTTGTACGTCATCTGTTGTTCCAAATCTCGAGACCTTCTGCATGACCCCTAAGTACGAAACCTTGTCAAATCTTTTGCTAAAACCTATGAATATCACATCATTAGACAAGCCATTGTCTTGGGCTGCTATCCAACCCTTTCCCGCAATCAGTTAGTTAAGCATGGTTGCTTATTACGAAACCCGTATTGCTCAGAAGTTAACAGATTGTATGTGTACTAAACCAAAACTCATGATACTCAGTGAATTAGTTATAATGATTTTATCAAGACCTGATTACTAGTAAGATTGAAAAGAACAAATTACGGTCTAAGATTATATATATATATATATATATATATATATATATATATATATATATATATATAAAGTACGCTAACTTATGAAGTTCTCCATAAGGTGAACTAAAACTAGAATTGCCTTCAAAATTTCACGAAGAGAATGTGAATTCACTCACTTTATCGTGACTATCTTACCATCATAGCAAAAGTTCAGCAAACTAAAAAGATGTGACTCGTGTACGTAAAAGGACGTGGGAAGGGTTAGTCGTGGAGATAAGAGAGTTATTAGGAGGTGTAGGAAGGATTTGAAAGTGACCAACTTGGTCTCGTGTGCAGTTACGGGTATGAGGGCTAATATCACTTCCCGGTTGCCCACACCGTGGAAGGGTATTTCTTGAGGGACCTGAAAAAGAAGTTGGATTAGTGTTGGTCTTAACGACCTGGGAGCGTGACCGCAGTGCCCAAGGGAAAACTGCTTGAGGCCGGTCACGCACGGCCTTTTAGTGGGGGATTTTTGACGTGTTAGCTCCGTTCTTCAAAGGACCTTACAGCCGGAGACGGAAATCCGTGGGATAAGGCGAGGTGTGCATTTTTAGGGTCGACCCTTTCTAACCCCACCCCTCCTTGTGGGAAGGCAGCATCGCTGTCATGCTGGTTGTCTGAAGGAAACACCTTACTGCTGTCACACCTCTGTACAGTCGGCAGTACGACTTCGCCTTCGGACCTTGGGATTGCTGTTTTTAGTCTTACTACTCTTCAACCGACCTGTCTGGCATGGTAGGACCTCGAGGAACGATTGTTCCAGCCAGCATAGCTCGATTGGTTCATCATGATAGAGAAGCCCGACCACCACGTCAAGGTAGTAGCAGCGGTCGGGGAGCGAAAATATAAGTTAACACCCAAATCGTAATACAAGATACGAAATGCCAATATAATGTCACCTCGCGTCCTACAATACGACAAGGAGAAAAGGTTTAGGCATTATAAACGTTCATCGTAAGGAAATTTGGTGAAACTCGTCACTAAATTTTTTTCCCCAAACTCTGAACACACAAGTATGACAGCATCCTTAATAAAACAAGCCAGCTACTTGGATGAAGTACTCTAGGTGTAGCCTCATACTTAGGTAGGGTATAAAATCCTAAAGATCTTGTCAAAGCATATGAATGCTCGGCGAGGTGACCATAACTCTCAAAAACCTTTTGCAGCTACTCCATTATGATGTGCATTTGTTTTATGCCACAACTTACTGTTACTCCCAAGTCGTTTTGTTCCTCCACTCGTTGATGGTATACTGGTAACTATCGCTGTGTCCGATATGCATTAGCACACCTTCTAGAATTAATTTTTCAACCTCAACTCTTGGACCTTCTAACCAATTTATCTAGGTCAGCTTGTAGACTAAGATAATCAACCCTACTACTTATTGTTCTCCAGATTTCTTCACCATCTTCAAACAATACTGTCGACAACTTAAACAGTTTCTGTAATTTTTTAACGTGGAGAAAAAGTAGGCGACATAAGATAGTGTCTTAGGGTACACCACTTTTGACCGGCTTCCATTCAGATAGTGTCCCATTTATCATCACCCTCTATCTTCGACCACAGGGTAAGTTTCTTATCCACTCTTGTACGTCATCTGTTGTTCCAAATCTCGAGACCTTCTGCATGACCCCTAAGTACGAAACCTTGTCAAATCTTTTGCTAAAACCTATGAATATCACATCATTAGACAAGCCATTGTCTTGGGCTGCTATCCAACCCTTTCCCGCAATCAGTTAGTTAAGCATGGTTGCTTATTACGAAACCCGTATTGCTCAGAAGTTAACAGATTGTATGTGTACTAAACCAAAACTCATGATACTCAGTGAATTAGTTATAATGATTTTATCAAGACCTGATTACTAGTAAGATTGAAAAGAACAAATTACGGTCTAAGATATATATATATATATATATATATATATATATATATATATATATATATATATATATAAAGTACGCTAACTTATGAAGTTCTCCATAAGGTGAACTAAAACTAGAATTGCCTTCAAAATTTCACGAAGAGAATGTGAATTCACTCACTTTATCGTGACTATCTTACCATCATAGCAAAAGTTCAGCAAACTAAAAAGATGTGACTCGTGTACGTAAAAGGACGTGGGAAGGGTTAGTCGTGGAGATAAGAGAGTTATTAGGAGGTGTAGGAAGGATTTGAAAGTGACCAACTTGGTCTCGTGTGCAGTTACGGGTATGAGGGCTAATATCACTTCCCGGTTGCCCACACCGTGGAAGGGTATTTCTTGAGGGACCTGAAAAAGAAGTTGGATTAGTGTTGGTCTTAACGACCTGGGAGCGTGACCGCAGTGCCCAAGGGAAAACTGCTTGAGGCCGGTCACGCACGGCCTTTTAGTGGGGGATTTTTGACGTGTTAGCTCCGTTCTTCAAAGGACCTTACAGCCGGAGACGGAAATCCGTGGGATAAGGCGAGGTGTGCATTTTTAGGGTCGACCCTTTCTAACCCCACCCCTCCTTGTGGGAAGGCAGCATCGCTGTCATGCTGGTTGTCTGAAGGAAACACCTTACTGCTGTCACACCTCTGTACAGTCGGCAGTACGACTTCGCCTTCGGACCTTGGGATTGCTGTTTTTAGTCTTACTACTCTTCAACCGACCTGTCTGGCATGGTAGGACCTCGAGGAACGATTGTTCCAGCCAGCATAGCTCGATTGCTTCATCAGCCCTTGTGGTCTGGTGTATGACGAAATCTCAGCACGGATACAGAAAGCTCATCTAGCTTTCGCCAACTTGCGCCATTTATGGCGTAGGCGAGATACCCGTCTAGCAACAAAAGGACGGGTTTACTGTGCAGCAGTCCGTTCCGTCCTACTTTATGGCAGTGAAACATGGCCGATAAGAGTAGAGAATATTCGTAGGCTACTAGTGTTCGATCATAGATGTCTTCGACGCATTGCTCGTATATCCTGGGACCACCGGGTAAGTAATGCAGATGTTAGGAAACGGGTACTAGGTAAGGATGGCAAATCGATTGATGAAGTAGTGAAACTTCATCATTTGAGATGGCTGGGACATGTGTTAAGTATGCCCAACCACCGACTGCCCCGACGTACAATGCTTTATGGTGTAGGAGCAGGTTAGAAGAAAGCTAGGGGTGGCCAGACCAAAACATGGCATAAATCTATGAAGTCGCTGACAAGTGGACTGGGCCATGTTGGTAGGTGTAGACTACCTGGTTGGGATTCGCGAGATGATAGCAACCGATGGTTAGAGACCTTGAATGACATGGCTCAAAATCGTTTGCAATGGCGAAGGTGTATCCACTCCTTGTGTTCTACCAAATTCTAACCTTTTGAATTCTTCACGTCCCTATCCTTTTTCTCTTTCCAAATTTATTTCACCGTATTATACTCCTTCAATAACATCTTCAAACCCTTATCTTTCACAAAATACTTATACTCTTACTACTTCTACCAATATGGGATTTGAATGGACAACTTCATCTCTGTGCTAATGTGGTATGGCAACTCGAACTGATGTACGTACGTACGAAGTTCTACGTTGTAACTGACTGACTGACTGACGTGTACGCAAAATGTACTGATTTTAAATACGTTGGATAATTATCCGCACAAATGTTCATAGTAATAGTCGAATATTTGAAATAGTCTTATAAATGAATATTCACTGAGATTATCTTTTTTATTAAATTCGGTTGTATAAAATATTAAAAACATTTCTCATAATGTTAATGATCTTAAACAAGCAACAATAATTTATAAAGTACGTACTTACGCCTGTTACCCCTCGTGGAGGAGCATAAGCCACCCACCAGCATTCTCCATCCAACTCTGTCCTGGGCAATCCTTTCCATGTCTGCTTCCGATTCTCGACGCAGTGTATTCGTTGGTCTCTCTTCCGTTCCTCTTCAGGATTCCAAGTTAGCGCTTGCCTCGTGATGCAGTTTGATGATTTCCGCAATGCATGTCCTATCCGCCTTCAAAGTCTTTTCCTAATTTCCTCTTCACCTGGAAGCTGATCTGTTTTCTCCCACGGTAAGCTGTTGCTGATGGTATTCGATGAGCGGACATTGAGTATCTTACTTGGACAATTGTTTATAGATACTTGTACCTTTTTGATGATGGTTGTAGTAGTTCTCGAAGTTTCAGCTCCGTACAATAGAAATGTCTTGACTTTCGTATTAAAGATTCTGACTTTGGTATTGGCTGACAGTTGTTTTGAGTTCCGTATGTTCTTCAACTGTAGGAGTGCTGCTCTTGTTTATCAATCCTTACCTCCATATCTACACCAGATACTCCTTGTTTATCGATGATGCCGCCCAGGCACGTGAAAGTTCCCAGCTCTTTCGGAGTTTCTCCACCAAGTATGATTGGGTTGGTGTTCTCCGTGTTATGTTTGGGGATCTTGCCTTTTCCCTTGTGTATGTTGAGGTCTACTGATACAGAGACTGCTGCTACACTGGCTGTCTTGATCTGCGTTTGTTGGTGTGTATGGAATAGAAGAGCCAGGTCATCTGAAAAGTCCAAATTGTCTAGTTGCATCCAAGCTTTCCACTGTATTCTGTGCTTCCCCTTAAATGTGGGGGTCTTCATAATCCAGTCAACCACCAGAAGGGAAAGAGGGAGAGTAAGCAGCCTTGTTTGCTTCTCGGTCCTCACTTGGAATGCGTCTGTCAGCTGTCCTTCATAGACGACTTTGCGGTGTAGTCTGTCGTATGAATTCCGTATGGTGTTGACGATTTTTTCGGGTACACTGTAGTGTCGAAGAAGGTTCCATAAGGTTCTCCTATCCACGCTGTCAAACGCCTTTTTCGTAGTTAAGAAAGGTGATGTGCATAGTGACGAGTTCCATTCAATTGATTGTTGAAAGATGATCCGTAGTATCACGACTTCGTCTGTGCACAACCGGTGCTTACGGAATCTGGCCTGTTGATCTTGAAGCTAGGTGTCTACTGAATCTTTCACCTGGCTCAGCAACACTTGAAAACTGTTCATGGTACTGATTGTAATATAATGCCTCTGTAGTTATCACATTCGCTCAGATCTTTTTTTGGTATTTTGATAAGGTATCCTTCTTCCCAACCTGTCGGCACTTATTCATCCTCCCAAATCCTCCTGAATAGGACGTGGAGCATGTTTGCAGTTACGTCTATGTGTGACTTCAGTGCTTCAGCTGATATGTCGTCTGGTCTTGTTGCTTTCCCATTCTTGATTTGTTCGATGGCTGTCCTGATTTTCTCGATCGTTTGTGGAGTAACATCAGTAGGAAGTTCTATAGGTGCCGCCTCGATTTCCGGTGGACTCAATGGCGCTGATTTATCCAAGAGTTCCTCAAGGTGTTCTACCCACCCGTTTTTTCGTTCCTAGATGAAGCGCAAAAATATCGTACAAAAAACACTAGACAAAAACTAGTGTGTTTACCGAAAATCCTGCAAAATATAGATCGTTTTTGCATTGCTAGTTACCATTTATCCTATTCGAGGACATTTTGAAATGGTTTTGTTTTCTATCTCATTTTCACGATCAAGTTTATACTTTTGATTACGGACTTTGAAACTCACTTGTGGTAATGAGGGAATAGCTTACTAATGCTAAATAACTGAGATGTCATTGATACTATATAGAGATAAGATTCTGCTGTTCATCAATGGACATTAGTGAGAAAATATCTACGAATTTACTGAAATAATTGGATAGACGTTCAAAAAAGTAGCTTGAAATACATCGTAGTGGTACCGCAATATTTACTACTCGTGTCACTTTAAATAATCGGGTATATCATTCTTCTAAAAACCCTGTTTTATCTAAATAACCATCTGTAATTCCGTCTTAAAAATCTTAAGTTCTTCCTATTACACTTGTAATTATTTTGGGGTTTTAAAGTAACATTTTCATACCAAATATGATAAGCATTCACCTTCCACACATCTAACGAAACTTTATTTTTTATTTCAGAACTAGTAAAACCCGTCCGTTATCTATCAGTATACAGGTACCCGTTTATCAAATAATTCTACATTTTTGCCATAATGGTGAAGCAACATTGCCTTGATCTACTATTCAATAAAATACCTTCCAATTTTATCGCCTACATTGACGAATGTCATATGCCTCACAATAATAATAGTTGGCTCTGGAAATGTTTAATAAATGAGAATTGTGAAAAATATACATGTATACTTGTTACTTCTGAATTATACAACTACAAAACTCTTGAGAATTCTCATCAGTCACTTAAAGTTCTGCATACTAATAATTATGAAACTACTGAAAGTCTTGTAAATAAGCTGTCAAAACTATCCTGTTCTGTTAAAAAACAGAACGATCAACAAACATTTATCTTCATAGAGTCATTATCTTGGTTTTTAATTGATTGTCCTATCGATTATGAGTTTGATTACTGGTGTCAGTTTGTTATCGGTTCTTTGTTTAATCTTTCTTTGACACCCTATGTAAACCGAGTAGTTTGTAGCTTTAACCCTGTAATAGATAATTCTAGCAAGGCATATTATGGTGCATCTTCCACAGTAATTGATACACTAGAAGCATATGCAACTTCTGTTATTTACTGCCAGTCATTGACAGAGATCTCGAGTAGTTTGACGAATCAAATCTGTCAATCTTTGAAATTATTTCATCGTCGTAGCCTTCAGGGTGAGTGTAATAAACGCATGGAGAACTCAATCTCTTTCAATAAGTCTGGATTTACTGAGTTTGGTACCATCGAACTTGATACAAGAGCTTTGAAAATTCTCAAGTACTCGACAAATAAAAATGAATCAGATTCTTTACCAATGCCTAGCCCTTTACCTAAGAGTACTTTCAATCTAACGATGACTGAAAGCGAAAAAATTGCTCGTAGTTTCGTCGTTTTACCGCATGACGCAGTTCGGCTGTCCAACACAGTGGAGAAAAGTGAATCTTCCGGTTGTGTTATCCAGTATCAGCCTGATTGTTTTGATGATTTAGATGACGAGGATCCAGATGATGATTTAGATATTTGAACATATATTTTCAATATATTGTGAATTATTTTGTAATAAGAAATATTTTGCGGCTTTACCTTTAAAATCTTTCCTGTGAACTGTTTTATTCCCAAGTATTAAATTGTAATTATTACTTGTATTTCATATAAAATAAGACGTGTTAGATCATGTGGTTATATAACTATTGTTCACATTAAATTATAAACACTCAGTATTATTTACTTGTGGGAAATGTTATGTTCCCAACACAATTCATTAAAAAGGAATTCAGATTAAATTTATAAAATGATTTAAATGTAATTGTTAATCTAATTTCCGTATTAAGCTAGTGCAACTTTCATTGTGTTAAGTAATTCGGTGTGATTCGCACTAATTTAACTTTAGAATTAGTTCTTTATAATTTCCTTTCAGCAGGACATTCATCTGAATTAATTTTGTGTAAAGTTCATCCAGTGGGGCAAATAATTCAACTAATGATTACCACGATAAAATCTGTATATAAATTAATGTATTGGGATGGGCCTCTATCAATAAATTTTCTTGGCAATCTTTAACTTCTATTTATGGTTAGTTGGCCGGGAAAAAAGGATAGTCAGTCTTGTTCATTATTAAGTCAGTCACAACGTAGAACCCAATATGCATGTACAGGTTGTCATACCTCATCAGCTCAGAGAGGTGAAGTTATCAAGCCTAACCCCAGAATAGTGCAGGTAGCACCAGTAGTGACTTCTCAAAAATTTCATCCAGTTGATTCCTTTTATAAATTTAAATAAAGCCAGAACAAACGTGGATGCAGAGTAATATGAATTCACTATACTTCCTGATTTCTCATCAACTACTTACAATCACATATGTACTGAAAGTTTACATTGAAGTAAGATATAATGTGAAACAATTGACATAGATGAATGAAAAGAATTGGAATGACAAAGGTTATCAATATCAACTATATATATATATGTGCAGGAACAGGTCGGAGGTCATTTGGTGTTGAAATCCAAAGGGAAAGGGTTGCGTGTTGCATTAATTGAGGTTCAGAGACATAAGATAAATTGTGTGGTCATTTTAGAGGTTATGGAGGGTTTACATAAAATTCATGGGATTGAAAAACTGGTAAGATCGGTTACGTAATAATTGGACAGGATTTGTAGAGTTTACACAAGTTAAGAGAATTACGTGAATGGGAATATATGAGTGAAGAGGTGGTTTTATTGTACAGAAAATAAGAATTCGGTAAGGAGAGCCAACAACAAATTAATGACAAAAAATGATTTACCAGGGCAGTAACAGGTTTATTACTGTCTCTTTTTGTATACATAAGTCAGGCTGGAGTTTATTTTATCCCTGTTGCTTCAGCAAACCGAAGAGACGTTGTGTTCCTTTGTCTGCTAATAATTTTGAAAGCTTGAGGAATGTCGATAGTGTGTCCAGTGTCAATTAAACGCCGAGCCATTGTCCCTCTCAGTCTCAAGTTCGTTGGAACATGCTCGGAAATGCGAACATGTGCTCTTCTCACTGGTAATAGAAAACATTTAGGCATCGAGGATACGGCTTGGGGAGAAATATTTAAATTACCGAACTATTAGGATATTCTTAAAAATATCCCGAAAATTATTCTGTCAAGTCTATTTCTATCTTGAACGTGAAATAATATGTTCTCAGACAACATATATTTCACGTCACTTACTGGTCAGTATTCACGGTCATCCTAACTGTATAAATCTGTGAATTATATTCATTCTTCTGACCTCATAAACAATTTCCATCTAACGGTTTGTGTTCTGATATGTTGGAGATCGGAGAACAGTATTGTGGTCGTACAGGGATATCTGGAGTTGGTTAATTGCTAGAGTTTCGAGTAGCCACATCGCGGTCCACAATACGAACTAAAAACTAGAGATTATGAAAAATCCGAAGTCTCGGAATTTGGATAGAGACAAAGAATGGGTGCGCCTGTGCCATTACAAACGATTTTGAACTATGTCATCCTAAGTTTTTAACCGTTAGTTACAATAATCACGCGAACAAAAATCGTTCAGTCTACACCTATTAACATGGCTATGTTCAGTTTTTAGTGACTTCATGGAATAATATCATGCTTTTGTCGAGATATTTCAAGCTTTCTTCTAACCAACTCCCGCATCAGAAATCATAGGCCTTCGAGATAGGTGGTGATTGGGAATACTCAACATTATTATTAATGACGGAGTTGGAAATTGTTAATGAAGTGACCGGACTTGTATCTGACCGACTCACCTGAGTGAAAATCGTAGTAAACTAGTGGGTTGAACAATCCATAGTATTTAATGTGCAGTCAGAACAGAAACTAACTCATTGGTTTATTTTAGTAGACCCACTGAATAGATTAGACCTTTAAAGATGATCACATCCAGAAATATTTATATGTCATTAACACTGTTGAATGCAGCATTCAATTGATTGATTTTGAATCATTGATTTACTAATTTCAATTAGTTAATCTTAGTTTTCAAGAAGTTTCGACTGCACTTAAATACTATGGATTGTTCAATCCACTAGTTTACTACGATTTTCATTCAAGTGAGTCAGTCAGAGACAAGTCTCATATACACAGCTGCACACATTTTATCAGTGAACCACTACCCTCTGTCTAGACTATTTTGACCACCTAGAAATATACATTAGTTGCAGGCATCACTCATTCAGTAAACACAGCCTATTACATGATTTGTCCTCTTTACTACAGTTATGGTTGATCAAACGTTAATACCTCGCGTTTAGCAGCTAGGTCAGATCCTAATTCATATTATTTATTTATAATTTACTCTGGTCGGCCTCGAATGCTTTTCA
>NC_031502.1:29738424-29754031 GCF_000237925.1 Schistosoma mansoni | reverse complement strand
GCAGCTGTGTATATGAGACTTGTCTCTGACTGACTCACTGAAAGGCTTTTAAATGTCTGTGGCGATTTTCTCGTCGATCCCAACCAGGATTTCTCCACGTCATTATGTGGATTAGACCAATAAACAATCAACCTACGAACCGATTTCGCGTCCGCGTTTGCCTGTACCTCAGATATCTGTCTAATTTAATTCTATGTTAGTTTCTACAAAGCATCCGGGGCGGTGGTGGTTAGGCTTCAGTAAAATGAGTCAACCACCTCAGTAGATTAGAGCTGATAGCCTCATCAGCCAATTTGTCACTTTTCCATATTTCCCACCAGTACTTTTACAACTCTGACTTTTATTAGTTTAGTGTTCATGTGATTATTGCTGTATTTATTATGAGTAGATTTTATGCGTTACTAACCAATAATACATCACTTTATCTGTTTAGCTAAATGCTTATCTAATTCAAACCCCCGATCTCACAAAGTGATCACCTATTATGAATATTAAGATAGATTAAGTCAACTTTAAATATTCTATACAATTTTGAATACATATATTTATACATTTATTTGGATGTATATACCAAAATATACCCGCAATACGAAACCACAAACAAACTAAGGACGATCTCTTAAATACAACCTAATGACTAGTATTAATTAGTTTTTGTTATGCTATTCCTTTAATACTAATATTAGAGATATGAAATAACTGACTTACAATTTCAGTATGGATGCTTTTTATATTGTCAATAATCTTTTATACTAATATATATCGACAGGGTTACTGCTTATTATTGATGACTTTCAACTTATATAAATAGTGTTTACATACATAATAATATGCTTTATAAAGTGAAAAGTTATATTCAAACAAACAGCTAGCTTCAATTGACTCACGCTTTCAACTATGGAAACAGTAATGTGTTGCATAAATCAAAGAAGTTATGGAAAATACCACAATTAACTATATGCAATTACAGTTAATTGATTATTTCACTGGATGTTAGCCGATTTTTTATTGGTTGTTAATATTCTTTAAAGAAATGACTTTTCTATCAAGATTTACGAAATCTATACTTATATTAAGCATTAAAACAAATCTTCCTACAGTCTGTTGAATATGATGGGAGGGGGGAATAAGTAAATATTGACTGTCTTTGTTTTAACTGAATTTCCTGTAATAATAAACAAACTCTTGTCACTATAGTGACATTTCTGTTAAGTATAAATGAAACAAAGATATATATGTATATATTTAGCAATTGATACATTTCCTACTGTTTCTTCCTATAATATCCACTTTATATCCTATTGTTCAATGTCAGATTATTGGTTAAGTAACACTCAGACTGATGTAATTCATTTTGTACATTCACAACATCACTAATAAGATTTATTCCGATTGAACCTTTTCAAGTATTTTGTCTTTTAATAATCCGCATTCATTCCTAACACTTAACATCAACAATGATTCTTTGCCATCTTATCTGCTCCTTTTGTTTCTTTATTGTTCTCTTAATGGAATAATCTAAATAGTTATGAAGGATCACATTATCACCAACACCAAAATTTGTACTACTTATCAAAATCATCCATTAAGAAAACATGGTAGAATTATTAGCTGATATCTATACATGTAAGTGATATGTGCATTTTCGATTACAGTGATAATGTTGTCTTTTGTCAACTTTCATTTTAAAAAAAGCAACTTAATTATGGTGAAATTTCCAAAATAAAATGAGGGAATGACAAGATACTACTTTAACATAATGATTTAGTAAATAATTAATTTAATCTTTAATTAATTGAGAGAAAATATATTCAAAGGTCATTCGCTGTAAATTAATCATTTTATTATACTTATTTAGTTTATCTATACCGCGGATAGTTTGAGGAACTAAATATATCTTAAAGAACGTATTTTTATTCATGAAGCACTCAAAAAACAAATCAACGTTCTATAGTCAAGCTTTACATACACCTGATACCAATCAAAATAAATCTTGAAAAGCTAACTAACTGAAATGAACAGACATCAAGTAATTCTGAATGATTTAAAGAACTCACACATTCGTAGTATCTCAATCACGAAGGTGTGAGAAACACACAATGGTCAACAAACACGTTCAGGTTGCTCAACAGAATTTCTAAAGTTTATAGCGTCAAATTTTGACAGGGACTTTGACAAGTAGTTATTAGTAGCATCCGTCTAGATCAAAGTAACTATTCATCTGTTCCTAGATTTGAATGGTTTCCGAGCTATTACCTGACCCTGACTCAAAGTATCGTTGAATAAATAACCGCTTAAAATTCCCTGTATTATTAGCCAAATAAACACATATTACTAGTACATGTCTTATTATCATTGTGATTGTTATTAAAACCATTAATACATTCTATATATAACAACTATTTTTTATAATATATCCAAAAAAGAATGACACTAAACTTCTCCATTAAAACTTCATCCATTAGGAATCGATGAGTACTGACTCAGATCAGGAAAAGTTGTTACAAAAATTTAAAGATTTACGTGAAGAACCACAAAAACAAGTAAACGATTTAACAAATGCAATAAACGATATCGAAGAGGTAAGTTTTATACAATATCGTTTCATTATTATCTTGATGTTAAGTTATTGCACAGTTTATTTATGTAAATATGTTCAACTTCATGACTTTACCATTTAGCCTTAGTCAGTCAATTATCAATGTATGGGGATTTGTGAAGATTTTAGTAGTAGTGTAGTGAAAGAGAAACAAGCGGCGACAATCGAATGTACTTGAATACAAAATTACAGAACATCTTAGTAAAATTTGAGAGCCATACAGTAAATAGTTCATTTGAAAAATGTCAATCACTCGTTTCAGACTTCATTACTCTTTCGTTTCCACACCAATCATTCTCTGTTCTCGTCCTCCTTTCTCTGATCTTCTTAACCTTCTACCGCCAGGCGTTTCACTATCGACTGACGATACATACTGCTTACATCCGTCGACATCAGTAACACACCACAGTAGTAATCCCATACTAGGACGAAATGGGAGTCCAGTGCTTACAGATTTTCAATGGTGGTCTAACTTAGATCAACTCATGGATTCAACTTTGGAAATTATCAATGTCATTTGAGAAAAGCTGTTATAAATTTGGTTGTTTAAAATGTAGCATATTACACCATATTACCATTAACGGTAGATATCATAAAAATTGTAAGTGGATAAAATCACAGCATTAAACTATTTCAAGCAATATTCTACCTTATTAAACTTATGCATCAAGATACAATAGTCAACAGCTTTTCGAAATTAAATTTACTTCATAGTATAAAATGTTCAAACAAGTTCATTAGAATGAATTGATTTAGAGCTTATAGAATACCTGATAAGTCCACTGGTACGTGAAGGGTTGATAGAGTTCCGAGAAACGAGAATAAAATAAAACCATCTAGTTCAGAGAACACAATTCCATCAAGATTATTCATCTGAGCAATAAATCTGCTTCATTATAATACAATCGTCTAATATCAGCATAATGGATATTTTTAAATGCTGAAACATTTTTACAGTTAATGATAAAATCTATACATAACTGAGTCGAATTTATTTTCATTCAGTTTTTGGTGATGTATATCCCTTCATGTTAACTTTACTTCGAACTTTTCCACCTACTTAAACAAGAAATCACTAGTTATGAAAGTTTGGATTTTATTCAACATTACTACCGTGGAAAAGCTTCCACTTGGGCATTGTGATCTCCATCTGTAGGGAGATAGAATGTGTTATATCGAGTGAGTGTGTGCCCTGTTAATATATATGAGCGTACTGATTCCCGCCAATTAGAGAGGAGTGAATTTATTGATCAGAGCAATGACACACAAAAGCCGTATGAACAGTCTTGAGTACTTATCAGTCCTGCTTTCTGCCTAGCTCAACCAGTTAAGTCCAGAACATCAATAACAGCCTCTGCAATATGAATCATTATTCTCAAACATAATGGGTTTATATACCAAACAAACTGACCACATCGTACCATAAAATAGAAAATAACATTTGTACAAGATCCAGCCAAATGTGGCTGTGAATAGGGGGAAAAGTAATTAATAGACTGAGGATAACTCAACAATGGTAAATCGTATAATAATAGTCTGTGGGTCAAAATAAAGCTTTTAATAAGAGGGACACAAATATGAATAGTTTAGTTACTTAACAATTATACAATAGGAAATATACATATCATATTGGTCAATAAATAGTCCTCAAAGTTACCATTCATAATTTTCCACGGGATACAACAGAATATGATCAATAAATATTGATTGCTATGTTGGATAATATTTCGCCGATTCATTTTTGCTAAAATACTCATCAACATCAAAATCTAATGATAAATCGAAGACAGCTAAATGACGCTAGATTTTAACTCAAAATAGTCAAATAACACAATCTTTGTACAAAACTACAAAGTCTGAAGTAACATCAATCTTATGATCTGTTTCAACACTAGAGGAAGATAGGTGTTTATCATCTACTCTTATTAGGTCATCTGATTTTATTTTTTTCTGTAACAGTTCGTTCTCAACCTAAAACGACCCTGGTAATATTCTTTTGTTATCTAGCATGGTGAGTTTCATATTGCTTTTCACATTATTTTTTTATCATCTTTGTTTCTTCTTACCTTCCACTTGTCTAGTTGACCATTTATTTTCCATATATAAATGTATGTATGATAGCATGTAGCATGTATGATCCGATTGTTCGAGATGTATTGTGTTAATTCATTACAT
Source organism: Schistosoma mansoni (assembly GCF_000237925.1). Classification (NCBI taxonomy): domain Eukaryota; kingdom Metazoa; phylum Platyhelminthes; class Trematoda; order Strigeidida; family Schistosomatidae; genus Schistosoma; species Schistosoma mansoni. The sequence continues at coordinate 29,749,257 of NC_031502.1, read as the reverse complement.
AGTTCTATTAATCTTCGTCTTCTTATTACATTATTCAAACTTATCAAAGGGACTAACTGTTTTAAAATGCATGCTGCTAAAACACTAAGAAGTTTCGAAATGAATTACCAACAAATCAGCTATCACATTCGCCCAAAAGTCACAAGTAAACATTAAGATACGCTGCTTTTCGAAATATACTCAGTTTGAAGATAATGTATATCCTGAAACGATATCCGTTGGTGAACCACTGGAAAGCTGTAAGGGATATAGTAGACCGTTTCAAAATTCTCAATATTGCACGTCCAAGACACCAAACTAGATTTGGCTTAAAACCACTAAACTTTCAGACAAATATATGAATCCGATTGTCTAATTTTTGAATTAAGGATTTGTGAAATGAGATTTATTCACTATAACTCAGTTCTTACTTTTTAAAATCTTTTATTTATTTCCAGAATCTTATTAGAAATAAAGAAAGTCATAGCATACAAATGCAGAAGATCGATCAACTATATCGAACAAATGTGAACGATCTAAATGAAGAGATAAATGTAAGCAATGTTACATTTAAAAAAAGGAATTATATTTTTGTAAACTAGGAGTATTCATTATCTATGACGATTCTATGGTTCATAAACTGGATGGTTTAATTACAGAACCAAGTCTGAAGACCACTTTGAATACGAACCCCATTAAAAAGACGTAAAAATTATAGTCCAAGCACACTCTATGGATTGTGGACAATCTCTACGAACTTGTCACTCATCTCAGTCTATTGTTAGTAAATGTATCGATACAAATCAAGTATGTTAATTACTCAGTATCAGTTTAAAAAATCACATGATTATATTAAAATGAAAACACGGAGTTCAGCGAAGGGATCTCTTTCCAACGAATTTATTATCAAGCTGTACAGTCGTATATATATGAAAATGTTTTATTAAAGTACTAATTCCGTGAGGAAATGTGAACACTAATAACCAAGATTATAATCAGATGATTAGAATGAATAAAATGTTTTGGTTACAATAATTAAAGGTCATAGAGGTGTAAAATAAATAAGATGATCTGATGAGTATTCATGAGAATATAAAATATAAGTAAAGGGGAAATGGAGTAATAATAATAGTAATAATAATAATAATAAAAGAATGATAATAATAATAATATTAAGGCCATGGTAACGATAATGATAAGACGTACTTCTTTTGTACTCATAGTTCTGGTTTGAGCTCATGGATGGTAAGAGCTTCGGCTATTTTTAGGAGTTGGATACGAAGAAATCTAGGTAGATTCGAACGAACCATATAAACAACCTTAAAATCAGACTGTGGATCCGCAGAATGATTACAGTCGATTAGGTGTTCAAGTATAGAGCTCTTAACTGCTTTCTTTTCACCTTTGTAGAACCAAACCGGGATATGTTCTCGTATCCGAGTTGAAAGCGAGCGCTGGCTACGGCCGATGTACCTTGCTCCACAAGAGCAGGTGAACTGGTAGATGCACATTTGTCGTTTGTGACAGTAATATTGATTTAAATGATATCTTACACTCTTTTAATTCATGCCACCCTTCCATAGACTTCACATTAGAAAGGGAACCCGACCAATCAATCCCTTTTCTCGATGTACGTCTAGTAAGAAGAAATAATGGTTCTTTAAAAAGATCCATTTTTAGAAAGCTAACATGGAATGGCCAACTAACTAACTTCTATAGCTGGGTTCCGTTAAGCAGAAAGAGAAATGTGATTCATACTTTATGTTATCGTATACATCGAATATGTAGTACGGAATGCATTAACGAAGAACTCGCGTTCCTTAAGAAAACCTTGATGAAAAACAGCTACCCAGACCGGTTCATAGAGAAAAATATGAATAGAAGTAGCGTCAACAGGAAACCTAGTTATTCAGTGCCGAAGAAAAAACTTTATATAAGTCTGGAATTTAAAGGTGATCGAACATCAAACGTTATTAAAAATCGTTTAACAACAACGATAAAAAGGACTTTTAATGCTGCTAAACTACGAACCACCTTCACGAGCAAGAACTTATTTTCTGTATCCATCAAAGATAAGCTTCCGCGTCTGGTCGCCTCTATGTGCATCTACCAGTTCACCTGCTCTTGTGGAGCAAGGTACATCGGCCGTAGCCAGCGCTCGCTTTCAACTCGGATACGAGAACATATCCCAGTTTGGTTCTACAAGAGTGAAAAGAAAGCAGTTAAGAGCTCCATACTTGAACACCTAATCGACTGTAATCATTCTGCGGATCCACAGTCTGATTTTAAGGTTGTTTATATGGTTCATTCGAATCTACCTAGATTTCTTCGTATCCAACTCCTAAAAATAGCCGAAGCTCTTACCATCCATGAGCTCAAACCAGAACTATGAGTACAAAAGAAGTACGTCTTATCATTATCGTTACCATGGCCTTAATATTATTATTATTATCATTCTTTTATTATTATTATTATTACTCCATTTCCCCTTTACTTATATTTTATATTCTCATTATTTTATTCATGAATACTCATCAGATCATCTTATTTATCTTATTTATTTTACACCTCTATGACCTTTAATTATTGTATTCAAAACATTTTATTCATTCTAATCATCTTATTATAATCTTGGTTATTAGTGTTCACATTTCCTCACGGAATTAGTACTTTAATAAAACATTTTCATATATATACGACTGTACAGCTTGATAATAAATTCGTTGGAAAGAGATCCCTTCGCTGAACTCCGTGTTTTCATTTTAATGTTTAAATGGGAATTATATACCAACATGATTATATATCAATTCAAGACAGAAGTCAATAGGAACGCCAATAGATATGAAGATGATAGAGCTTTTAAGTATAAATTATCATCAACGGGGTGGTCAAATTAGACTGATTCTTCACCAATAGAATGCTCACCTCTATCCTAGGTAGGATGTTAATGATCCCATCTCTGAACACGATTGTTTTATTGCAAGTTTCCATTATCATTCTGGACATCATTTACGCTTTATTAATTTTAATCACAATAAATCTTGAGATAGAAATTATTTAAAAATAAACATTGATGATAATAATAAATTATAATCGATAAATCAGAATACTGATTAAGACTGATCATCACTGGAACAAAACCACAGTTTCTTGGTTCGCAATAGTTTCACAGCTGTGTTTTTAATATGAAATTAATATGTTAATCAAGACAAAAGGTCTGCTTACATTTCTCAATTTTGTTTAAAAAAAGGCCTTCCTCAACATAACGAAATAGGATAAGCTGGATCAGGGAACATTTAGAGGAATGTTACTCTTGGTTTTCCTAACTCTCTCGAGTTATAATTAAAACGCTTATAAAATAATCAAAACAAACTTGATCTTAAAGTTTTCATGAGTATATCAGTAATACCAACGTTTTGGATACTCACAAACAAATACTTTGAAAAGTTTTACTAGGATTTGTTGGGGCGATCCTGAAAATTTCTCGCAATAGACATGACAAGCTCAAGAAACATTATAGAGCATTTTATCCTATCAGCGTTTGATTAGGAGTTTTGCTAGAAATATCACGAAAATGAAAAGTCACATGTAGAGGTTCTGATTGGCTGATTACTACACTGCTACTATGTTTAATAGCATTCTAGAATTTTCAGGAAAACCCAAGGACTTCTAAAATACTATAAAAACCCTGTATTTTCTGTACATAAATGAACCTTTGGAGTAAAGTGCTTCCCACATATTTTGTGCCTTTTCTCTCGTGTTCAAGTCGCTGTGTAGTTCTAGCTTGGGGTTTACGAGACTAGCTTAGGATCCGAGTATAGCGTTCAATCATCAAGACTTATCAGGATTAACATCCGTAAATAGTTGTGTGCAAATAACCGAACAAGTAAGATCCAGCTTAGTTAAAAGGAGGTTTAGAGAAATGTAATTTTGTTGAATTATCCCTTATTTATAAACTGTATACGTGAAATGTTTATTTTTAATATGAATTATTTAGCAATTGAAAGATGACCTTGAAATTCAGTCACTTCATTTGAAGCAAATTGAAAAGTGGTTAAAAGCAACACGAGGATGGATTTCAATTCGAAAATATTTGTATGAACAGAAATATCGTAAATGGAAAATGGAATTGTTACGAACTCATTATCATGTATGTTTTATCATATTTATGTTGTGACTATTGAAGTGAATCTATTTGAAACGTCGCTTCAATAAATAGAAAAAGTGTTTTTCATTGGTAATTTACTGGGCATACTTGGTGATCTTTCCTTGATAATTTAACTTCTAAATAAAAAATATTGGTTCAACAAAAAGTTCTTTTTTCGGCGAATTCAAAGATGACTTGTTACTACCAATTATTATAGTGTGATGTTATTTTTTCAGTAATGAATAATCACTGAATTCATGATGTTTAGTTAGACTGAATAAATGAAATAACAGAAAGTAATTCTTGAAAATAATGAGAGTGTAATTTACTTTTCTGTCCAAATTATATCCTACTAGTTAAAAATCGATTATCTCTTGAACACTTCAGTTAACTATTATTGAATTCAAAAGTAGGGCCAAAAGTGTGGATACTTTGTTAAAAAACGTTATACTAAATTTATCACTATCCGGTCATTTAGAGAAATTTTCAGATTGAATCTGTTTATTTGATAAGTCTTGCTGATTGAACGCTATACTCGGATCCTAAGCTAGTCTCGTAAACCCCAAGCTAGAACTACACAGCGACTTGAACACGAGAGAAAAGGCACAAAATATGTGGGAAGCACTTTACTCCAAAGGTTCATTTATGTACAGAAAATACAGGGTTTTTATAGTATTTTAGAAGTCCTTGGGTTTTCCTGAAAATTCTAGAATGCTATTAAACATAGTAGCAGTGTAGTAATCAGCCAATCAGAACCTCTACATGTGACTTTTCATTTTCGTGATATTTCTAGCAAAACTCCTAATCAAACGCTGATAGGATAAAATGCTCTATAATGTTTCTTGAGCTTGTCATGTCTATTGCGAGAAATTTTCAGGGTCATCCCAACATTATTAATATATTTATTCATTTGATTTATGATAAAGATGTTTTGAATCAAAACAATAATTTTCAAGATTCTTATTACAAAGTGAAAAAGTTACAATCATGGAAACTTTAATTATGAATAATGCGTAATCCTACTACTTATTTACTAAACCTCATTATTTTCAAGTCAGATACTTAGAATTAACAATTTAGTAGTCATTTCCATTGATTTTTTAAATATGCGGTTCACCCAATTAGGTAATTTCAACAACTCCTCTCCTTGCACTAAAGTATCAAAGTCACACCAGTAATGAGCAGGATTCTAAATGAATGAAATGGTCGCACGACATTTGGATTAATCCAATTAACCAAATTAAATTTTAAACTTTTCATACTGTCCACACACAGAGATGTTTCCTAAGAAATTCTAAATTACTTACATTAATTTAAATAAAACAGCATTTTTATACGGTCAACCTGTAATTATATTTTTTTATTTAGGTTGAAGATGCATGTGAAGAATTCAATAAAACTGTATTCGGCAATGAAGCTAATCGTCCAGTATGGAAAGTAAGTATGAATTCAAAAGCAACAATACAACATCCTACTTCTAATAACTGGATAAATGAAAAATCTTGGCTTCATTATAGAAAACAAATTATTGAATCACAATTAAGTACAAAAAGTAAAGACCAAATAAAATGCATCCAAAATAAATTACGTAATCGTAAAATGGCTCAACGAACATTTGATCGTTATTCTAATAGGGAATCTCATGAGGTTAATGTTGATGAAATGAATAAATCGAAGCGACAGGATGAATTAACAAAATATCCTTACAGTATAAATCATCCATTACATATACATGAGCAGCAATTGATGAATAAATTTAATCAACTAAAAACTATGCAATTTTTAAATCTAATTGAATTAAACACAAAAGAGAATGATTTACATTCATTACTGTAAGTTTGTTTTTCATTTTAATACAGTGGTTATATGAAGGAAAAAGTAATCTTCATAGAATAAATACACTATTAAAAAAACACCGTCTATAAACTTTTAAGTTAAAGATATTGTTGATGATATAATGATAAACTATATCTGGAGGAGAGGCCGATTCAAAAGACAGTTCGTACAGAAGATTTTTTGATATAAAAAACAATCGCCCTCTGATTAAAAGCTAAGTTATTACGACTGATCAATTTAATGTATATTTTACTGTTCACCTAATTTTATGAAGCTAAGTACACAAGCCATTCGTTGTAGATACTTTTTCCTCTCATTGAAGAATATCTACTACTATGACTTAACAAAGAAAAACAGGTCATTGACGTCCTTTATTCTGCAGCGTGTAATATATTCATAGAATCCAGCTTCAGATACATTCTTTGACAGCATTTATTAGATTGACGAAAAGATTAGTCGTGTTGTATGCCTAAAAGTACCTTACATTACAGACGCATTGCCTATTTACTTATTAAAACATAAATTTTGTATGAAAAAACATTTATGTTTTTAGACGTTAATTATTATATGTATATGTGCATATTTTTATTGACTAACCCAGTATTTTTGCTTGTTTTGTAAGAGGTAATAACACCGTTGCTCTACTCACACTTAAATCTCTATAGAAAAGTTCAATCTTGTGAATGAAATCGCTAGAGAGAGGTGAAACCGTTGAATAAAAGCTGGTAAATCAATCGTTTTCATTTTTGAAATGAGAATAGAACAATTTTAATCGACACACTAGTTACTATTGACATCAAAATGGAATTTTTGAATACTTCCTAATGTTTGGTTAAGAGCATAATCTTATCCATTAAAAGACATAACACAGTAATGTTCAAGTTTATTTTATGGTAGGTGTTGACAACCAGGAAGCTAATCATAAGAAATCGTCTCTTTTACCAAATGTGTCCAACTGTTTTCCGGTGATTTGAAGTTACTAATAGGCATTCTATTTATAAATTTTTAGAATCGTAAAACCCTAATAGTATGATACTAGCCTACTCAATCAAAATCGTTAATTCACTGAAACAACCTCATCAAATATTTATCAGTACGTTGATACTTGAGCTTTATTTCTGAAATTGTTTTTTGTAGAAAAATAAAACAAATTGACCAATGTTATTTAAACTGCTACAAAATATCACCATTTTATTGTGCACTAAACACAATCATTAGTTGACAAAAAAAGTTGAAAACTGTAATATACGAAAGAACTATTCAATACTTTTACTTGATACTTTTGAAGAAATGGCCGAAACCCCTCTGATAAGTAATCGTCAGGTACATATCATTTAATACCTTCTGGAGAACCTTAAATTTTATGTTTACCACTAAATAATCAAGGAGTTTCGGGGATAGAAAAGCTATCTGAAGTTGTTTACTATACGGTATAAAATATTTTGAAACTGACTGGATTTGTATCTTAGAAATATCTAGCATAAAAGTATACTTTTGATTTGCAGAGTAAACATTAGGAATCTGAAATTTGATCTGGATAATGAATACACAAAATATACACAAATGAGTTTAAATGAAATCAACAAGAAGAAACAAAAGCTGATCAACGTAAGTTTCCTTTTCTTTCGTTTTTTTTTATTAAAAGTAATCCAGTTAACTTCCTGACTTTTTTTCATATTATAGCTCTCAAAAGTACTAAATGAATTAGAAGAAGAAGAGGCTGCTGCATTAAGTAATTTATTTAGTAAAGCAAGAAAAACAAATGAAACAAGAACTGTGCTTAAAAATGAATTGAAATACTTAAGAATCAGTCAAAATATCAATCCTATGCATCGTTTTACTTATTTTGATTATAGGTATAATTTACCTTTATGCAAATTATAAAACAATGTTATATTTGTTCTGTATAGTTGTGGTGTTTGTACTAACTGATGATTCATTTGTAAACGATTGACTACTGATTACAAATTACAAATGATAATAAGTTCATTTGTGCTCATCTAGTTCTATCTACCTTAAATTGTACTGTGGTGTGTATTCCTTATATCGACATAAATAGTATATGTCGTGAGTCAAGAATAGAACGTCTGGAAGCAGAAGGTCGAGAAAGAAAGAACGGTTACAGAAAGCGATTGGTATAGAAATGAAGGAACAGTGAAGTCTGAGACGATTGATCGACATTTGCAAAGGAACAGTCAAGTTTGAAACATTTGATTGATATTTAGCAAATTAAGCATTTGTTGTTTGGTTCTCAGATTTGACTAAGTGACTCTAGAAATTTTGTGTTTAGACACATTCGATTGTCCGCAGTGGTGTTCTTGTTCATTACAATAGAATTCTGGTAAAGATTGTTATTGTTTGTATGTTTATATTAAGATAACATAGTAAAAAAATAATTTTTTTAAATTTTTTTATAAAAAAAACGAACATTTTATCAAGTTCAGGTAAATTGAACTAGTTTTGGTTAATATTAGCACTACACTATTATCATCAAATATACTTACTTTTGAAGTGTGAAAATTTACTTTCTCTTTCATAAAACATAGTCTGAAATAACAGGTACGAAATACAAGTAAGGATAAGTAATGTTTGATCAAAAAATGTAGTCCTGGATCTATGACAAACGACAAATAAAATGTGTTAATGAATTGGTAATTAAATCAACTTTAAAGTACAAGACATTTTAAATAGGGGATTTCGGAAATAAAGAGGGGTTGATTTAGATCCATCACAAAAAGCAATGGCTTGACTTAAGGACTTATCTTAAAGTCTTTTCTTTCGAACTTTTTTCTCTTCTTTTCCTTAGTTTCTGATATTTCTCCTTCTCTTCTTCTATTCCATACATCGAAGAGGGAATTAAGGAAAATTTGGGTAGAATAACATGAATTATTGTTGTTCTTATAGGTCATCATCAGATGCCCGCAAACTTCAGTATTATAAAATAAAGAAAATACTTTGAAATTAAGATACTTATGCAACTAAAGCTGTTTAGGAATGAACATTTACCACCATGGTGCCACGAAAATGTAAATAGAGTTAGCAATATTCCACGAATTGTTACAACTCAATTCAATAAATAGTGATTCGGGAACACCGAAAATAGGGACAAAAGACCGTATATCTAAATATTAAACTATGATATGAAGTAAGCTCTGATATCAAAAATGATGACGAAATCTTCGTTACAAAACCACCTAGCGCAAACAACACAACTACCACAAATATCCACCTGAACTAAAACTCATCTCCAACATTTAACGACCACTTATATGAACAAATTCAGTCAAAATTTCTCTTTATCAAACTACTACCTCAACCTTTTAATATCGAATCGTCAAAAGCAAAGTCATGAATGTCTAGGTACTTGAATTCTGAAGTATTATGAATTTAACAACGCAAACATTATGACCTAATGTTTAGCTTCATATTTTCTGCGTTTGTTTTCACATTCAGTTTGACATCGCGTTTCGCCCCAAATGGCTGTTTCTCACCCCATGTGGCTGTTGACTTGCATGGGCTTATATAGATTACACACTGTTGTGATTTATTCCTCTCGATTTCTTCAGATGTACATTTTATTGATATTTTGATTCAACTTGTGGTGGTACTATTTGTATTTTATTGTAGTTTTTGTTTTCCTCACGTCTTCACTGAATTTCTGTTTTTCCTAAACTACGTCTATGTTGCTTTAGTTGATACTTCGTCATCGTAGCAGCCATATTGATTCGGTCCCTTTTTTGATTGTGTTGCTTACGCAGACTGGGATTGTGCATTGTTGATTAAGAGTTGAAGCACTCTTCTAAAACTGGAAACACTCTATGTTATAACAAAATTAAATATAATCTTTTGAACAATCTGAATGGGATCTATCCAGAAAAAATATAATAACATTTATTTGTTGTACTTGGTAATTCTCTTGCATCCTTTGTCAACTTATCTATTTAATGTAGTTTAGATTTGACTACTGATTGGACAATTACTGATTGAATAACTGGATAGTAATATTTGTTTGGGTAATAATGTACATTTAAATTTATAGTGAAATTTAGAATCGCCACTTACCCAATTGCTTTTCAACTGAGCGGTAAAGCGTATCTAAACTAACCTAGACAGTTATTCATCATTCCAAACTTATTTAGTTTGGAAGCTACAATAGGTCTTATCATTATTTTAAGCCGATCTTAGCTCATTTCATTATATATCATATCACTCTGTCTGCCTTTTTAAAGTTTATTTCAATCACGTGATTTGTGTTAATTATTCATCCACACATTATACCCTATTTCTTCTCATTGCTCACAAATGGAGGCTGCTACCCGCGAAGCATATCGTGCCGACAGACGTCGGTTACCAACTGGAATCCACATACATCCGGACGAGCCACACGATGCAAGGATCAAGCACACTAGCTAATTGAAACTCACTATTCCACTTGTGAACTGTCAAGATCAAGGAAATAACGTAGAAGGGGCGGTGGTCACCAACTCAAGAAACCCTGGGTAGGTAGGTTGCTTGTCCATTCACATAAGGCTCATTCAGATAAACAGGGAGAGGAAGCTCACAAGTTTCTAAACGGAGATATTAACTGCCTATATATGAACGCCCCGAATTTACCGAAAAAATGGACGAGTTGAGTGAATTAAGTAGTGCTAATTGTTACGTCCAATTATGAGTTTTTGCCCGTTCCAACTATTGAAGTACTGGCCGTCGATATTCGCAAATCACGAACCCAAGTAGGCAAGAGAACCAAAACTCCAAATTAGATACCAAGTTTATTCGCAATTCACAAATAATCGACCAAAGTCGTTCTAACAACAATAATTATAACAATTACAAAACAAACCTTCAGTTTTGTAGGTTCCCGGAGCAAA
>NC_031502.1:29735603-29738224 GCF_000237925.1 Schistosoma mansoni | reverse complement strand
AGGTAGGAGAGATATATTTGATACGTTACCAATATATCGAGAGGCGTTCGTTATTAGCTGACTATGGAAGCGTAGGAGCTGTGTCCCACGCCGAATTGCAACGTGATCTGGTACAGATGCATGACCGAAAGCCTTCAGTTAAACAAGTCCACTTAAACAACGTGGTCAGCATCCAATGTCGAACACTTAGAAAGCTATTGATTTTGGGGAATTATTTACAGCTACAGATCACTTCCCCCCTAGTGAGGTAGTGATGCCCCTAAGACGTGACCAGCCAGAAGTTCAAACCCGACGAGTTTGTTGTTGGTAAACACTCTTCTGATAGCTTGCTTCGTTTAGCAGCGTCTGGTCGTCTTTCCTTATACTAAGGGACCAAAATGTACAACATAGAAATAAAGAAATAAAGTACAATGAAAATTTCGGTTCCTTGCGAAACTTCACCGTTCTTTTCCAGCCGTCCTGGAAAACAGGAAAAATAAAACGTGTGAGTGCATGTCGAAAATACACTCGTACTTGAGTAAGGACACAAGATGAGCGGAAAAAAAAATAAACTAATATACTTGCAAACAGCGTAAAAGCGATCGGAAAAAAAAGTGTTTTTTTGTTTCTTTTATATATATAAAAAAATATAAATACGCTCAAAAAAAATAAAAAAGTTTTGTTTTTTTATAAATAAAAAAATGAGCATATTAAAAAAAATTTTTATAATAAACATGAAAGGGGAATCCGAGATAAAGCTCGTGTCCCGCGTGCAATAATCGTTAAGATGTTCTGGAAATCTTACTCTTCTTCCAGAACGCGTTGTTTTAGGTTTATCTATCGACATTGACGAAGTATCAAGTTGTGTGTCGGTTGTCGTGTGGGGTACTACAGGTGTAGTAGCTGTGTCGTTTGCTTGTACCGAGGGAAAATCAACATAGCTAGGGTTCCTTTCTAAGTACGCTGCTTTGAGTCGATCGATGCTGATGCTATCGTTTGCGCCGTTCTTATCAACTACATAGTACTTAGGTTCGCGTTGAAGAACTTTGCAGGGTCCTTCGTATGCTGATTCGAGGGGTTGTCCATGTGAGTCTCGACGAACGAAGACGTGTGTACTATGTCGCAATTCAGGTTGAACGAAAACATCAGTTGATTGAGGTCGAGTGTGAGCAGGTTTAACTGAACGCATAGCGTTTGTAAACCTACTCGTGTAAGAGTTTAGATCCATATTCAATAAAGAAGCTGAAGGATCCACGAATTCTCCTGGGAGTCGGAGTGTCGTTCCGTAAACGAGTTGAGATGCAGTGTATCCAATGTCAGCTTTCACTGCATTGCGGATACCTAGCAAGACGAGTGGAAGAGCGTCTGTCCACTGTGAAACGTTTGAAGCTGATAATGAAGCTTTTAATTGTCGATGAAAACGTTCTACCAACCCGTTTGCTTGTGGGTGGTAGGCGGTCGTTCGGAAGCGGATGATTCCTAATAGCGAGGTCAAACAACGGAAAAGTCCAGATTCGAACTGGCGTCCGCGGTCTGTAGTGATCGTGGAAGGGCAGCCGAAATTTGCTACCCATCGTTCGACGAAAGCGCGAGCCACTATTTCAACAGTGATGTCCTTAATCGGTACTGCTTCTGGCCATCGAGTAAAACGGTCTACGCATGTTAAGACATATGAGTATCCGTTTGAGTCGGGTAAGGGTCCTACCAAATCTAGATGGACGTGGTCGAAACGAGAGTCAGGGATTTTAAACGAGCCTAAGGGACATTCGTTGTGTCATATGACCTTGGCTTTCTGACAGCTTACACAGGAGCGTGCCCAATCCCTCACGTCTTTATTCATACCAGGCCAGCAAAACCGTTCGGCTATAAGTTTGACTGTTGCACGAGCACCTGGGTGAGAAAGATTGTGCAACGTATTGAAGGCGTTGCGTCGATAATGTTTTGGTACGATTGGACGATCCCTACCTGTAGATGTGTCGCAAAGTAAGGTTTCCTTACCTGTTCCCATCTGCTTAATACTTAGTTTGAGAGTTGTCGAGGATAACTCATGCTGAAGATCAATGTCTTCTTTTTGAAGCTGAGCGAGTTTAAGAAGGTCGATTCCTTGGAAACTGTTCAAGGAACTTATTCGAGACAAGGCGTCTGCGACTACATTGTTTGCTCCAGGAATGTGTTGTATGTCTGAAGTAAACTGCGAAATGTAGTCGAGTTGTCGAGACTCTCGCGGTGAGTACCTGTCTGAAGATGAATTTAAAGAGAAGGTAAGAGGTTTGTGATCGGTAAAAAGCGTGGATTCTCTTCCTTCGATGGAATGTTGGAAATGCCGTACAGCATAATACATAGCTAGGAGTTCCCTACCGAACGTGCTGTACCTAGCTTCCGCGTCTAACAACCGTCTCGAGAAAAATCCTAGAGGTTGCCACGAGTTGTTAACCCATTGTTGTAAGACTGCTCCGATTGCTGAGTCGGATGCGTCTACTGCGATACTAATGTGCGCTTGAGTGTCCTGATGAGCAAGCAGGGTTGCTTTAGCGATGTGTTCCTTAACTGTGGAGAATGCTTTACGGGCTATGTCGTCTAAACTAATTGATTTTGCATTTCCACGAAGCTGATCGGTTAACGGTTTCATAAGGGACGCGCAT
>NC_031502.1:29487958-29735403 GCF_000237925.1 Schistosoma mansoni | reverse complement strand
AATAAAACTGTTGAAGATCATGTGGAAAGCTCTTCCATCAAACTGGCTGAAAATGCTCTTCAACGTTACCAGTGCAAGGTTTGCTCGAAAGGCATTTTTGTCACAGTTAGCGTAAGACTTCAGATCATAGGGCACCGACACTCCTGGATATTTTTCAACTTAGGACATCTCTAGAGGGGAGTTACCTAAGATATATTTGTAGTCTGCAACATGTCTCAGATGGACTACTTTACACTTTGAAGTGTTAAAGGTAAACCCGTTGTAATCCTTTCAACTTTGAAGTGCCAGTATATCTTCTTGCTTGCGTATCCCTCTCCAAAGTTTCACATCAGCAAAAAGCAACAAGTCAGACGATTCCTGTTGTGGAAGATCATTTATTATATATCAAGAAGAGAAGAGGTCCTAGTAATGAGCCCCATGGGACCCCACTAGGACATTTCATAGCCTGAGAGAAAGTGAAGTTAACCCTGACCTTAAAATGTGGAGTTTTTAGATATAAAGTGAGCCAGTCAATTAGAGGTGGTTTGATACCCAATCGCCTATTGATAAGACACATATGGTTGATCCTATCAAAAGCTTTTGAGAAATCAAGGTAAATGATGTCAACCTTCCCCTTACGATAAAGGATGCTTGTCCATCTTTCCACCTCAGTCAACAGGTTGGTAATACAAGGATGAACCTTCCTGAAACCATGCTTTTGGGGTGAGAAGAAATTTAAGGACAATAAGTAGTCGTGTATACCATCTCATATCAGGGACTCCATAATTTGAGAAGGTATAGAGAGAAGGGCCGAATGTCGGTAGTTTGAGAGTACGCCGCATCAGCCTCCTTTAAAAATTGGTGTGATGTGAGCCGGATTCCAAATTTCCGGTGGTTTGCCTCGACTTGGAGAGTCTGAGGACATCACGCTAAGCGGTGTTGTCAGGATTGAAGCTGATTCACTAAGTATAGCAGAATGAATCATATCCGAACCAGGAGAGGTGTCTTTTCTTATGTGCTGCAGTTTACGGAACACCAAGTCAGAGCTCAGGTTCACTTCGGAAAGACCTTTGCAGTTGCAGGTGAAGCTTTCATCAGTGTAGTTGATGTGGTCGATTGAAATGTCCGAGAGTATTGATCAACCAAAAGGTTAGCGGCATCTGATACTGATCTGATACTGAGGCCTGTCTTCTCTTATTGCCTTTGTGCATATGTTTGTATTGAATGTACGCGCCGTTGTTATCAGTTCGTTTGTATTCTGCCCAACAGTGTCTTTTGCGGCTCAGAAAACGAAGAGTGCGGTTCTTGATGATCGTAGGTTGGTTGTAGATTTTGGGGACCGTTTGAGGAACTGAATGCTTAGTAGCACATAAGAGCGTGTGCAGTAAAAAATCTCAATGAGCATCCACTTCAAGTTGAGGGCGAACATCCGAATGCTTAGTAGCACATAAGAGCGTGTGCAGTAAAAAATCTCAATGAGCATCCACTTCAAGTTGAGGGCGAACATCCCAATCCGCCGGCTGTAGATAGTCCTGTAAAGCCGACACATTCAACCGTTTGAAATTTCAGCTCCTGTTGTTGTTGGAATATATTAGCTCAGTTTTGCTGACAAAATTGAAGGCTATGACAGCGTGATCGCTCCTCTCCAGGGGAGCTGAAATCGAGAGGTTGTCAACTAAGAAATCTTCGTTTGTAAATACCCAGTCTAAGAGCGAAGGAGTGTAACTGTTTCTCCGAGTTGCCGACTTCAAATTTTTGAATAATCCCACATCCTCAGTGAGGTTGAAGAACCGAGTATCAGTTGAGTTTTCAACCCCAATATAGGTATGTTCCGCGAAATTGACTCTAGGAAGATTGAAGTCCTCTAGAATCAGGATATGACAGAATCCGAGACGCGTAGAGCGGGATAATCCTTCCAGCATACTATTTTCGTACTCGATGCCAGCAGTAGATGACCTCAACTAGACACCTCGGGGTGATAGATAATCTTACCGAGAACCATACGGATTCATCAAGATTGATAAATTCTTGGTCGGGCACTTGATGTATCTCCAGGCATGATAAGGCAAGTATAAAGCTACTCCACCCTCAATTCCTGTTTTTCTTTCATTGCGAAACAGAGACACCCCAGGCATTGCTAGCTCCTGGTTCGTAAACTGAGAAGATATCCAATTTTCAGGTATTCTTTTCAGATAAGCGTTATTAGAATTGCTAAGATCACGTAGCTCATCCGTTTTAATTGATAAACTCGCGGCGTTCATGTATAGGCAGTTTATGCTTTCAATTTGGAACGCATGAGATCCTTCCTGTTTGTCTGCATGAGCCTTACGTAACCTACCTATACACGATTTTCCGAGTTGATAGCCTCCGTCCTTTACACGTTTTTTATGATCAAGACAATTTTAACGTGGAATGATCAGCTCCAACTTGCCTTTGTGCTTGATCCCTGGGGTCATGTGGCCTATCCCGATGCATGGTGGATTCCAGTTGGCAACTGACGTCTGTTGCACGAAATGCTTCCAGAGTGCTAGTCGCATATCGGAGGGATGGGAAGTTTATTTTCATTAGCCGGGGTCTAGAATCTCCGTCCTTCTTGGCTAGTCTCGTCACTGATTGAGTCAGTATGTTTTCAAGCTTCAAGGATTGCGTGATGAATTTTCAATTCCCTAATATCAGAGTTTGTGTGACTAGGGTCCGTGTTTTCCAGTACACCTTGCACAGTGATATTTCTGCCGCAGAAAGAAAACTTTTCGAGGGGATTCCTTAGGGATGTTCTGAGTGAGATTGCGCTCAGAATACGGTATGTCAGGTAGTATTCTTACGTTCTCATCATATTTCAGTAAGTGACTAGCTAGTAGGATATCCTCTACGTAAGTAGTATTAGTAAGTGTTACGTGAAGCAGCCTCGGGTGATTTCGATGCTTAGAGTCCTTTCCCTGAGTGAGCCGAGTGACCGTCAAAGGCTCTATTGTGGGAAGTTCAAGCTTTTTGTTTAACACCCCCCAGAGAATCCTGTCATTTTTGTCCTGCGAACTGAGTGGATGACCAGGGCTGTCTTTAAGGTCCATGATTATGAGCGGATCAGGCTACAAGATGTCAGGCTACAATATGTTCTAGTGGGATCTCTTGGGGCTAGGACCTGATTTGATTTATCAGTTCTTGCTGGTGATATGAAACTCTCGAGAGAAGTTTGCAGCCAAGACAATAGTCTGGCATTTCAGAAGGATCTGACTCTACTTCAATGTTGAAAGGATTACAACGGGTTTACCTTTAACACTTCAAAGTGTTGAAGATACGACGGATATTCTAGTTTTACAACTAGCAACCAGTAGTACCTTCTATATTCGATCGTTCTCGGCCAAAGGAAATCAGAAGTCAGACGAGAAGAGGTAGGAGAGATATATTTGATACGTTACCAATATATCGAGAGGCGTTCGTTATTAGCTGACTATGGAAGCGTAGGAGCTGTGTCCCACGCCGAATTGCAACGTGATCTGGTACAGATGCATGACCGAAAGCCTTCAGTTAAACAAGCCCACTTAAACAACGTGGTCAGCATCCAATGTCGAACACTTAGAAAGCTATTGATTTTGGGGAATTATTTACAGCTACAGTGTAAAGTAGTCCATCTGAGACATGTTGCAGACTACAAATATATCTTAGGTAACTCCCCTCTAGAGATGTCCTAAGTTGAAAAATATCCAGGAGTGTCGGTGCCCTATGATCTGAAGTCTTACGCTAACTGTGACAAAAATGCCTTTCGAGCAAACCTTGCACTGGTAACGTTGAAGAGCATTTTCAGCCAGTTTGATGGAAGAGCTTTCCACATGATCTTCAACAGTTTTATTCAACTCCAGTTAAATTTTGAAAACATAGCGTTTCTTATCTCACTGAAAAAGAATAGGGACACAATGGAACACATCCAAAGGCGAGCCACTAAATCAGTTAAATTAATTGAATTCAAACCTTTTAAAGAGCGTCTCAAATCACTGATGCTTTGCCCATTTGAGTATAGATGTCAGGGAGGTGACCTTTTAACGGCTTTCAAATGCTAACCCTTATTTAGCACAAAATCCATCGTGATTAGGGCAGCCGACTGACTGGGATAACCACATGGGATGGTACCAACTATATGGAACGTTTTTGTAACATAAAAAAGCAAACACAAAGGAAGCATTAAAATTATAGAGCTTTTAAAGAAGATTTTAAATATGTTTTGAAGTGAACACGTGAGATTTTTTGTTCCCAACATGGCACCTTAACAAGGTAAAATTTAAATTTGTTTATTTTGATACCCAACTGTAGTAATACAGTTAGCCCGCCGGATTCACTGCTGGTTGTGCTCTTGTGTGATGCCGAAATTAGTTTGTTCCCTTAGTTGTCTTTATTTTTTAGGTACCTGTTTCTGTCCTTACGAAGGATGCCCAGTTGGACTTCACGCTGAAGCGCAAGGCCTCTGGGGCACAGCTCGTCTCAAAAGTAAGCTACTTGTGGTTGTCTTAAAGACTCAGGTTTGCACAGCTCTAGGTATTAGAGAGATGTGGTATTTTGGTCTTCAGTGTGTCGACCACAAAAACAGAATTACTTGGCCAAGAGCCGATAAAAAGATCACGACAATGCAAAAAAACAAGGATGGTCCATTGCATTTTGACGTCAAAGTGAAGTACTATCCAGAGGACCCGTCGACTGAACTTATTGATGAGACAACTCGTTTGTATTTCTACTATGATGTAACTACTGTTTTGCGAAACGATATAATGATATTCATAGGTTAAAGACGACATAGTGAGTGGAAAGATTTACTGTCCTGCAGAAACTGCTGTTTTATTGGCTTCTTATCAATATCTTATTCGCAATGAGGCAAATGGTCCATCTACTGTCAAAAAACCGCTCAATATCTCCAAATATCTTTCTGCAAAGTAAGTTTTCCTATTTGTTTTATGATTTGTGTAAGCTGTGTGATAAATATTGAGTAGTGTAGCTAAACCGTTATTGGTACGACTTTGATTCATGGGTGACCTGTGAGCGACCTCTAAATGATATTGCGAGAATCCAACCTGCTAGGGCTATATAAGGGTTGAAATACAGAGTAAGTGGTCAGACTTAAGATTTATGTTTCAGTCAGCTACAACGTAGGACCAGGTATATATATGCGTCGGTTCAAGTTGCCATACCTCGTTAGCACAACAAGATGAACACCGGATTCATAGTAGTTAATTTAGTGGGGGTAATATATAAAAGAAAGATCATACATAAATTTATAGTATAGGAAGGAAAACACGAAGCAATTTTAATCTCAGGGTCCAAGGGAATGTAAAGAGTGTATACATCTGTCATTGTGTTCGATTCTGAACCATGTCACCTAGTCTCCAACCATTGTTTATGATAGTCGCGCGGACCCCAACCAAATAGTCTGCATCTACCAACATGGCTTAAACTAGAAGTTGGTGAATTCAAGCTCTGATGCCATGTTTTGGTTTGGCCGCCGCAAACTTTCTTCCAACCATCCCCAATACTAGTCAGCCCTTGCGCGTCGAATGACCCAATAAGAGTAAAGGATAAACATCCATCATCCTCTATTGCCAAGCATATAATCGAAACAGATCACAAGATTGATCTTAACTCGGCTTTTGTTGTGTTGTTTAAGAGTGTAAAAGGGCGTATACTGAGGTTTATTGAAGCCTTAGCCATACGAAAATCCAAACCCCCTTTATGTATTCAAAAAGTTTGTTCTCTCCTTAAACCTACCCTGGTAATATATGCTTATTACCCAAAGTGACTAGGTGTCAAAGTGTTTTCGCATTATTTTTATCATTATTGTCCTTGTTTATTCTTACCCCTATTTCCAGTGTAGTTGACCTTTTATTTTTATATATAAATGTTCTTAACAAGTATGTGTGATCAGATTGTTTGAAATGTATTGCGCTAATATGTCATCACATAGTTCTGATAATCTTCGTCTTATTGCATTATCGAAATTTATCAAGGGGACTAATTGCTTTAAATCGCTATTCAGGCATACGTTTAGTTGTTAGGGTTACGAACTGGAGCTTTTTAAATCACTAACTGACAACTACAACTCCAGAATGTTATTTTGTCATATAGTCACATGGGTTAGATGCAAAAATTTGTAACTGGTTTAAATCTTGTTGATCCGCCCACAAATTATAGGCTTGCCAGGTTATCCCTTGAAGTTGCAGACCAATGAGTTAAACCGAGTCGAAAGATTGATGCTTCGTGGTTTGACTTTATCAAATATCTAAAGACTAAACAACAGCTCAAAATCGATTGAACTAACACGAATGTATTCATCTAATCTCTCATAAACCATGTAATGTTTTCTCACACTTTATAATCCTTCGTCCCATCACTTCAAAGCTATATTCTATATTTGTGTTTTACTATTATCTCAACACTCATTCTCACATTAATGTCCTTTCTGGTACCCTAAATTATGTTGTGGCACACCCACGTCTGGTACCTCCTTGTACCAATATTTGTGTTTAAATAATAATAAATAATGTAGTAGATTGGTATTCATCCCCTTTTAAGTCTTATGGTTTTTACAGACTTATTCCACATCAATATCGAAGAAGAGTATTCTGAACTCACGGTTAATCTTATCAATAGCTTAAGTATCCTTAATTCCGTTAGGACTATTATGAGTTACTATCTGATTGGCAATTTGATCCATTTTTGTAGATGCGAGTATTGTGACCATTTGTCGAGAGTGTGACAACTCAAATGTATCCACTTATTATTGCTCTGGGATTCCAAAAGTATTCCATACTTCGTTTCGTAAATCCACCTTTTCTTACAAAATCATTTCCTATCCCTTATCTTCTACTATCACTGATACTACTGCTACCACTTTGATAATCCTCTTGTCAGTTTTACAACTACTGATATCAGCTCAATCCAATTCACATATTAGCCAGATTTTTCCTCTAGTTATTACTTAGTTGAAGAACGCAAATAAATAACTCATCATCACACAACCGTCACCACAACGTGGATTTCAGTCAGTGAAGTTCCTGTCAATCGAAAATGTACCTTAACTCTTATCACGTGGGTGAAAAAAATGTGTCTATGAAAATAGTTACCCCTAATGGTAATGAGGAATGTATATCAGTATTTTAAAACATGAAAAATAGCCTCGTAATCCATAACTTGTGATTCAGAGGAGTATTATTCCTGGTTTGATTGTCCGGATGTTTGTCACTTGATGCTACAAAAATACTTCACCAAATATATAAATAATCTATCTCCAGAATCATAAACCAGCTAAAAAGTTTTTTCTCCTGCTCTTTAAACCTATAGTAGGTACAACGGGATCTCATCTTTTTCCTACACCAATCAACTTAACATGCTTGTTTGTCTACATTGATTTTAGTGTACGTGAACAATATAATCTAACTGATGAAGAATGGGAAGCTAAAGTGTTGAATTGTGCATCTGCACATAAAAATATGTCCAAGGACGATGCAGTAAAGGAGTATCTAAGAATTGCTCAAGATCTAGAAATGTTCGGAGTTACATTTTTTAAAATAAAAAATGAGAAAAAGACGGACCTATGGCTTGGTATTGATGCTTTAGGTTTGAATATTTATGAATACGACAACCAGTGAGTTTTTCGTTCTAATAAGTTTCTCAACTTCTAAGTTGTCATATTACATGACAATCCTCAATATTTCTCTTGTTTTCAGCCAGTAAGTCGTACGTTTAAACCATAATTCACTTCAGGTTGAGCAACCGGTTAGAATCACTAACCCTCATACCTGAAGTGTGACTCCAAACTACACACCTTTACCTGCCAATGAGTTTATAGTAACATGATCCTACCCCCTACCTCTTGTTTTCCGAATCCATAACAATCAGTCTTTCGAAACAACTTTTGTTTCATCTTGAAAACGCTACATCACATAGGACTTGTAGCATAAATAAGGATGCAGTTTTATTTGCTAGTTGTCACTTCATGGTAAGTTAAAATTGAGGCTTGAAAGAAATTTAATTAAACACATGTATCAACGGATTCTGATATTCACATTTATTAACACTATATTTCACATGTATTAGAGATAGCCTAACCATAGTTCCGATTGTGCGCTCATTTAGTGTATGTCCAAATTTCCGTTTGTAATAAGATAACTTATATGGGTAGAAAAGTGTTTTAACTTGAGTAATTTATCTGTACGACTATACGAAAGCAGAACATGAATACTAGGATTATGGATGTTCAATCGTGGATATCTAATGTTCCCTAGCTTGTGATAAAACTATGAGGCAACTCGTTATGTCAATGTAGAGTGTAGTAAATAAAGGTAGTAAGACTGCACATGAGCCTTCAACCTTAGTGCTTATGTATCCAGTCAAATTAAACATCTACCTCATGTTTACCAGTAAACAAGTTATTCCGCGGGAAATTATGAGTATATCATGTGAGATACCGGTTTGTAGAGTCTATAGTTATCCTGTGCCGTGTTACGGTTTACTGGACAAGGTGAGGTTTTATTTTCTAAGTCGATCTTCCTTATTTACTTTACGTCATAAAGATGCAGCATTGCTAAAGATCCTGGTTTTTTGAGAGGTATACCTTACAGTTGTTAGATCCTTATATATTCAAAAATACTTCACCACTGGACATGGAGTTATTATTTGTTTTACCACTCCAGTCGACCTGTCTGGCATGGTACGGATCCAAATAGACAAGTGTTGCAATCAGTGCGACTCGGTTGGTTTATCACAAACAAACTCAATCACCAACTCAAAGTACCAGCTACGATTACGGGTAGTTTCAATCGTGATCTGGGTTACTGGCTTACCTTATAAGATAGTGTTGGATCTCAAGTCGATTTCTTTAATTCTACGGATTTTACCCACATCAATCATTGACGATTTTGAAATTGCTAAGGTTTATTCAAACCAGTTAACCATATAGTGTAAATTTACTTGACTACGGTCTGCGCTTGACTACAAGAATACAATAAGTCAGTTTTTTTATGACACGGTACATCTTTAATAAGGGACTATCTATTTAGTGAATTCCGTTTTTAAAACGTTATACAGTACTCGTTAATCAAGACATATTCAATACTAATTTTTTTAAAAAACAGATTTAACGAAATATTGTTTCAATATATATGAACAATACTTAGTTTCGCTATACAATTTTACACAATACTTTAAATTGTTGGATAAAAAAAAGTCGTCAGTCCACTTCATGACTTGTGTAACGTCTCAATTAAACGTTTTCTTCTTCGAACTTCACAGATTAGCACCAAAGGTTACTTTTCCATGGAATGAGATACAAAAGTTATCCTATTCTCGCAACAAATTTTTCGTCAAGCCTGTTGAAGCTTCTGGGAAGGTAAGTGATTAAAATATGTTTTTTTTCTTTGTTCAATTAGTTATAAGTATGTACTTACAGACTAATTTCGTCGTGTTTATAAATCGATGTGCGCTAAACAGGAATCAAAGTCGGTTGACTTTTATTTCAAAATAAAATTCTTCACTAAATTTAACAAGCTCGTAAAGTGACGAAGAGTCTCTAGAGCTATATTTCTTACTGAATAAACATATAACAATTTTGACCGTCTCGATCTATGGGCCCCAAATACTATTTTGAAGTACACAAAATACTCCTGACAGACAGCTCGAACTCCTGTTTCATTCAGAGTTTCGTCATATGTCTACAATAACAAAAAAACAACAGGTCTCTTGATTTTTTATTTGATCTTACAGAATTACTGTGATTTTTATTGTTTCTCAAGTCAGTTGGTTCCTTGATACTGTTTGGCTAGTTTTTATAATAGGAGTTGTAACTTCCAGCATGTGGACTTCCTACATCAAAATCATTATGGTTAGTGTTTGAAGTTAATATAAATGTATTTAGTTTTCAGCTAAATGTTTCTCAGTGATCATGTTGGTATTTGTGTTGTCACCATCTTATGTTTGAAGCATTATTCTGCTTTGTTTATTTTGTTATGTAAAAAGCTGAAAATAAAAAGCAGCATTGTATTTTGAAGCAATAAAATGTGTTGTTATGCTCAGTTTACTGGTCATTATTTTTCTATAGTGAAAGCATAAATCGTTTTGTTGTATTTGCATCCACTTCTCTCCCTCTATTATTGTATGTAGTGATATGATAAAAATAGATTATCCCAAGTTTGTTTTTTGAATTAATTATACAATTTATTTTGGGCTTATTAGCTTTCTTTGTTAACCCAGTGTTCCAGTGCTGCTTCTTTTTGCATTGTACGTTATGCAGATAGATTGTTATGCTGACATCACTAGTTGCTCTTCACTGTCTCTTGGCTAATTTTAGGTTCTCGTATTCTACACGGATTGTACTCATACATCTAAACTTATTCTAAACCTATCTACAGGCAACCATAAATTATATGCCATTCGACGTCAACCCGATTCGATCGAAGTACAGCAAATGAAAGTTAAAGCTAAGGAGCGACAGACTATACGTGATGCTGAAAGGTGAGTGTATTTTAATATCTAATAATGTATTGTTTGTGTTATGTCCCGGCGAAATTAATCAAAACTAACGGTCGGGATCCACTCATGGACTAACATTATACGTATATTCTTATTGCATAGTTATTGGGTAACTAGATTATGTATATTCATATTCCTCCTATTATAAGCTTTATTTTGATCTATAGACTATTATGTTACGATTTACTGTTCTTAAATTATGTCCAGTTTATTAATTATAGTCTCCCACAATCACAGCCTCTTTTTGGCTTGATCTAGTACAAATGCCATTTCCAATTTTATGGTTTGATGTGGTCTGTTTGGCTTGTATATAAAGCAGGTATGTTTGAAATATGATGCATATAGTGGAGACTAGTATTGGTGTTCTGGACTCAACTGGCAGGGCCAGGAGGAAAAGGACCAGTCGGGACTCTAGATTGCTCATACCGGTCGATACATCTTTAATTTGGCACAGTGTCAAGATTGTATAAGTCATATCCCTATTGGCGAGTAAGTCACATGATAATTAGCCAAGCTTAAAGGCACAACGGAATACACTTCACATTTATAAAACATAAATACAAATAACATTTCTACCACAGCTTTTATAAGCTTCATGGGGGTTTGCTTTTGCAGCCAGTATAATGCTATTGAGATTGTTTACCTTGAATGATTACAAAAAGGGCAATATTAAGGCATCTGCTTGGTATGCACATATCCCAAAAAATCTAATCACGGATAATATACTTCAGACGCGTTTGTTTTCCATGTAGTCCAAAATGTTACTTCATGATACTTTGCGGCATTACTTAGTCTAACCATAAAAAATAAAAACAATCAAGCTTGTTTACCAATTTACTTATTTTGAATGTGATCAGTCCCATTCGATTAGTGACTAAAAAACTCAATATTAAGTCCCTGCTTAAGTTCTCCCAAATGGTATTATGTGTGGTGCTAGTGGTCTGCCTTATTATGTCTAAATTTACTACTCGGCAATTCGTCCTTTATTACCTTATGACTGCAAAACAGGTTATCAGGGTAGAAAACGTACATAAGTTTGTAACATTTGACTAAAGACACCCGAACCAAATCAGTGGCTGTTGAATCGTATCAAGAAATGCGATTATTTTGATTGGGACTCGTAATATGGCCATGACCATTTTCTGGAGGCTTTAGGCGACATAGCCCAAATGTATTCAATATATATTTTTCTCTAGATCTTTAATGTTATTATTATTTCATACTTTTTGTTTTTAGATCACGTTCGTTGTTTGCAAACTTAATTTTCTGTTTAGTTTCATATATCACTGGTATCATTTCAATCCCTTTGCTTTGTACAGTATTAACTTTTCCCATTACAACAGGGTAAAGGGTGTGAATTGCATATAATATCAAAGTGGTTTACAAAAATTTACTTTTAATTAAGAAGAATCCCAGAATAATCTTGCCATGAACCATTATTGGGTGATGTTATTTACACGGTAGAAAACAATTTTAGTTAATGGTAGGATGTACATACATTCACCTGAATCTTATAGGTTACATGATGAGTAGTATATCTGGTGTATTGATTTTTAAGTATTGACAACCAATATACCGTCATATGTTTTAAAAATGATTACAAGTAAACACAACTAAAAATTTAATCGAAAATGGAGTTCTCAATTTACTATTACGTTTTGTGAACAAGGTTATGTACTAAAGTGCAGAATCCTATTGCTATCCATTTTTGTTAAATCTACTACTACTGTCTGGTTCAGTATATATAAAGTCAACCATTTCTAACTGGACTGTGGATCTAAATATGTAATCAGTCAGAAATACTTTTAGATCTCATATTACATTGATAAAGGTATGCTAAATGCGTAATGTATAGCTTCACCAAGTTTACTTAACTTACTAATATGGCCCCACGTCTTTGATTAAGTGGTATAAACGCTTAACTTTCACCTGTAAGGGGAAAAGTCTAGTCACTCCTTTAGGTACACTAGTATAAAAAGCTTTTTAGTGCACCTGGCTTTACTACTATATATGTGCACCACTTGCAAACGCACACCTCTACTTGGTCACGGTTTACGACTTACTATGCTTTTTCGGTAAAACGCTAGATAAAAGCGAGGAATATCATTTCCGCGTGTGATACGCTTAGACGTAACTTATGATATTCCCATATATAATATCGTATCACGATATCACACTTGTTCACCTAGTCAGTCTTTCTATAAAACACGTTTCAAAATTGTCCGTGTGGCATACGTAACTTATACAACTTAATTATCGGTCTGTGTTGACCTAGCTGATTTGCATGCGAACACAGCTACTAGAAATAAAACATTCTAAATTCTACGCCATGTTTGGCACTCATTGGATATGCATTTATAATTGTTTTTATAATAGAGTGGTAAAAATCTCGTAAATGAGTTGGATTGTGGTAATGTTTCTTGATAATTACCTGTCAACATTTTCCGTGTACCAATCAAAAAACAGACTATAGTAATATAACTCTGAATTACTTATCAAATCAACTGTGCACACATTCTTGGCGATTGACACACCATTTTGTATACAGTGGTGATATCTAAAAATTTAAAAGCCTAAATCATTTCAGGATTCTGACTAGAGACCTTTGGGTAACTAGCCCTGTTTTACCAAGATTATAAACATGGTACCGTTTAGAAAACAGATTTCCTAACGCTTTCGAAAAAAAAATACTGAAACGAAGAAATACTCGTCTACCTTCTTGGAGCGGATAGATAACACAAAACAATATCCTTTCAGGATATTAAATTTACCTTTCAAATCTGTAAAATGTATTACAGACCACTCTTGAATATCCGATGTTTTCTAGCCAGACCCCTTATCCAGAAACTCTACTTATCCCAGGAGATGTCAGTTTCACATATTCTGAGGGATTGTCTAATGTTACTTCAATTCGTGATTTATCAAATAATCGCTACCACCAAAGGAGTCTTCGAATCACCACTCGTGTATTTTGGGACTAACAACCAAGCAACGTTGGGCTAGGAGTAGGGTATTTGAGAGAGATAACAAATCGATTAATGAGACAATAAATCTCCAATTAAGATGGTTGGGACAAACAACCTTTACGTCGACGTGTGTTATCTGATGTAGGAGTAGGTTAGAAAAAAGCTGAAGGCAACCAAACCAATGCGTGACACCAATCTAAGTAATCATTGACAATTAGACTGAGCCATATCAAAAGGTGTAGATTATCTTATTGGTATTCTCCAGAATACTGTAATCAATAGCTAAGCATCTTTGACGATATAGCTCAGGAGTGTTAGTGACGGCGCGGGCGCGTTCACTCTATGTCTTCTTCTAAATCCCAAGTTTCCATATTCTTCAGAATCCTGTTATTTCACTAATTTAAATCCTCTATGCCTAACTTCCTCTATTACCGCTAACACTTACTACATCCACTACTCTGGGATTCCTCCCGGTAATCTCATCGCACTGAGTTAGTGGGTTGTGGGAATTAAAAGGGGTGTACAAACGTGCTAGGTCCTGTGTTGGGTTTGATTAACTGACCTTCACCAGCAACCAACTAATATGACCCATTTTGAATCAAATCCATACGCAATAATCAGGATGCGAATAGATATCATTTTCTTAGACTTATTACGAATTAACCACCCGTTTGATACTAAAACGGTTTATCAGAATTAGCTCAATAAGGTAAGAAATAAACGTATGTAAAGAAAAAGGGACCAGTGTCAGGCATACTTCTTATTTATAAGTCTAGCAACACTTTACAATTTAAAGTGGTGTAAACATGTTCCGGGTCCTGCACTTCACTGGATGACCACCCTTCTCGTCATAATATACTAGCCAAAAAGATGTAACTCTTGGAGTAGGGCTTTCTGTGTTACTAAGTTTCAAAGTGTTACTTATCTGGTTCATAATTGTAAGTTCACATCCAGACTGTTTTACAACTTGATACATCGATCTGTCATTCAGTGGGCAAAACCCTCCTGTTAGTGCTAAAAACATCAGCTTCGTTGTCTTTTCGATTGAATTTGATTGAATTAGTTCTTTTGGTTACAAACTAAATTGCATCAGCATTCACTTATTGTTTTATACAATAGTGAATCTATTAAAATAGATCCTTAGGATATACCAGAAGAAAACCCAATTCAAACATTCATTCAATGAATATTCTTTCCTCTTTTTGTTTCGAAAGTAAATTAAATAACTTAACGTTTTATTTGAGCTAAACTTTACCAACGTGTCTAGTAGTTCTATCTCAGTTTGTTTTCAGTACATTTAATAAATGCTTGTTCTTTTCTTAACTGTAAATTTCAATGACTGAATGTACCAGTGCAGTGCACTGTGGTGGCATATATTAAGACAATAATTTTGTGGTTGTTTGTAATTTGTAAATAATTATAGCTTTTTTGCTTCTATACAGGTCTGATTATTCATATTTTAACAAACTCAAATTAACTTCTAATTAATTAATATATCATTAAGGGAAAAGCTACGTGCTGAACAAGAAGCGAGAGAAGTAATGGAAAAACGACTACAAGATATGCAACGTTTAATGCAAGAAAACGAGGAAGCATTTGCACGTACGCAAACAGTTTTAGAACAATATGAATGTAAAGTTAATGAATTGAATGCACAACTTGAAGAAGAAAAAAATGCACGAAAACAATTAGAAAGCTTACAGTGTTATCTAGAAGAAGCAAATCGCAAATTAGGACTGGTAAGATTTGATGAACATTCTAAAAATACTTTTGTTTTTCCCTTTCGACTTATTTCATGATAATAGCGTGCTTGTTTAATTGTTTAACAAATAAACCTATTCGACATGAAATCTCCAGTTTGTATCCTTATCTTACCAGCTAGCAATTATTAGAGGTGTATTGTCAAGAAGATCCTAATTTGCTTAAAGTTATATCGCCGTTACTCGTCTCTGTCATTGTAGATATTATCTTTGAACTGAAATGTGGAACTACACGAGTTCCCCCTACTTTGAAGTTGACCTTTTATTCCTCGTTATTGATGAGTCCCACAACCTCCCTAGGTAAAAGTATCACAGTAAAAGCAATCAGTTACTTTTCATGGTAAGCAGAGGCAGTTGTTAAGTGTGAATCCTATTCTTTTGAAGACCGTACAACAGCTAAGTTCATTAGTTAAGACTCTAGTTTAATAGTTTGAAAACTTCGCTTTCGATTAACACTTATCTACGCAAGTCAACAGCATTTCCAGTCTTCCTATGATAATTCCAGCTATAGGTAGCTATACTTGGTCATGGTGTTGTACTAATCAAACGATTCATGGTAAAGGACGATTTTTTTGTCTTATTTTTCATAAACTGTGGTTCAACTGCTTTAAGTCAATGGAAGAACGTCAGCGTCTAGCACAGGAACGCGATGAAATCGAAGCCAAAATTCATGAGCAAAACCAACTACTCCAGGAACGAGAAGAAGAAAAGCGTCAGTTTGAGGCTGAACTGGCTCGCGTTCGAGCTATGCATGAAGCAGATATGGACCACTATAGTGAACAAAAACAAGAGTCTGACGGTTAGCGATATACCACTTAAATATTTTTTGACCATTGTGATTAATTGGGAACAAAATGGTTATTGTGTGATATACATTTCCTCAGCTTTTAAAGTACCATCAACTTTCTAACCATTTATTTAACAAACTCATCAGATTTTCTTTATCAAACCGCAAACAAATAAAGTTATTAATCATCTATGTAATTTCTAACTTAAAGGACTGACCTTACATATAGCACTTGTATACATTAAATCACTATGTTTGTAGCTGCAGAGAGCTCCCATTCTTTGTCAGCTTAATATCTCAGCTCATATCACCTTTCGTGTCAAAAAATGGAAAAATCATACGCCTAGTCACTGTACAGGACAACAATGCTTTATATATAACGAGTTATGATTCATCTGCTTCCAACAGATTATTATTCCAAACAAATTATTTACATTAATAGTCTTCTTTATAACCAAATTAAATATAATTAGACATTTTATCATACCATCTTCAGTACCATATCCTAATGTATCCTTACCTAAGGTTTATTTTTCTTCTGATTCCTCTAAATACTAGTATGTGTATATTCGTGTACACAGTAATAACAGTTGCACTTAGGTCATTGAACCATTCTCGATCTATTTGTTTGCCCCTATGGCTACTACTTATACTATTATTACGACAGTTAATACCATTATTGATACTATGTATATGTATGTATGAAATTTATTGATTGTGTTTTAGAATGTGAACTGGAGGCAGTCAATAATGTTGATGAGGATTTACGTCAGTCCAAACAAGACACTGATGAGGACCATGCTACACGCCTTAAATTATTACGGCAAGATTTAAGCTCTGTTCGAAATCCAAATAAGATGCAGGCGATTGACATTCAGTATGAGGATATCGTAAGCAAAGGTATGGATAAATATCGTACACTAAGAGCTATACGTGAGGGGAATACGAAAAAACGAGTTGATCAATTTGAATCCATGTAGTTCGTATAATTGGTTGGCATTCGTGTAGTAAATAGAAAAGAATTGATTCATTTGTTAATTAAACTATTTCTTTCGCTTGTGTAATCAAACATTCCACGGGAAAACGCCAACTAAATTACTGTCAAGCTGTTTCTCTAAAAGTCAGATTATCATATTTGTGTTTTTTTGCCTCCACATTTTGCACGTTTATATTTTTTTATTGCCGTTGACATTGTAATAGGATGATAATTATCTCATGATTCTGGTGTAAACACTACTTGATTGTAAAGAAAAACAATTCTAGCTTCTCAACATCTTATAAGATATTTTGCTTGTGGCCTTCCCGTCATCATCCTTTTTTTGCTCAATTTTTTAATATATATTCGTTTATTAATAATGGTTATTATTTCTACTATTATTATCAATTGTTTCTATCGTTGGTGCTAATCCGCTACCTGATGATACGCCTCACGCGTATTCTATGCAAGACTAAAGAGAGGTCAAGTGAATGAGACCACAAAGAAAATTTTGTATCACAGAGATTAAGACTACTACACGCACACATACATATATGAGACACTCGTATAATTATTTATACATAAGGTGTATTTTATCCCATATCCAATGTTTTTCCATATTTCATGAAAAATCGGATGCTTATTTTCTGTCACCAGTCTTCCGCCAATTGGTTAAAACATGTAGACAACTTTGAAATATACTGGTGATGCAGTGATTCGCATATTAGTATATGTGTATCTTTTATAACGGTCCGTTTTTCTTTTTACACGAAGGAGACGTTAATTTACGTTAGACGAATATCTACACTAGATTCCCTCCTAGTATCTATTCTACAGGACAGCAACACAACTCAGATCAAGAACACGTGATTTCCACACTAAAACTCGACACAATCCAACAATGAACAATCGATCAATAATAATAAATAATAAGGATAGGGGAATATATAACTCATCCGACACCTGTCAGACTATATATATGTCTGACTAAGCAGACAACCAACCATTATCATTCTCGTCCACACATCGGTATCATAATAGGAGTATGCATAGACAGAATTGAATAAAACAACTATTTGCCGAAACAAATATACTTGTCCGACAGGATCTCCGATACACATGTTACTCTGGGAACCTGTTTATCTCAAGTTGCGTCTGTAATGTACTCTCAACAATCGGTAGCTTTAAACCGTTCGCTAAATTTATCCCTCCGTCTCATACAAAGAAAAGCACAAGACTATAGGTCAAACAACCCTTTATTGGATAATAAAAATGTCTAAACAACCCAAACTGAGTAGTCTACTATGGATTTGATATATGTAACATATTAGGGATGATGTCGATCATATGATGTGAAAATCATTATCTATATTCATTGATTGTGAATGGTAGTCTAGACAGTTGTGTAGGTGTACTTTGTTGTAAATTACATCTTGTTTGGTGTTGTAGTTACTGTTCATAATTTTCGTGCGTAAATTCCGGTGATATTTATATGCCAAGTAGCATCTGTTTTACACTATTTGGAAACGTTATAAGCCGACAAAATTTGCGTCCACATTATAAACCCATATATGTAACTATCCCCAGAGATGTTATAATGTCATTACTCCGTTATACCGACAGAATTTTTTGTGACAGGAAACTCGAAGTGACCACGTGACGGTTATTTGGTTCCAGTCTACTCCTTACTAATAACCTAAGTCATCAGTTACTCCGAAGATGATAATGTGCCAATTAAAAATCTTAACAAGAAGTCGAAATGTGGAGCCTGTTTCAAGTTACCTTGATCTTAGCGAAACACTTCGAAGCAAATTACTGTGAAAACTCAGATTTACAGATTACTTTTCTTAACCCCTGACTTTTTTCCCAGCGTAGTGTAAAAAGGCAGATAATTCTAAGATACTTAGTAGTAATGCCTGTTATTATGACAGCGAACCTATTGACATCCCTAAGTACACGATTGTCCCCAGAAGAATTGTCTCGACAAACCTTGAGTTTTACAAACCTATCCTAACCGGTATATCAAGTATCCTCTGTTTTTGGAAGAATAAGCTTGCCTTATGACCTCAATTGTAAAGTGTTGCCAGACTTATAAATAAGAAGTATGCCTGACACTGGTCCCTTTTTCTTTACATACGTTTATTTCTTACCTTATTGAGCTAATTCTGATAAACCGTTTTAGTATCAAACGGGTGGTTAATTCGTAATAAGTCTAAGAAAATGATATCTATTCGCATCCTGATTATTGCGTATGGATTTGATTCAAAATGGGTCATATTAGTTGGTTGCTGGTGAAGGTCAGTTAATCAAACCCAACACAGGACCTAGCACGTTTGTACACCCCTTTTAATTCCCACAACCCACTAACTCAGTGCGATGAGATTATCGGGAGGAATCCCAGAGTAGTGGATGTAGTAAGTGTTAGCGGTAATAGAGGAAGTTAGGCATAGAGGATTTAAATTAGTGAAATAACAGGATTCTGAAGAATATGGAAACTTGGGGTTTAGAAGAAGACATAGAGTGAACGCGCCCGCGCCGTCACTAACACTCCTGAGCCATATCGTTTTTGATCTCCATCCATTCATTCGATACACATTAAACTCGTTTCTTGGTGCATACATCGGTATCGTGCAAGTTGGTACAAGCCGACTGTGGTTTCTTAATTCACGCAGAGTATTCCAGTAAACAACTTACTAGGTCTGATGGGATTTCCGAGAAGCAGTCGACCTACACGGCTACTCCACTGATCGTTAGTTCAGGGATTAATGCAAACTTATCATGAATTAGTGTTTTGCTTTTCGTGGAACAGAAGCGTCTCCCGAACATGCTCACAATGTCTTAAGACGGTCGGTAGGTTTCAGCGTCCTCACCAGACGCATATATAACATCTGGGTGTTTTAATTCAGTAAAGCAGTCACTTGGGAAACCGATTCCTGATAAGTTAGATGGTAAGAAGTATTTTCTCTAAAAGAATGTCTCCAACAATGTTGAATAAAAATAAGTAAAGCGGGGAACTCTGTCAAACACCTTGAATACCAATGCCTATAACCGTTCGTCATAGTGGAGGTATAAATGTTATGATTTTCTGAAATATATTAGTAAATTAGGTGTGTGTTTCTCTTGGGTTGGGTGTCGTCATTAACAGTATGGTACCCCAAAGCATGGTTGTTGAAGTCTTATTGTAATACTAAGATACACTCAGCAAATCGAGAGATGTGATCTCTTTACTCCAATAATAACCTATATCTATTATCATTGAATAATTAATGGCATTTTCAAGTCATTAGCAGTTAATTGATCCTGATCGATCATAAAACAGATTTTGAACTATACCCCCAACACAGGTAAATCACTGGTTGATATCCTTTGTTGTCAAACTTCAGGTGTGTTGTTCAATCAATCGTAAACAACATGTGAACCTGTTATAAATCTTTAGCCCTTGTTTCCGCAGTTTGGTGAGATCGATTTGTCAGAATAAATATCGAAGTATTGGTATCAGTAATAGTAAAAAATATTAGACGTGAATAATATAGTTCTAGAAAGAAAGAAGATCCTTAGAGTAAAAATAACATTATAGTTACAAACTAGAGATAAATGGTAAACCTATCTTCTGAGCGGTCGCTCCTCAACTGTTATCCTACAAACTCAGGTAGTTCACACCTATCAACATACCTCAGAACTATAGTTAGTAAATTTATAAAGACATCCTACGTCTTGTCTTGCCAGTCCTTGACGTGTGTCGAGTATCACTGACTAGGTTTGGAATCTTTCCAGCCACTCAACGAAATATAGGTACTTTTATTTGAGGCTCTAAAATGGTAAGTAGAAACCTTTCAGCTAAGCTTTTAGATACCAATCGAACCCAGGATACGTCTTGCCTTATGTGGAACTCGGGTAGACATACATTCATCCCATTGAAGATGTAATAAAACGCGTAACAATTATGTGTTCGTTGTTATTTGCTTGTTCAGTCCATACATCTTTGTTTATTTTTTAATTCATACGTCAACCATTCAGTTTAGACAATCACAAACTTATTTAACGGTTATAAAAGTACTTTCTTTTGTTGATTCCCAATGCTCCTTTTGGCATATGTACCATCCCCAGAAAGTGCCTAGATATTGTCTCTACACAAAAGATTTCCGTGAAGTCATTATGTAGTGCATCGTCAGTGGTTAAATACACAACGTACTACGTATAAATCTAATAAGCATAGTTATCATCAACAAATAAAATGTAAGTGTATGATGAACACAGAACAATATGTCAAAAATGTGCCACGAATGCATCGTCATATGCTACAAGTGTCATAGATTCTACATCTTTGTTGAATTAAATAAGTTTAACAGTCCTCAAAAAAATCTTGACAGCAGAGCTAAGTCCCATTATCTATAATCGGTACCTGTGTATAGTGATGTAACAGTGACATCAACTATGAAGTTGAGTCCGGTTACTAGTGAATATCCAGAAATGAAGTGAATTTCTCGACAATGGCAAAAGTATCACAGTAACAGAGCGTTAAAGTCAGTTGTATAATATTACGTGACTCCAGTCTAGTTACCGTATTCATTCTTGGGTAATCTGTTAGTGAACATTGCCTTTAAAAAGGACCCAAATGGTTGAGTACCTCCAAGGATAAGGATAGTTCTCTTTGTTTCCAAATGCTCCCATATGGTCATAGGTTTGTAGCCTCGGACTGGGACGGCTTGCTCACTGGTTTTACGTGCTGGTGGTGTTTCCACGAAAATGAAAAGACAAATAGCTAACATTGTCTTTTTAATTGAGATAATGGATATAGAGTTTTCAAACAAGGTCGTTGGAAATTTCAGATTTCAGACAAATGGTCTCCAGGATCCAGAGAGAAAGAAGGTTCTGTGAAGTTATTTTAGTCGCTAGTCACTATAGGACAACCTTTTGTGATGACTCCTTACTGCCTTGTAGATTAGACCCCAAGTCAACGGTTCGTGGAATAGTCCCCTAAAAAACACCTACTTCAGTTTTTGCACAGTAGAAGGATCCAAGCTTTTCCTGGTACTGACGATAGTGTGATGCCTCTGTAATTCTCAAATTTGCTCAGATATCCTTTCTTTGGTATCCTGATGAGGTATCCTTCTTCCCAGTCTGTCGGCATTTGTTCCTCCTCCCAAATCACATTGAAAAGAAAATGAATCATGTTCGCAGTTACTTTAATGTCTGACATCAATGCTTCATCCAGTATATTGTCAGGTCCTGCTGCCTTCCCGCTCTTGATTTCTCCGATGGCCATCTTAGCTTCTTCGATCGTTATTGGTGTAGAGTGATGAATTCCATTCAATTGATTGTTCCACAATGATCCGTAGAGTTGCGATTTGGTCTGTACACGATCGATCCTTACGGAATTCAGTCTGTTGATCTCGAAGTTGGGCGTCTACGGAATCCTTCATTCTGTTTAACAGTATCCTGTTGAAGACTTTTCCTAGTATTGAGGGAAGAGTGATGCCTCTGTAGTTATCACACTTGCTGAGATCGCCTTTCTTGGTATTTTGATCAGAAGTCCTTCTTTCCAGTCTGTTGGTACTTGTTATTCATCCCGAATCTTACTGAAGAGAATGTGTAGTATCTTTGCAGTTGCTGCTACATCTGCTTTCAGTGTGTCTGCCGGGATGTTGTCTGGTCCCACTGCTTTGTCATTCTTGATTTGTCTGATGGCCATGCTGATCTCTTCAATTGTTGGTAGGCCAACATCGATTGTGAGGTCTGTGGGTGCTGCTTCGATGATGGGTGGGTTCAGTAGAGCTGGTGGATTCATGAGTTCTTTAAAATGTTCAACCCACCTGTTTCGTTGTTCTTCAATGTTGGTGATTACCCTGCCTTCCTTGCTTTTCACTGGTCGTTCTGGTTCACGGTAATTTCCAGGGAGTTTCTTTGTTGCATCATACAATTGTTACATGTTTTCTTCTCTTGCAGCCTTTTCCGCTGTCGATGCTAAATCATTCACATATTTACGTTTGTCGGTTCTTATGCTTCTCTTCACTTGCTTGTTTACTTCTGTGTATTCGGCTTGTGTCTTGTCTTTCTCTGCTCTTGTTCAGCTGGTATTGATTGCTGCCTTCTTGTTCCTCCTTTCTTCAATCTTATCCACTGTACTAACAGTGATCCATTCCTTGTGATGGTGTTTCTTGTGGCCCAGAACCTCCTGACATGTTGAAGTGATTGCCTCTTTTATCCCTTTCCAGTTGCTCTCCACAGTATTTCCCTCTCCATTGAGTAGATCATGAAAGGCTTGAGACCTGTTGCTAGGGGCTATCTTGGATTTGTTGAGTTTGTCAGTATCCCGAAGAAAAGCCGTATAAAACTTTGGTGATGTTTTCCACTTCGTTGTGCAGTGCTTATTAAGTTTTAATTTCATCTCGGCGAACAGCAAGTGATGATCTGATGCTATATCAGCTCCTCTCCTGATTCCCACATCCTCCACCGTCCTCTTGAAGTTATTGTTGATTCAGATATAGTCGATTCGGTTCTGCGTAGTGTGGTCCGGTGAAGTCCATGCGGTTTTGTGTATGCGTTTGTGTGGGAATATAGTTTCGCTTATGACCAGCTTATTGAAGCACATAGGTTTGCAAATCTCTCAGCATTTTCGTTCCCTACTCCCAGTCCATTTTGTCCCATGATGTCTTCGTATCCAGTGTTGTCCATTCCAACCTTGGTATTTAAATCACCCATCAGAATGGCCAGGTTCTTTGTTGGGCACTTCTCGACGATCGACTGCAGCCTATCGTAGAATTGGTGTTTAACATCTTCATCGTGGTCGTTGGTGGGCGCATAGCTTTGGATGATGTTCATTGTAATGCCCTCTTTCTTTGTTTTGAAGGAGGCTTTGATGATCGTTGGTCCATGAGATTCCCACCCTATAAGTGCATTTCGTGCTTGTTTGGACAGCATCAGTGCAACTCCTTGTGTATGTGGATCATTTTCTTCTTCATGGCCGGAGTATAACAGAAGCTCTCCTGAAGCTAATCGTTGTTGTCCAATGTGTTTCACTGATCCCAAGCACCTCCAGGTTGTATTTCCTCATTTCTGCTGCAATTCGAAAGACTCTTCTTGACTCCCACATTGTCCGGACGTTCCATGTACTTATAAAAAGTTTTTCTCTGGTTGTTAGAAGGGGCATCGGCCTTGTGACTTCCGAAGAATCTCGGCTTTCATCACTGGGTGTCACAATTCCTCCTTCAACTCCCAGTGCAGAGTTTAAATGGTTTGAATAATATTTTCTGGTTAGCGTTTTTTTAGCGAGTTGGTTTTCTACGGGATGGGGCCGCTAACCACATGCCCAACCCTTCTCCTTTATCTAGGCTTGGGACCGGCAGTAGCCCACGGAGGAGCTACAGTTGGAGTTGCTCCTACATTTCCCTCTAATATAATTTTCCTCTAACATATTCGATGTATTTCAATAGATCATGACGTTTTGCATGTTTTAACATTTTATAACAAAAATTATTAGTACTATAGTCATTTTCGATTATAGTTAATTTTTGTTAAGCCTTTTTATTAACTTACTTGACAAACAACGTTATTCGAACAGTAACAATTCGTCTATTTTTTGTACTATTATGGTCTCTGTCTTGTCTGTATAAAAGCGTACGCTTGATCACGTGACAGCCTACACACAAATCTCTCTCTAGCTAAATGTCAATCGCTTAAATGTTGCTCGATGAGTCATTCTCTTTCATGTGTATATATGTACTCGAATCCTGTTATTAGCCTTTGCCTTTCCTATCTAAGCCTTCTTCGATTTGATTATAAATTCGTCTCCGTATTTGCTCGCATATACACACGTTTGCCTCTCTGCATCAGTTCCGCTCGATATGCTTGTAGCTTTGTCATTCATGCTATCCGCCAGTAAACTGTAGTCGCCGCTTCTTATTACCTTCTGATTTCAACCACCCTTGAGATTTATATAATAACGGTTATCAAGGTGATTGATTAACGAAGCTAAACTACTACAGTACGAAGAAATATAAACGGATGGAAAATTTAAATAATAACTGAACAAATATATATTTGGATACTTAACATTGTTATATTTTACAGATAAAACTACTAAAATACATACAATGCAAATGACAACTACTGACATGTATGCGTAAATAAAATTATTTAGCAAAGTTTCTGTGCAATAAGAAAAGTCATAAATAAAGACTCGTGGTGTGAAGATATTATCGATTGAGTAAGCTACGTTGAGTTCGTTCGTCAAAATTATGAAGTGTGGAAGGTTCATCGACGTAGTGTGCTGCGTTAGGTTCGTGGTAGGGCTAACCACTTTAGTGGCTTTTTATCTGACACCAATTAGATCGTATGAATGATTGTTATTGAAATATTCATGCCGCCAATCCTCGTGTGTACTTATCGACTTAAATCGCGTTAATGAATAACAGAATAGAAATAAGACACATGAGAATGAAGTTTGCATACGCATATTTCGTACACTCATTGATCTGAACAGAAAATCAGGGAAAAGAAGTGGGGAAAGCGAAGCGAAACTAAGAGGAGAGAAAACCATTGAGTCAACTCGTATTGACCAGGCGTGACTCAATACTTATATTCAGAACAAAAATAAGTCACAGACACGTAATGAATATGATAAGTAAATAACACACATACGATCATACAAAGAAACAGTCAAGGCTAATAAGCGAGTAAGTGACAAGGTCAAAATGTAGCTTGAGAAGAAGGAATAAATTGGTCTGTCCAGAACTGGAATAACCTCTATGGGCTTGACGTAGTACCAGCCACTGCAAGATATCTCATTTAAAA
The DNA here is from genome assembly GCF_000237925.1 of Schistosoma mansoni. NCBI lineage: Eukaryota > Metazoa > Platyhelminthes > Trematoda > Strigeidida > Schistosomatidae > Schistosoma > Schistosoma mansoni. The sequence goes on along the minus strand of NC_031502.1, from coordinate 29,709,636 downwards.
ACTCGACGATAAGTTACATCACTCGATAGTTTCACGATACGCGAATAGTACTATAAATACACCTATGATCAATTACTTGCAGCCTATGTATGTCTTCTAATTTCACACCTACAGAATAATGCATATTGGACTTTTGCTTATAATAATTTTACTTTGGTTGGTGGATGGACATCTGGTTCACACGACAACTGGTCCAAGACTCTAGAAACCAAGGCATTTTTCTAAATCCACATTGAGACCTTTTAGTTACCAACACATCGAATTTGATGGGACTTTCATGATAAATGAAATGGTCAAACCACCTGATTACTCCATTCCCTATGGACTAATAAACTTCAAACCTCTAGTCTCAACATGATTGTTGCGAGGCCTAAAAGTTTCCTGTGTAAATTTCATAGATGGTCACTACTGAGAAGTCTTAAACTAGAAAAAAAAGCCGTTCAATTCTTTCTAATTTCTAATAGTTCATCAATCCACTATTTTAAAGTTTGACATAAAAAATCATTCCTTCTTGAAATTTTTTACAACTGACTGATGTTTTTATCCGCCAATTTTTATTCTTAACAAGTATCTTAGCATTGAAATTATCCATTTAAAACGAAATTCATGTACATCATTAAATAACAGTAGTTAAAACACTCAATGATCAAAATGAACCGATTAGTGAAATCTTATTAACACCCATATGAAACTACTCATTTTTCTTATGAATAGAAGTTTATATAATTTCTTGTATTCATTCTTCAATAATAAAATACCACTGACAGAAAACACAAATTAGTTGGTTATGTGAATTGCTTTTCATATATGATGTACGATTTAAGTATCAGATTAATCCGATTTCATGATCATTTGATATGATGAAATGAAATACCAATCAACACCGGTGGATCAATATTGTTCAGATGTACTATTGACCCTTTTAAACTAGAAATGAAGTTTCAATATATGCTCATATTAAACTTGGCACAATCATATTATTCACTGATGGATTTTGACTTAATTAATTCATAATCAATGATGAAATTGTTCCAAGCGAAAATTGTATCAAACTCTGGAATCGTGATGAATCTGAAAAAAAACTTAGGTGATGGCAGAATTTAAAACAATTTCCTGGTACTTTATGTAATGCACTACAATTTTCTCTATAACAACTTCAATTTTTAGTACATTAGATAGTTTTATGAGTAATTCGTATGAGTTAAAGATAATTTTTGTCATGAACTAACATCAGCTACCAAAACACTAACTCGTAAACAGTGGTGGATATTTTTCTTTTCTAGTGTAGAGATCTTTATTGGTCATGGCTTTGTTTGCTAGATCAGGCGTCTGAACTAATTACATTATAAAATTTACCATATTTATGCATGACAAACAGCTAGTTTCGTTTTACACAGGACTTAACGATTTGTGTTATAGAGAAGTTAATAAATGGAATGACTCATACGGTGTGTCAATAATCTACCTCCATTAAGTAAAACGACATGACTTTAGACTTGTTAAGATAGGAATGAGTCATGTAGCTTACATTAGTGGTTAACATGGTAAACGAAGGCAAATGTCCTCTATCTATAGTTTTCTGTGCGGTCTAATATACAAAATGTTTTCAGAAAACTGTTTAAACTGAACTGAAATTTACCGGTTAACAAACTAAGGCTTACAAGGCTTTGCTAAGGATTTAATATTCATCCTTCGAACGGATTAACTATAAGGTGATCAATTTTACTTATTCTGACTACATATTAGTCTACTTGTTAGTAGGAAGAATACTTCCATAAGTAACGGGAATTAATCACATATGGTAGACTCAAATCAACAATGAAGAACGATAAACATTGATGATGCTAGGAAATATAAATCAGTGAACGTCGACCTAGTAATCAAGTGGTAGCAAAAATGGTAGGTAAATTGGACAATTTAATTTCTATCTTAAACATGATCAGGGATTTACATCAACGATAAATAGATCATTATATCACCTTAGTTATTCATCATGTACTATAAACAGAAAAACTAGTTATTTTCATGTCAATTTTCAGGGTTCAAGAATCAAAGTCCGGACCCTATCCCTCAAAGTTATTAAGGATGTTATTTTTTCAGTGTCATTGTTCCGAAGCTTTCAAGTATGCTTCCTTTCGATTTTGTCTAACACTAACTAACCACGAGAATTATCTCGAATTTCCAAGTTCAATATTCGATAACTTGTGAGCTGTTTCCTGAACTTTAATCAGGCAACGTTTAAAATCTCCAAGCTTCTTAGTCATTCGAAAAATTAAACAGTTAATACATTGCATAACATATAAGAAGAGCTAACAAAATATTTTGACGAAAGGTCAGTATTATAGTGGTTATTTAGGAATCAAGAATTAGATGTTCAGAATATGTAGAAATACAAAGTGACAGAAATTAGAAAATCATCAGTATAGGGTTTTGGAGGTTGTTGAGTCTCATTGAGATTGTGAACCGATCAATGTTAGACGACCATTGAGGAAATGGCCGTCCAGGATTTTAATGGTAGCCTAAACTTGATCGGTTCATGATTTCAATTAAGTTGGAAAATTGTTTAAATATTTTTGAAAGCAAGGATTTAATCAAGGTCCAAATAAAAATTCACGCCTAAACTGATCCCCAAGTTAGCGAGAGCAGTTGTACAAACTTCTCTTGGATGCAAAGGATAGGTTTGTGAAAACAGATTTCGATAGTTTCAGCAATACGAAACAGACGAACTGGTCAACCATGTGGTAAAATCTTATGGAATACGTTGGCTAACCTTAAAAGCTTCATTCAAGTCAACTTGATGGCCTGTGCCCGCCACGTCAGCGAGAATAGAACTCTTACTCATCTTATATCTCCTTTGGTCAACAAAGACGAATGGTGATCTGCTATGCGATGATGGACTTGCCGAATTCTACGCTCTATATTACTGACTCCACAGGAGCAAGTGAATTTGTAAATACTCATAGATGTGGTGAATTAAAGCAGTCTGTCTTTATTGATGGTTTTCATTATCAGGCAACTGCAGAAAACCACATTCAGTTTGGCTGCACCGTGTTTCTAAACTACTGAGCTGCAATTTCCTCGGTAGCAACATCACGAGATCGTAATTTTAAGACGAGTACTATATATGGAAAGGTAGGTACATTCGGTCTTCTAGTCATTCGTCTCATGAGTTTGCTGATGAATTTCTTATTTTATAATATATGCAGCTTTGTGTCAAATAGATGTCTTTGAGACTTTCACCTTACAAATGTAAATGTTGTATTATAAATATGTGAGTAAAACTATGCGTCAACCATTTATGAACTTCACGAATTTCACTGTGTTAGCAATTTACCTGTGATTATTTCGCTTTACTCATATCGTACCAACATTAATGATTGATTCATACTTTCATTTTATTTTAGTAAGTTTATACTAGTATCAGATGATTATGATAATGTAATATTCAGATTAATTACTGGTTAGTTTTTAAGACATTGGTCAATGAAAAATAGTAGTCGCCAAAAAATAATACAACCGGGGAAACTTTCAGATATTGGTACCTCGATCCAGAAAATATGATTTCCTTCAGCCTATGCGACAGCGTTTAGATATTAAACATAGAGAAAAACTTTTAATAGACAGTATTCAAAATGATCACCTTTGTAACGTGTATTATTAAACGTAGTCGACCAAGCTATTAACCATGGTTCAATACGTCATTTGCAAAGGAATTTAATCATACAATACACTTAAATTACTCGTACTATTTTGCAAATAATGTACATCCAGCTGACGAGTCCAAAACAGGACAAAACGCGGGTCCTGGATTCTAGTGCTAGCCTCCATCCATATTTGCTAGCAAATAATGAATGTTTTTGTCATTTTATATACTTTATTCTTAACATTGTTATCATTAATTGAAATATTATTTTAATTGTCTGTTCTACTGACCTTACCTTGGAAAGTTTATGTGAATTGTGTTATATTGGAACTATAAAACAACAATAAAATTTTTTTATTTGTATCTATTTTTCAATAGAACTTAACTTGAAGTTAATATTACATGTTTTGTTTAAAGTGTCTAGTCAAAATTGAGTGCCAGTGATTGTTCTGTTTAACCTACTTTCGATTTAATCTATATTTTCTAGTAATTCACACGTGTATTATTATTTAAAATATAGTAAGTGACTTCATAGAGAAGAATAGACATTTACACCTGATTGAAGTTGATTTTCATTGTTAGATAAGATTGCCTGGAAACTTAAGAGCCACTATTAGTTCATATTTTTGGGCTTAAACAATGCTTATTCACAAATTTAAGTCCCATAGTGACCGCGGTACTTTTAGAATACAACTTTTGACTAAAGTCAATGATTTCCAGTTCCAAATATAAGCAATTCGTAACATAATGTAATAATAATAACAATCATACTTTCATAATAGTTGACTGGACAAAATACGACTTATTACTAAAATATAAGGCAATTAATTTTGATGCTATTCACACACATGATAACTGCTCACGTTATTTGATAAAGTAATAAAAGTTAATAATGTAGACTATTTGGTTTGCTCTTGATGGAATAAATTTATCTTAGTCATCAGAATACCTTAAGTTCATTCCCATGTAAGGTTATGGGTGTTCATTTCTTAGTAGATGGAAATAGGTTTGGAATACTGTTTGTGTAAAAGCTGGCAATGGGATTATTACTTTTAGATATTCATGTCTACATAATAATATTAGTAATACCCTGATGTTTGAAGACATTTTTACTGAAAGAGAATAATGCTATACATTAATTCATGTATTTAAATAATTATCCACATAAATCTTCGAAATACATAGTGAATTTCAAACTTTATGTAGGATAAATTTATCCCCCCATTTCAAAATACATCCTCCAATCATAAGTGAAGTTAGATTGAAGCTAACTGTGGAATCCAGCACACACGCTTCGTCCAATTCAAGATTCACCAGCTGGATGTACCAGTTTGTTGTGTACACTGAGAACAGAACCCAGTACCTAAAGCTTGAAAGCTTAATTTTTATCCACTATGTTAATGCTTGTAGGTACATCTAGCTAACGAGTCATAAGTAGGGTGAGGCGTTTGGCTCAGATCTCACTACTGGCCACAATCCGACTTTACCAATAAAAACTAATTTATTGGAGTCCCTATTATCAACAACGAGACCTAAAACTATCCAAATATAATGCATGCTCTTTTTTACTACTATAAACATTACAATTACTTCGACCACTTTGCTCAGAGCTTATTTATTTCACTTCACATGATAGTGATGTGAAGTATAACAAATTAAATTACAACTCATTTATGTGTCATATCTAGCGTAACAAATGAATTTTATTTACTTAATTTTGACTGTATAATAATAATGAAACATTGAAATTTATTGAAACAAGTTTATTTATTGACAAATGAGAACTATAGGAATTAGACTACTTCAGTTTGTAGAATGGATCAATATTGTTAGAGTAATGAATTCATAAAACAAAACTGTGCACGTCAGGGTATTAGATATATACTGGAGTTACCTCAACCCCTATTGGTCAGTTTCGTTTATTTTAAAACGACTAATACTGAGTCCCTATACATTTTTACTGTACACAAAACTAGTTACTTATGCAGTGTAACACAACTGAAATTTCGCTACTAAATGCCTCATTCTCATTCCGCATACAATTATTGAAGTGTAGTTCCATTAATTATAAATCATTATTAAAAAACATTAGCATCTAACACAGTCGTTATCTTTATCTCTTCCTTCGGAAAAAATTTCGTGATTATTCCAGCTACTTAAAACTGAAAATGCTAATTTAGATGACCTTTTTAAGGACACTATATGAATGTATTATATCAAATTGTTTATTCTACTCATGCATACATACCACAGATTGTGTAGAATCTAATGTTATTATTTCCATGTATACATATATTATGATTAAAAAAAAAACAAATTACTGTTATACAGATGATCTGTCTTTCAAGTATAACTCGAATATATTTGTTACTAAAAAAATTCCTAATAGGTAGGAAAACATTTTTCGAAATACATGGTGTTAGATTTTACAGAAATATACTTAAGTATCTGAAAACTATTTTATATAAAAGCATCTTTTACTAGTTTTAAAAGTTTGTATTTCTCCATTGCTGAGACAGCCTCCAAGTAATAGTGAAATACACTGCTTAGGGAGCACATATACCAGCGAAGACTGGTTAAGTTCAACAATGAGTATAACAACAAAGAGGAAATGGAATACAACAATACCCATCAGAGAATCCTTTGATTGTTATGACTCACCAGACTCGTGGAAACGTTTTCAGCAGTGTTGCTGAACAGGATGAAAGATTCAACAGACGTACAGCTTCGAGATAAACAGACTGGATTCCATAAGGATCGGTCGTGAACAGACCAAATCGCGACACTACAATCAATTGAATAGAATTCAGTACTATATACTTCAACTTTCTTGACTATGAGAAAGCATTTGACAGAAGAACATTATGGAACCTTCTTCAACACTATGGTGCACTTAAGATCGTCAACATCACCAGGAATTCATACGATGGACTACACTGCAAAGTCATGTATAGAGGACAGTTGACAGATGCACTCCAAGTGAAACCGGTGTCAGACAAGGCTGCATACTCTCGTGAAAGGAAATGGAAAAGAAGAAGACTAAAGATCACACTGGGTCGAGAATTGGAAGCTGACATCGAAGGGATTAATGGCAACTGGAAACAACCGGAAAGGATTGCCCAAGACAGAATTCGATAGAGACTGCTGGTGGGTGGCCTATGCTCCTCTACGAGGGGTAACAGGCGTAAGTAAGACTCGTGGATAATGCTGTTTTGTCTTAAGCACCAGGTATGGGGTTCAGGAAATGATCTTTATCAATCACTTATTTTTCAACTTAGCAAACATTTCAACATATGTTTTTGATTTGTTCTAAATGAACAATTTTCATGTACACAATCGCCCTAATGAAAGGTCTACAACTTATCGCTAATATAATTCCTATCAAATTCAATCGAGACTCTTACGGTGGTTGGTATATTTCTCTTTTCCAATGCTCTTTTAAAAAGCCACAAATGGTTACACCGTAATTCATGCATGAAACATGCTACATGACAAAAAATGATTTCTTAAGAGTAAAACTAGTCAAAGAATGTTCGTGGATAAAGATGAATGGCAGTTAATAACATAGGTGATAAGCTTGTTTTTTTTCAAACATTTTGAATATTAGCAGTTTAGACGGATAACAAAACCGAAATCTATTATAATATTGTGTAGTTATGCTGAGAATCATTTACTGTAATCAAACATATGGTATTAAATAACGGGATGCTTATTAATGAATTAATATTATGATAAGAAAGCATTAATTGAAGAAAACTATTCCGGATTCTGTTGTTAGCGAGCATTCATAACTTTTAACTAATAATTTCATTACAATAATCGTGAGAGAAGCATTAGTGAATAGTAATGAAAGCCTCGCAATTATAAACTATTCAGTTCAACAAAGAACACAATACAACCGAATGCATTCATCTGAGTTGGAAAATGTGTATTGTTAACATTAAATTATTTAATACAACAAAATCCAACTAGTTTACAGTGTCTTATTTTATTTCACTATAAAGTAATAATTCTTTTGAAAGATAAATAGATAAAAATTATCTAAAAAAAAGAGATAAATAAATCAAACGAATATTTCGAAATAAATTGTTAATTGATTTGTCTAAACAAGTAAACACCATCAACATGTTACAAAGTCTATTGAAATGGAAAGAGTAAGACAGTTAGTAGTCATCATGGCAATAATGAAAAATCATTAACTCTTCTAAACAAATACACACATCATATATGACTCAGTTTGTAACTGTACATAATTATATTTGGATTTAACATGCATATAACGGGAGAATCCAATTGATAAGCATACAAATACATCTCTTTTTAAATAGAGGAATACGGAAGTACAAGTCACTTATAATAATATCAATGGAAAATATACATAATGAATTTGTGTCATTATTGCTTTACTCACTTTTAAATGATCAAAAAATCGAAAATTAACCAAGTTTGAAGAGAAAATGTAGAATAATGATAAGCAACTACGAGTAGTTTTGACTGTTCCTTTTATTCAAACTTCTTTGTACAAGTAACCAAACTAAATAGTCACGTGAGTATAAGCACACTCGCACAAACATACAAATAGGAGAACAGATCACAGTCATGTTTTTGTTTTAAAAAAAACAAACACAAATAATTCACCATTAGTTTTAAAAACAATAATAATAATAATGTTGGTGATTTCACTGTTTACTACAAAGTATCATGAAGGCGAAAAACACACACATGAAGTCAGTCATGTGCACATAGATGCATCATAGCTTTAAAGTTGAAAAAGACTCCAAGAAAAAAAAGTATTGTTGCACTTTTTTTCATTTCAACGTAATAAACACTTCTTTTCTAAACAAAAAGTACAGTCAATGAATATTAGTATGGTACTAGGATTGTTGAGATTATTTTCTAACCTTACAAAGTACAAGGAAATACACAAGAGTGGCTAACACGCAAAAAGAGACTGATTTCGCACTCATTTTAAACAAAATATGGTAAATGAAAAGGAAAACACACAGAATGAGGACATAACGGAGACGAAACAACACCAAAAACGTGAGAACCTCTGTGAAAAGAGGGGGGAATGATTGATGAATTAAACAAAAAACAATGATCCAAATTCACGTTCCCAAACAGCTTGACTTGATTTAGTTAATTTCTTTGATAATTTTATAGCACCACTACCATCGCCAAGGCGATTACCACCGCCAATAGGTAAACTAATATTGGGATTGAATTGCTCAGAATTGAATTTATTATTGACTGTATCATTGACAGATGAAGGATTGAAATTTTCACGTCCTTGTAGTTTTTTTAGACCGTTTAAAATAGGTGGAGACATATCATGTAGATAGAAGTCACATGATGATATATCATCAAATACTTCAGCCATGTGTGCACGTACAGAATGTGCCTAATATAGTCAACAACAACAACAACAGATAAGAAGTATATACTAACACTAAAGTGTATTTGTGATAAACGAAAATAATTATTTAAAACTGTATATCACTGAATGTGTTCTCTTCGGTTTAGTTTTGGGATTTCACAATAACACTCTACTCACGATAATAAAGCGAGATACATTAATTCCATGACCCATGGTTCATTCACTGAATATACAATATTTTTAAACTTCTTAAATCATAGCTACTGATTCGCAGCTTCAGACTGTTTACAATAAAAAAACGCAACTATTACGTCATATAATCGATATATTCTGTCCTTGAAATAATTGGAATTCACATATATCACCTAGTTATCCCTGATTTTTATTGGTTCTCTCTCCGGCAGTAATTCTAACAAGCTAATAAATTAAAGATCTTTAATATAAATATTTTTTGAAATTTGAGACATTGCAAACTGACTGTTTGGTATTAATACTGAATATAACATAAGACATTGTGCACAAACTCATCAGTGGTAGTTTACTCACAGCAATAAAAATTATTGAGGCTTTGATTTTGAAAGGAAAACGTGTTAACAGAAGAAATTTTTCCAATGATAGTGATAATGAACTAATGGTTGTTGTATAACGTATTATTATTTCGAATTCATTTTTGTGTTAAGCTGGGTACTGTTGATTGTTTTAATGTGAATCCATCTATCCCGTGTGAGCTTACAGAGGTATTGCGCTCACATTTTCTTTAGTTTACCGAAATCATACACGCTGTAACCCGAACACTTCAAACAATAACAGAAACAGAGTACCTGCGGCAAAAACAGAAATCTGCCAAGCGCTAGATACTGAGTTTCTGAAACCGGAAAGCTATTCGTTAAAAAAATGTATGCATAAATATTTCCAATGTATATATGAGGTGTTAACATTTTAATGTCTTTAGATTTATGCAGATATGTATAAAAAAAAGTACAAAACTGACTTTTTCACGTTGTTGAGCGCAGATTTCATTGAACTCAACTGAATTAAAACATCCGCCTAATAAACGATCTTCTTCGACAAATTTCGGCGGTTTTTGAATTTCTTCTCCGTCACCTATGTACATAAATGAATAAATAAGTGGAATTTGTGAAAACATGAAGTACAAAGTGTGAAAAGACTACACAAAAATACCTATTACAAAAACCAAATGACAGTTGACAGTTCAACTTTTATTTGCTAATTACACTATGACTAGGTGATATCAATCAGTCATAGTTGTACGAAGTATGAACTATCACTCTATAATCATATTTCCCTTCACATAGAAAAACAACTAATCGATGAAAGAAAATCTTATAAAGTCGTATCCGAATTACAAGATTACACATGACATCATTCATGTGTAGTAGCCTTCATGTAGACGATGAAATTATTCAGAAAAGTCAGTTAATCAGTTATAATCAACGTAGAGTTTAGTACAAATGTACGTCAGCACATCAACAGAACGAGGTGAAAAGTAAATAAGTAAAAATAGCTGTAGTAACAACGACGGCAAAATTAAACCTTGAATAATACTGTTCAAAAGAGGGGGGAATTCAAGAAATAAAAAATACGGAATAATATTGAAACTTAAGATTTAGTGGAAAATAAAAATTGAATGCACTACGACTAATTCTAGGTTATAAACAGGTATATATATATATGCCTGGTATCTGTAGGACTACCTCTGGAAGATTATTAACTATTCATTCATAAAGAACCTCACTTAAGAAGCAGTCTTGTAAAAACTACTACTACTACTACTACTACCCTATCTTACGTTCCATCGAGTGATGTTTGTGTTAGTAATGATAATGAAAGAAAATTAATATCAAGTTTAAAAAAACGCTAATATCCTTATGAAGTGAAAACATTTGTCAATTATTCAATAAAATACCGGACATGCTTTATGTCTCATTATACAAAAAATAGAGTATATTTGCAAGGTGCAAGTGAACTTGTTCTGCCTAAGGAAAAACAGAGAAATTTAGAAAACAATTAGAATTCATTTCGATTAAATAGTCGCTTTATTTCCTTTTATATTTTAAATATTCTGGTTAAATTAAAAATAATATTAATGTCGAAACCGCGATAATAGGTGATATTACTTGATTTAGGAAACTAGTGCAATTTACACAATACAAATAAGAACACGAAAACTGATGAAGGTGAGGATTTATTTCACCGTGCAAAATACATGAATTGTTATGACGGTAGCTAACTGATATTGACGTCTTGATCCCGTGAACTGCATGACATAAATAAGAATGTCAAGATGATAGATAAGGATTTATTTAAGACCAAAAATAAACCGAAACCAATGTCTGAATAGAACAATTTCGTATGATTTACATTTATTAACAGTGACTTTTGCATATATTAAACTGATTAATACCAGACATTAATTAGTCAATAATGAATATTTACAATATATAATTAAACACCTAAAACCAAAAGATATAACTAATATAACCACACCATCATAAAATGTGATTACAGATTATACACTATTGGAAAACAAAATCAATTGAGTATGTCATTTGAGCCGTCATTAATTAACATTCTTGCTCATCATATTAATGAACAATATCTGTGCCAGTGTAAACGGTAGTATTTATTTGGATCAATATTTAAATAAGAGAATAATGGTAAAGGAATAAACATGTTTGGATATTTTTATCTCGTGGAATGTTGCAGCAGCACAAAAACATATTTTGCCGCAAAGATTACATTCACGTAAATACTGAGGAAGTTACACGTAATCAACTGATATAATTTAAAGTAATAAAACAACAGTGGTAAAGACTTGTTAATGTAGAAAGAAATATATTTATCTTTTTGTAAAAGTTACAGAACTCAACACATTAGTCATTAGTAAATATACGTAGAGTTTATGTAACAATTTCAGAACTTTAAAGCGTTACTAATGTATATAGACAGAAATAAACAATGCTACTACTACTACTACTGTTACATTTTATCTAGGACTTACCACAAGTGAATGCATTGTCAATCATTAATTCAGTTTTGAGTATTCACAATGCAGGGAGATTTAAAAATTTGTGGGGAAAGAATAGGGTAACTAATAATCCAAAGTGCTATACAGTTTACTTAGAAACAGCTCAAATAAAAAGTTTGTTTTTAATAGGTCATAAAAAGTATTCCATTGGTCATAACCGTTGGATTCTTATACAGTAAAATAAAGTATTTTTAAAAATGTAAACATTAACTAACGTCCATCTTTATTCTTAATTCACTGTCCGAATTATTTTAACTTTATCAACACAACAGAGAAAATAAATCCCGAACTTTTCGTAAATGTGCAATTGACGCAAATAGTCAGCACATAGTACGAGATTCAGAAACAAAAAGGGGAAAATCTAAGACCGGTGTGATTGATAAAATATTTGATTGAGTGATGAGTGAATAATCATTTGATAAAATGGGTTGAATAAATGATTTAGAATATTAGTGAAATAGTCGTTCAAAAAGAGAACTCTTGTTTCAATATATGTTGATGTTTTAAGGAACTAAGGCTATGAAGAAGACACTATAACAATAATACAGTGAATAGTTAGTCAAGAATAAAAATAAAAACCTATAAAACAATCAGTGGAGGTTCACTTTCGACCATCGCATCAGCAATAACAAAGAACGGTAAAATGATCAAGTTTTGGACAAAGGTAACTTAATAGCAGAGAGAAATTTGTAACTTGGGTACATGGATCCAAAAAAGCTGTATCCCATAAACTTGATGGTTTAATTTATGAAGATTCCTATCTCGATCTTGAAAATATCAAAATTCACCGTATGGCTTCCTTAAGATTATAAGTTTTAAAATTATTTGATACCCTTTATTTTATGGATGCATTAATCTTTTCATACACATAATTTCCTTCATTGTTTTAAAAAAGAGCAAAAACAAAGATTGGTGCAGGATAGTAGGAATTCATTTTATTTCGTTACGTTCTCATCAGCTGTTTACAACCTATATTATTTTAAAATTAAAGTTATTACATATATTGACATACTTATAAATACGAAGGTGATTAGATATATGTGTATCATGATGTAGCGAAGAGTTTAATAGCGCTAATAAGGTCATATATAAAGTTCGAGAGGGAAAGTTCCAGAACATTGAACTAGTGACTAGAACACAGGGTTAACAAACATAAGATGAGTGTGCAACGAAGTAACTGAAAACAAATTAATGGTAATGAAGAAAGATATGAATTGAAATCAGTCAATTGTGAATTAAATAAAAATGAAAACGATTTAATCAAATTTCAGAAAGAGCTGAATCTTCTCTACATCATGATACATATATTCATATCTAGTCTTACCCCTCGTGGAGGAGAATAGGCTGTGTGTAGATATACTATGAAAAAACGTAGGTTGATGTACACTTGTGCTAAGTTCTACACTGTCTATGATACTGATAATGTCTAGTTTGAATAGAAATGAACATCTTTGGATTTTTCCGTAAGTGGCGAGTCAAATTATCCTGATAACTTGTATCTGTTTTCTATTTAGTCCTTAGAAGATCTATTATTTAAATTGTATAACCTCTATTAATAAACATCTCAATATAGATCCAATCTATTAATCACTGAGGATGAAAACTAGATGGTCAGAAATCAAGCTAAAAAATTTATCCACTAGGAGTGCGAATACCCATGAGGATAACACAACACTTAAGACTAATTACCAACGAGTAAGGTTATCAGAATACACTGATTTTATCCAGAAAGATAATGAAGGTTGTACAATTAAGATATTAGGCTAAGTGAATTTAATACCAATCAAACCAAATTTAAAGAAAAAGAGTCAGCTATAACCACAATAATCTGTATAATCGAAAAATGGAATGATAAGTATTGAAAGCAAAACAGTTAAACAATAATATTATTACGAATGATTAAATTGAGATAATAGAGTATAAAACTAATATACAAGGATTCAAAGGCCGACGACTCAACGTGTAATAAGCAAACGATAATATGACCACTATTTTGTTCTTAAATAATACTTTTTAAAAAATGCTTCTGTAGTTTCTACCGACTGACAAAATAGCAAAAGAGAAATAACCTCGTTTATCATTAATTTAACAAATATGAACTGAGAATTCAAAAACTAACTTTTCTTATGCTTAATTAAACGGATGATATTTTAATGAAATCTTATTTTAATTAATTAATTAATTACATTAAGCAAAATTACTCACCTTTAAAAAACACATCTAGACAAGTCAGAAAAATTTAAATAATTAAGTACAGAGAATAAATGAGAGTTAATGGGCGAGAGAGTTTAAACTAAATAATAGACATTAGATTATCACAGCATAAAAAAATAATAGTGACTGATTGAGAATGAAACTAGTTGATCTATTCTTACATCACAAACACTAAATGACTGCACAAGTTTTGAAAGTAGGTTCATAAACTTGCCAAAATTCTCTCTCGTGATTATTTTCAGACTCAAGTAGTATAGAAGTTTAACGGAAATTACATAATCAGATGAATGGATAATATCAATTGTTGGTTTATTATTCCCTTGCCATATCCAATGTCAGTGATTTAATGGATCTTATTACATCGCGATAATAATCCGTATAATTACAGTTGTTTTCGTTAGTTTGTTTTCGTAGCATACTAGTGATAACTGAATATGTCTCATTAGATTATCAATTAAAAATAGCAATGAAAATATTAACGGTTTTAAATTTCGTCATAATGTTAATAAATTATTTATTTCCACATGACTGTCGTCAAGAAGGTGCAAGTATTTATAAACAGTTGTCTACGCGAAATACCCAACATTCACTGGTCGGATACCATCAGCAACAACCTTCTGTGGGAGAGGACAAACCAACTTCCAGATGAAGAGGAAATTAGGAAAAGATGTTGGAAATGGAAAGGATATACATTGCGGAAGTTATCAAACTGCACCACGAAGCAAGTGCTAACTTGGAATCCTGAAGGGAAGCAGAAAATAGGAAAGCCAAAGAACACATTTCGCCGGGAAATAGAAGCAGATATGAAAAGGATGAATAACAACTGGAAAGGATTGCCCAGGACAGGGTTGGATGGAGAATGCTGGTGGGCAGCCTATTTTCCTCCACGAGGGGTAACAGGCGTAAGTATTTCCACATGATGTACAATAATGTAACAGTTCATTATCTGATCTTCCATGCAAGTTAACAGTCAGTATAATAAGTAGGTAAGGTACATCTGTATATGAAGAATCCCAAATGAGACGGAATATATGTTCTGGATTCAACTGTTAATAACTTAGAATTTACAACAAGGTTATATGGACCTATCTACTCAAGATGAGCATATGCGAACAAAGAACGGTCAAAAAATTTAGCTCTCAATATTATCAACATGATGCTATGCGATCCCTTGTAAGTACTTCTATATAGTATGCGTAAACTAAAAATATAGACATTAAGTCCTAACCACCTCGAAGTTCAAATCAATATAATTATCTGAATGTGTTAGTTTTCGATATATGTAGCCATATATCTGGACTACGATTGGAATTCCTTTTAACTAAACAGTCTAAGAAAAGTAGTTCGCTATGTTCATCTTCCTTTTTGAAAGTGAATTTGGAGTTCTGTATCCCTTTGACACTGAGTTTAATCCTAAATTCAGACCAATTCTCTTATAGACCTCCTATTTTCAATGCGCCCATAGAAAATATTGAGACTTTATTACACTCATTTTTAACTTTCCTTACGCAAAAGATTTTACGAAGTACATCATACCGGTATGCTATTTAGCCTTTTTCTAAAGTATTAAAGATTATCAAAACTGAACTGTAACACTGATCATTTATAAAAACGAACTAACATATTTTATCTACAAATTTAAATCTTCAGATAGTTTGAAACGAGGTACTATTAAAAAAGATAGTAGTATATTCAGTAGTTTAATAGATATGTTTCAGTTATCTTAAAACAGTCTTATCACGCCATGATCATTATTATAGATTTTAACATAACATTTTTTCATTGAATTCCGTTAAAATTAGAAAACATTATACCCTGCATAATTTCATCTTTTTCTTACAATCGGTCTTTGGAATTATTTATCCCTTCTAACGAATAGTTACGTTATTTGTATTCCAGGTTAATATACAAAGCATATAATCAATACTATATACGCTATTATCTTTTATTAAAACATTAAAAGGTCTTCTATTAGAACTTTCAATGTATTACTGTCAGCACGCCATCTAATACAGACAGTATTATATATATATATATATATATAATGTTTGAAGCTAAAATAAAATAGGTTCGAATTCTAGTACGAATGTCAATATTGTGATGTGTGTACGGTTGCATAAAGATGGGACGAAATGCGTGTCATGGATTGAATGGACAACCGAAATTGGAGAGACTATAATTTATAAACGAACCAATGAAACTAAAGATAGCAAATCTTGGATTTTGGCGTAAAGTTCATTAATCTATGTGGTTAAATAACAATTTGACATTATAGCTAATGTTAAATCGTGATGAAAACCATAACTTGGCTTTCTAACACTAACTTCTAACTTTAATCCTAATCCTGATTCTTCACACTAATCTATAACTCTTTTCTGATCCTAGTAAGTAGGTAAGTTTTCTTAAGGTTATAATTTCACCCTGAAATCAAAATCTACCAAAAATTGATATTGTTAAGTATGATTGCAAAGCTGGTTACTGTATCTTTCATTTCCTCAGTTGTACTCAACATATATTATAAATGTTATCTGTTTATAAACATTTACATTCCAATAATTATAAGTACATAATTAAATTAATCAGCTTGTATACAATACACAGACAGGCACCTAATATATATATATATATATATAAACACAATGTAACTAGTTGACTTCCAATAAATGTACACATTATAAATGTAAATGTATGAATATAATTAAGTATGTTTATACAGATCATTCTATTTCTCTCTTATGTGTACAACTGGATGTGATCTAATTACTAATGGGGTGGAAATACTTTACTCATTCAATCAGTCATTATTTCATCAGTATACATATATGTATGCATGGTAAAATCTAAATATGTAAAGATGCATGTACACACATATGAATGTATCTTTTCCTATACGTAAAACAGTATCATAAAATCTGTTCGCCTAGTAATTACCATCAGTAGCCTGATTGTGTAATTTTAAATTCAAAAATAACATAAGAAAAAGGAACATAACTCTACAAAATATGTGTCAATATCAACTGTTTGTCAGTTTTTTTAATTTGTATTTATCCATCTTTTTAAATTCACGCAGTTTCATAATCATTTCTTTTTTGTTTATAAAACAAACAAAGAATTTTAAAGTTAATTTTCATTAAAAATTGGTGTCAACTGGAGATAGTACCAATGAATAATCTGTGCGGTTAAGAAATACCAGAAGTTAGACAAGAACTTAAATACGAAATAAAAATTAAGCTACAAAACAATCGAATACATTTAATAATTTATTCAGTATATATATATATATATATATATATATATATATATATATATATATATATATATATATGTATAATAGCAGTAGTACATGAGATAAGGTAAAGTTAATCATTCTCATTCAAAACCCATAGTTTCACTAAAACTGGATAATTGATGTCCACTAAATGGATCACACAATATAATTGTTCAATCCAACAACTATACAGACTGAAACTATAAAATCTTAACAAATGTTAGAGTAATTTCGTTATTTTTCCTTCTTATTATTTACTTAAACACATAAATATTGGTACAAGGAAGCACCAGATACATATGCGCCATACAAAACTCATTTGATTTGTGTGAGGGCTGTGATACTGACCGGGTGCCCAAACTGAAGCAGGTGGTTGTCTTAGGGGGCCACACCCCGAGCCTTCGACCTAAAGGTCTGATCCACAAGGCAGTGGAGCATCGTGAGGAGATGCAGTCCCATGATAGCTGGTGACCAACGATTGATTCATACGCCATTTATTCCCTCAGGATACTGGAGCCCATTTGCACCATTGGTTTGAAATCAGGGTTTTCCAACTCCCCTAGGTGGACTCGCCGTGTCCACCAACCCGGTTAAAGCGCTGGACATTCGCTTTTCGTCCTCTCACTTTCGTAAGCAACCCCCCGCCACGAGAAGGCAGTGAGTAGGACTTCCCTGGCAGAGGCTATATACGCGTGGCCATGTGAGAGCATTTCGAGAGGGAGAGCGGACTCTCCATACTCTCGGCCATACTAGGGCATTTGGGTTTAATCCCTTTTTATTTCATTTTGCTTTTTAAATGCAAAATGGTTATGGAGTGGAGCGGATATCTTGAATGCACAGGGTAGCATAAATTGAGAAATGTAAAAAAAATCTAACTAGTTACGATTGAATTTATAAAAGGTAGGAAGTATACACAAAATAAATCGAAATCAGATTTGTTTGACCAATAACAACGAGATAATAAGAACAAAATAATCTGTACATATTCTAATAATAATTCATGGTTTTTTGAATCCATCCTTCATACTACATGAAAAGTACAAATGAGCCAAAGTAAACCAAGTTAGGAATGAGGCAGTAAATGACCGAAAAAAAGCTTAATGAGGATTGTAGCACACAATAAAAGTTAACTGAAATTGAAAAAAACACCATACTATTGCATTCCAACTCAGTGGTCTAAATTATTATGTTTTTAACAAGACCTGATGATAGTTACATGGAGTTCGACCATATATAGACTCGGAACTAGGATGCAGAGGGCTCCCTAGTTAAAACTAATCAACTAACTGATATTAGTTGAGTTTGTTTTCTGTTGTTTTTTTTTTGCGAAAAGGCATCTTAAAATCATACAAATCTCTCATTTACCAGATATAGTTTCGTTTAATCGGTTACAAATGTGAGGTCTATTGAAAATATACATCGCCCAAAGTGAAGTAGGTGGGATGGGGTTCGATTTCGAGACTTAATAGCTGAAAGTTGGACGCCTTGTCCACTTAGCCACCACTTTGAATATAAAGCATTACAATACTGATTCAGGTTATTCACTGTTTTCTACGTTTAATATCTAATTGGTAACAAGTCAAGTGTTATATCCAGTTAGTTATAGAGTGGTTTCTTGAATCAATAAGATAGAATTCTTCATGTAACAACATAAACTACGATGAAATCTCATGTTATGAAAGTAGTAAAACGAAAATTCTGATTACTAAAATCAAAAATTTCCTAAATAATGAACTTACTAATTATTTTGCGCATATTCTTGAATGACAAGTATTCATCGACCATCTTATATTTGGGAAGAGGGGAGGAAATGAGGAAATGGAAATCATCAATGAAAATGTTGGTTAACAAAATGCAAATATTGAATATGACATTATTTAATAATATAACTGAATAGCATGTGTTGGTCAACTATTTGTGTACACTAAACGAGCGAACAGTCAACAAACTTCTAGTAAGTTAAACCTATAACTTATTCAGATAGGCTTGAAATCATTTAGGTAGTTGTATACACGTGAAATATGCTCAATTGAACATCCACGGCTTACAGTTTAGTCGCGATTGAAATAGATCAATGACACTGACGTAACAATAGATTATATAGGTTTGATTCCCATGAAGAGCGTCAGTTCCCATTTAGATTGTAGATACTCTCTGTTTATGCATGTTAACTAGCACAAAGTTAACATTCAAAACTTACTACCGATTACCTCCGACTGTCTGAAAGTCAGACTTATATACTGAAATTCTTCCAGTTGATTGAACACCAACTAGTAAGAACAAATATTTCATGCATGCCAAAAAACCGTTTTTTTTACTAATCTACACTTTGATTTCGACCTGACCTTATAAAGTAAAAGTTGCTATGAGTCTTAGACAGTTCAAAGTCAACAGATTCTTGAAAACATTTAGATTACAGGTTAGTACATGTTGTATCAACAAAGATCACAATTGTCAAGGTCCTGATGAACACAATTCAACAAATTTCCACACAACCGAAAGACAAAAAAACTGAAGTAAATTCAGTTGTGTTCATTCTGATGACGAATAATTATGCTAAGGGCTTGGTAAAAAAAATTAAGAAATGTAAACAAAAAGTGCAGGATTGATCAAAAGTATAGATCAACTTTCTGCCTATCTCATACAATAGGGGAACTTGGGAGGAAACCAAGAGGAACCTAAATCATCATAATTGATGTGTGGGCGAGAATGGTTGGTTGTCTGTTTAGTCATACATGTAGATAGTCTGACAAGTGTCAGATGAGTTATATATTCCCCTGTCCTTATTATTGATTGATTGTTCATTGTTGTTGGATTGTGTCGAGTTTTGGTGTGGAAATATATTTACGTTCTAGTCAGGTTAATCACGTGTTCTTGATCTGAGTTGTGTTGATGTCCTGTAGAATAGACACTGGGAGGGAATCTATTGTAGATATTCGTCTACAGTAAATTAACATCCTATTTGTGTAAAAAGTAAAACGGACCGTAATAACAATAATATAAGATTAATTTTTCCGAACGAACAATACACATAGTTCAATGTTAGTTAAAGTCAAAAATACAGTACCAAGGGGAGTGCAGTATATTCCTTTCGAAAAATCATCCCACCTTGATGAATTGTTTACTTGTTTACTTTTCTCCTCTGTCGCTTTGTGTGTCTGTATATGAACTCAAAAGATTTGGAGACAGATACTTTTCAAGACAAAACAAATTGGATAATCAGACAAAGTGACAGGTCAATCAGTCAGTCAGCCTTAATCAACGCAGAGCTCAGCAAAAATATCAGTTGACCCAAGTTACAATAGGCTTGAACTTATCAACAGTACACATCGATCATTTTATATGAAGGATCGTATCCACGAGGATTGAGGTAGGTTTCACAATGAACGGTTTAGTTTGTTATTGGAGAGAATCTGACCCAAATTGATAGGGATTAATCTGATTTATTCAGTGTCAGCTGCTTATTACTTTATTTCACATTCAACACCACGCCACAATTTATGAAACAAAACACTAGAAATTATGTATTTGGGAAAAAGTCACTACTAGTGATTAGACTAGATTACTTTTTGTTGAGATTTAAAGGCATTCAGCGTTGGACTGTATGGAATTATTAGTGTGTATTACTGAGGTCTCGTTACGTACTGGAAATAAAGCAAAAACATGTCTGTCTGTCGTCAGACGTTCTCCAATCGTAATAAAATTTATTTTCGGTTTATGTTAAACCTTTATACATATACAATATCAACCATGATAATACTTACATTAGTTGAATCTGCCACTGAATAAAGACTATCAGTTAGCGAAAAACTACTTCCAGATTGAGCAACGCATGTACCGCTTTCTACAACTGTAATTAATAGATGAAAAACAACATTATTATCACTATTGTAATGAATTTTATCATGAATATTTAAACTTTCCTAAGGCTTTAATTTCTACACAAATGAATATTTGAATTGATTAACGATCTATGATCAGCCGAGAACAATTGCATAACTTGAGAACGAACAATAGTTATACATGTACATAATTTAATGAATTCTCATTTGATGAAATCCATTATTTTCAGAATATATTTTATTATTATTATTATTATTATTATGAACATGTGAATTTTATTAAGTAGGACACATTCATTACCCAGGCAGTATGAAATCCTACATGTTCAACAATCCATTAATTACAATCCATTAATTACAGAATACGACCAGCGTCAATTTTATTTTACAATCCTTACCTGACTAGTTTTGTAAACAACATAATTTGTTTCCTAAATGATAATCAGTGTTACGAATGGACTTAACCGACAAAGCTTTAATTGCATAGTAATCATTAAACTGAATGATGTGAACGCTGTACTGCATTTTATGACGAAAAGCATTCTGATTATGTTACGTGTCTGTGAGTACTTGCCAGTAAAGGATTCGAAGGTAGTGAAGAAACAGATATGGACTATGAAATTAAAAATGATAACATTCAAAGACACAGTTTAGGACGATGTAGATAATTTCCAACCTACTGAAACTGCAAGCATTTACATGTGCTAAACAAGATCAAATTATTATCAGTTAAACAGTTGGTAGCAACATCCACATAATGATTAATCCGCACTATAAATGTAAGCCAGGAATAGTCATCCGATTGTTCAAAGAAGACTTTAAACAAGTGTCATGGAATAAACACCATTCGTATGATAATGTGATGCGTCAGGAACAAAAAACATTGTGAAAATACACGAAATCCCTAACTGACTGCATGATCATAGCTGAAGAAACAATTTCATTGGTTCGAAACTCCACAAAATTATGCTATCTATAACAATAGAGAAATCTGAATTCAAGAATCCAAATGACCATAATGATCAGATTTGTCCGCTATCTGATCGGTGTTAAAAATTATTATAATTAATAATGACAACAATGGTTGCCTTATTCAATCCTGTCACATCCCGACGAGAATAATTAAAGCTAACGGTCGGGATCCACTCATGGACTAACATTATACGTATATTCTTATTGCATAGTTATTGGGTAACTAGATTATGTATATTCATATTCCTCCTATTATAAGCTTTATTTTGATCTATAGACTATTATGTTACGATTTACTGTTCTTAAATTATGTCCAGTTTATTAATTATAGTCTCCCACAATCACAGCCTCTTTTTGGCTTGATCTAGTACAAATGCCATTCCCAATTTTATGGTTTGATGTGGTCTGTTTGGTTTGTATATAAAGCAGGTATGTTTAAAATATGATGCATATAGTGGAAGCTAGTATCGGTGTTCTGAACCACCATAAGGAATAGATCACTGTTAGTACAGTGGATAAGATTGAAGAAAGGAGGAACAAGAAGGCAGCAATCAATACCAGCTGAACAAGAGCAGAGAAAGACAAGACACAAGCCGAATACACAGAAGTAAACAAGCAAGTGAAGAGAAGCATAAGAACCGACAAACGTAAATATGTGAATGATTTAGCATCGACAGCGGAAAAGGCTGCAAGAGAAGGAAACATGTAACAATTGTATGATGCAACAAGGAAACTCCCTGGAAATTACCGTGAACCAGAACGACCAGTGAAAAGCAAGGAAGGCAGGGTAATCACCAACATTGAAGAACAACGAAACAGGTGGGTTGAACATTTTAAAGAACTCATGAATCCACCAGCTCTACTGAACCCACCCATCATCGAAGCAGCACCCACAGACCTCACAATCGATGTTGGCCTACCAACAATTGAAGAGATCAGCATGGCCATCAGACAAATCAAGAATGACAAAGCAGTGGGACCAGACAACATCCCGGCAGACACACTGAAAGCAGATGTAGCAGCAACTGCAAAGATACTACACATTCTCTTCAGTAAGATTCGGGATGAATAACAAGTACCAACAGACTGGAAAGAAGGACTTCTGATCAAAATACCAAGAAAGGCGATCTCAGCAAGTGTGATAACTACAGAGGCATCACTCTTCCCTCAATACTAGGAAAAGTCTTCAACAGGATACTGTTAAACAGAATGAAGGATTCCGTAGACGCCCAACTTCGAGATCAACAGACTGAATTCCGTAAGGATCGATCGTGTACAGACCAAATCGCAACTCTACGGATCATTGTGGAACAATCAATTGAATGGAATTCATCACTCTACATCAACTTCATTGACTACGAGAAAGTATCTGATAGCGTGGACAGGACAACACTATGGAGACTTCTTCGACACTACGGCATACCTACCTGAGAAGATAGTCAATATCATACGGAATTCCTACGATGGATTAAACTGCAAAATCGTGCATGGAGGACAACTCACCAACTCATTCGAGGTAAAGGCCGGTGTCAGGCAAGGTTGCTTACTCTCACCTTTTCTCTTTCTCCTGGTCATCAACTGGATCATGAAGACGTCAACATCTGGAGTGAAGCACGGGATACAGTGGACAACTAGGATACAGCTGGACGACATAGACTTCGCAGATGATCTGGCTCTTCTATCACACTCTCAACAACAAATGCAGGAGAAGACGACCGGTGTAGCAGCAGCCTCAGCAGAAGTGGGTCTCAATATAGACAAAGGGAAAAGCAAGACTCTTTGATACAATACAGAATGCACCAATCGAATCACACTTGACGGAGAAGCTTTGGAGGATGTGAAAATCTTCACATATCTGGACAGCATCATTGATGAACGCGGTAGATCTGATAGAAATGTGAAGGTGAGGATCGGCAAAGCAAGAGCAGCGTATCTACAATTAAAGAACATCTGGAACTCAAAACAACTGTTTGTCAACCGACACCAAGATCAGAATTTTCAATACAAATGTCAAGACAGTTCTACTGTGTGGGTCGGAGACGCGGAGAACTACGAAAGCCATCATCCAGAAGATACAGGTGTTTATTAACTGTTGTCTACGCAACATACTTCGGATCGGTTGGTCAGACACTATCAGCAACAACCTACTGTGGGAGAGAACAAACCATATTTCAGCAGAGGAAGAAATCAGGAAGAATCGCTGGAAGTGGATAGGACACACATTGAGGAAATCAGCCAACTGCGTCACAAGGAATTCTGAAGGCCAAAGGAGAAGAGGAAGACCGATGAACACATTACGCCGATAAACGGAGACAGACATGAGAAGAATGAACAAAAATTGGACAGAACTAGAAAGGAAGACCCAGAACAGAGTGGGTTGGAGAATGCTAGTCGGTGGCCTATGCTCCATTGGGAGTAACAGGCGTAAATAAGTAAGTGAGTAAGTTTGCGATAATCGTATAAACTAAGGACATAACAAATACTATACCTTTGGTAAAAGTAAAACATTTCTCAGCACAAAATGTGAAATATCAGCAGCGTCCAGTTTCAATAAAATTTTACTCAACTTATTAATTCTAACTTGTTTTTTGATATTTTTTAGACAGAAACCACGAGGAAAGTACGTCAACAATAGTGGCGGTTCTGTTTGAATTTAACAATGATTAGATTGTATTAATGGGTAGGCTTGTTATTAAGGTGCATGATCATATGTGGTTAACATACGTAAAAATGAATGGAACATAAGAAACTATTGCGATATTTCAACATGCGAAGAGTAGATGGCCGAAAAGCTTGAGCTGACTACCGTGCTACTTTTTGATAACAGTTTTCTATTAGTGTTGATACATGACACAAGCCTTAGACAATAAAATTAGCCACCATAATATTATACTTGGAACCGAGAACTGTCCAGTCATTAGGGAACTTCTAGTCTATGAATGGACAAACAAGACAACATATTAGATCGGACGCAGCATAAACAGTTTTGTGTAACAAGCACACTACCTTTAGATCACTGGGTTCATAGTTTTAACTTTAGTCTATTCTTAATGTAACATGATCGTCAACTAGAGACAGAAAGGTTATATGACTAATCTAAAGCTATGAATAAGCACAGTACGAATTTTTATCTTAAAAAACAAACAAACAAGTTCAATGCTGAATAAAACAAAAGCAATCAAGTATCTAATCATACAGTACACCACGCTGAATATATAGAAACATTGGTATGTAACTATTTTTTTAATAACCGAATAGGTGATCATACAGGCTTAGTGGAGAATGCAATCGATATGATAGAGACATACAAATACAAAGACAGAGAAACAGAAAACACAACGGCCAAGTCAATATAGAATAACAATCAATTATTTCATGTATGCATACATCTAGATCTATAGCCAATCGTTTTAATTCCTTTGTGCACTACACTAAGAATTGTGATTAACCAAATATGCAGAACCATAAAACACCATAAAAAAGATATATGATTTTGCACAGACGCACAAATACTAACATTACTTAGTTCATAAATTCATGAGAAGGTATTGTTAATGCCAGAGATAAACATAATCATGCAAACAAACACACAGAGAAAACGGCGAGACTGATACAAAACTCTTTTTTTCAGATAATTTAACAAAAGACTAATATTTGAACAAATAATATTCTGATAGTTGAGGTCATGATTCAATTGAAGCTAGATTACCATGGAAACGGCCGTCCAGTGCTTCCACAAAACCCCTTCTGACAAATAATATTATTTTCGATAAATTCTCTTCAGGTTCCACAATTATGTATCCAAATTAATAATCCGAAAAGAAATGGCCAGGTTAAAGGCAAAGTACATTGTTTAAAGCGTGTAAATTTAGGACTGTCAAATCAAATAGAATAAAATTATTCATGTTGGTATGACTCATATAGAATGTCAACTTGAATCTGTATATATGTTAAGTAAAAATCTTAAGATTTGTGATCAGAGTAAATATGAGTCAGATAGGGGGTGAGAAAGATATGATAGTGCGATTACAATTCGATCGAGTGGAAGATTAAATTGTGTGAAAAACTAGTAATACGTAATAAGGAGGGATGACTGCGAAGTGAATGAATCATGTATAGGGGAGATTAATAATGATGTATAATAATAATACTATTATTATAAATTCAACTATTAGTGTATAAAGATAGGAGAGACAATTAGGCTTGACTACGAAAGGTCGTAATTACATAATCAAATTAGGTCATCCAATGGCTAAGATTAATATTGATTAATTGGCCTTGTGGTTGGCCAAGGGAGGAGCAGGGGTTGGAGAAATTTCTTATGTATGCATAGCTCCGACTTCTTCATCCTGATGGCTACTGCCTCAGCCGTTTGAAGGACTTTAAGCCTGACAAGCTTTGGCAAAAAATTACTGGCAAAACTAGAAAATGGTCCACTCAAAGACACAATTAGCCATCTAACATCTTATTGTCGCTATCTAGATGATACCTTCATAGTATTAGAAAAAGAACATGAAAAGGAGAACATCCTTAATATATTTAATAATATCCACCCATCAATTACCTTTACACTAGAAGAAGAACAGAATGGTAGTATATCGTTTCTAGATGTCCAACTAACCAGAAGAGTAGATGGAACATTAAAAAGAGGGTTACATAGAAAATCTACAGTTGGACAGTACGCTCATTTCTATAGCGCAGTACCAATGAAATACAAAAGAAACTTAATAAAGATCCTGACTCATCGTGGCAGAATGATTTGCTCTGATGACATTATTTTAGATAAATTGGTTAATATTCGAAATTCGCTTAGTAGGAATGGGTACCCAATGAAACTCATCGACAAACACATGATGGAGACGAAAAGAAGGACAAGGGTACCTACTGTTCCGAAGAAGGTACTGTTCCTAAAGTTACAATTCTTAAATGATGTTACGGAAGAAATCTTGACACAGAGGTTAAGAAGGGCAGTACAGAAAACATTTAATGCAGCCCGACTTAGTACCGTCTTCTACAAACGCCCCACAATAAGAACTGTTAATAAAGACAGATCGCCTGAATTCGACACATCTATGTGTATTTACCAATTCAACTGCTCCTGTGGAGCCAGTTATATAGGGCGTACAATTCGGCAAGTTCGTCAACGAATAACAGAACACCATCCGTCGTGGTCGACCAAAGGACAGGTAAAAGGGATTAAGAGTTCTATTCTCTCTCACTTGGTGGACACAGGTCATCAGGTTGAACTGAATAAAGCTTTTAAGGTTATCTACCATATTCCATCAAATTTGCCACATGATTTACGAGCTCGTCTATTACATATAGCTGAAGCCATCGCAATTCATATTCACAAACCGAACCTTTGTATCCAAAAGAAGTTTGTACAACCACTCTCGCTACCTTGGCCATCGGTATAGCGGAGTTTGTAGCAGAATTTCGGTAAACAATTATCTTATTCCTTCCATTTTTTGTATTTTACTTATTCTCTTCATTCGTCTCTTGATTCTTACATAACTACTATATTACTGACCATTCATCAAAATATTTTGTTAGTTCTTTCTTCTCCTTTTTATATATTATGCAACGTAGCAACTGATTGATTTTCGAATAATAACTCTGATTAGTATTAATTCTTCTCTTCCAATTAATGTTAGTTTATAATCGATGTCATTATATAATTATTACGTAACGTATCTACTCCATGAGTGTTATTTAATTATTTGTAAATCACGATAATGCAATGAGAAGACGAAGTTTATCAGAATTATGTGATATATTTGCGAAATACATTTCGAACAATCTGATCATCATATATATATTAGTGTAGAGCCATGATGAAAAACTAATTGAAAAGAAATTTCGCTCGATTCGTTGCTTTTTATTTATCAAATGTCAAAATGGGAATTTTCACTTTATTCAGAAATTACTGACCCTATAAATAACTAAAAAGGATTGGTTTATACTGGCACTATGACCAGTTTGTACTAAATGGGCCAATAGTGAGCTGTTTACTTTCTTCACCAAATCTTTGTTTAGCCACACTGGGAGGTGTTCGCGAGCACCATCATTTCTCTCTCATCCTATCTGACCTATATTTATTCTGATCACAGATCTTAAGATTTTTACTTAACATATATACAGATTCAAGTTGACATTCTATATGAGTCATACCAACATGAATAATTTTATTCTATTTGATTTGACAGTCCTAAATTTACATGCTTTAAACAATGTACTTTGCCTTTAACCTGGCCATTTCTTTTCGGATTATTAATTTGGATACATAATTGTGGAACCTGAAGAGAATTTATCGAAAATTTATATATTTTCAATCAGTATTGTGTTTTCACATAAATACTCATGTTTTCCAATTAAAAAGTGGGCCATGTTTGTAAACAATGGTACTGACAAAAACAATAAGAATTAATTGTTTAACTGATACATTTTATGAAACTTATGAAGTGTTTATGTGTGTTCAATACGTTAAATGAAGCTGTGATTGACCGAAAGTATATTTCTTAAGTAACAAAAACGTTTACTACTGCCGGCATAATATATGATACACATACAGACGAAACTACAGGTTTGTAAAAACGGAAATAGAAACTTTTACTAAGAGATATGGAAGTTAATTCATTCATATACCATGAAGGAAAAGTTCTTACTATTCACTTATGAAATAAATAACATTCTGCTTAACTGTTCCAAAATAACCTTAATTAATATACAGTAACAACGAATACATTCAATTTTCAGGTATCATTATATACAAGAACAGTGTCACATGTATGCGTATAAATTAAAGTACACTTTTACTGTATACAAATAAATCATAAAATATTTATAGAGCATAGAATGGCCTGTTATCAGTTATGTCGAAATTAGATGAATTGACACCGATAAGTACATACGTTAATAGGGATTTCAAATTATATCAATTTTTTATTACTGAAATTGGAAAAAAATAAGTAAATGGCAACAAATTTATCAAACAGTTGAAATGGCCTACTTTAATTTACTGGATTAAACGTTTGAACCTTATTCTACCTACATAAATTCGAGGCAGAGAGCATGAAAACAGTTTCGCCCAAATCCAAATACAGATGACTCTGTTTTAGTTACTCAGTTACAATAAGAAACAGTGAACAACTGATTTGAATTTGCATGGTACCACACATTGAGTACAGGTCACTTACTGATAAAAAGTAGTTTCAATTAACTGTAACTTATTAATGAAAGAGAAGCATGTAAGGGTCATTGGTATGACGGTGTGGATTGTTACAACAGAAACGGATTCGCAATGAAAACACACGAGTCGACAACAAGTACGAATGGTTCCTACCACAGTATCTTGCATCTTGCTGAACCACATAAATATCGGAAGATATAACTGCAATAAATTTTCATCTAAAACGATAAATAATCCAATGAAATTATTCTGATTGTGGTGTTTTCTACTTATGTCGACAGACATAAGTAGTATGTAACACCAATGGGAAGTGAAAATCCTGGCAACAAAAGGCTATGAAAGTCGACTTGAAGAAAACGGAATTAGAAAAGAATTGTGAACTAGAAGAATACAGAATATGAAGGAAAATGGTGTAAATTTGCAAATGGAGTAATTAATGTATGGTTCTTATATTTTATCAAGAGAATCTTTAACTCTGTATTAAAATGGATTAGGTTGACTCACCTGTAGGTTCATTCACTGCAAGAACATGTATCATGTCTCAAAATCTATGGTAGGAGACACTTAATCTTATCCATCAATAACTTCAAATGATTATTTCTAATTTACGCACTTCACCTCGGTTATCTTAACGCGAAGTGGTTGAAAGAGGTTTCAAAAATGAGGCTGGATGATTGAATAGCTAATAATTTAACCGCTAGGTTACTAAAGAGTGAAGAGAAGGGACAATGAAACGCAAAAAAGCAATTGTATTATTTGCAGTTTCTAAATCAACAACACAGTGACATGGTATTTCGCTGAGACACTTTTCGATGCAATCGATGATATAGTCTTACTTGACTTCAGTCCCCAAATGCCCAGGTACGATCGAAAGAAGGAGAGTCTGCTCTCCCTCTACAAATGCTCTACCATGGCCAAGCGTATATAGCAACGGACAGGGAAGTCCTACTCACTGACTTCTCGTGGCGGAGGTGTTGTTTACGAAATTGAGAGGACGAAAAGCGAATGTCCAGCGCTTTAACCGGGTTGGTGGATACGGAGGATCACCTTAGGGGAGTTCAAAAACCTTGATTCCCAAACATCTCCTGACGTTGTTCCACTGTCTTGTGGATTAAACCTTCAGGTCAAAGGCTCCGGGTGTGGCCACCCAAGAAAACTACCTGCTTCGCTCTGGACACCCTGGCAGTATCACAGCCCTCAAACGAATCAATGACAACTTCTACTGGTCTCATTGATAGTGTGTGGCATATATGTATTTGGTGCTCTTTTGTACCAATGCTTATGTTTTCAAATAGATAAATCAGCTCAAACTAAGAATAAACATGTTTCACATAAAATGAGAACATACAACTCAGTTTCCAACAAAAGATTTTGCTATTTAAAGGCCATCTGAATGATTTTAACACTTGACCGAAATATGGATGCAAGTCAATCACAAAGTAGATCAGTCAATTTGTCAGAGCAAAGTAGAACCAGCTACATACATGCATCGATTCAAGTTACCACATTATATTAGCACAACAAGATAAAATACCACGGTAGTGAAAGTAGTACTAATATCCGTACTGGTAGAATCAACTTGGCATGGACAAGATTATTTTAGAAGATGCAATGAATTCGTTGAATAAAAAGTATAAGATTCGTTCGATGCCGAGGATCTAATGAACGAGAAAGGATGTATGTATCTGCGTCATTGTTACCGATTCTGGAACATGTCACTAGACATCTTCAACCTATGGTTATCATAATCGTGAGGACACTAACCAGGTAGTCTGCATCTACCAACACGGCTCATTCAAAGATTAAATGACTTCATGGACTGACTCCCCATCTTGGTGTGATCATACTCAGCTTTTTTTCAATCTACCACTACAATACGGATAGTTGAAATAATTCTAATTTGATAAATCTGTTAAATAAAGTGCTACAACGAAGCGTTAAAAAATAGACACTACGAATTCTTTATTAACCAATCATAATAAATACTTACGACTGCTTTCACGATATAGCATTGTTCCATCTAAATATGTTGAATTCATACGTGCACCAGAAGTCGAGTTTGCAATACTGGAATTTTTATCATCAACGGTACCATAATAAATTGACTGATTTGTAAAATGTTCATTACCGCTTACACGTGGATAAATGTTACCATCGATAAGTGGATCAGGAGATTTGCCATCATATAATCGTAAATAAATCGGATTATAAGGAATTGACAAAACAGCAGTATCATAACCAGTATTTACTAATGATTCAGTTATTTTATCTGATGAAAACAATAGATCATCATTTATTTCAAATTCAGTTGGATAGCTGTTTGAAAAAAGAAAGAAATTAAAAAACAAAAGGGACATTAATTATTACCACTATTAATCATAAGAGAGAGAGCATAGAGAATAACAAAAAGATGTTATCTTGAAAACAATTGTGACTTGTGTGGTGAACCACATTGAGAATGATGAAATAGTAAAAAGCTGATGACAAAGAATGAAAATAGCACTATAGTTAATTTAAAAAACAGAAACCATTGAATATTGACTCACGCTATCGTAGTCATCATTAGAAATGAGGGTTGCGAGTTCTATCCTGAGTGAATTAATGTATGCACAATGTTAATCAATGCTGGTGTACAAGTAGATTGAAAAAAAGCTGAGTATGATCACACCAAGATGGGGAATCAGTCCATGAAGTCATTTAATCTTTGAATGAGCCGTGTTGGTAGATGCAGACTACCTGGTTAGTGTCCTCACGATTATGATAACCATAGGTTGAAGATCTAGGTTGACTAAAAGTCTAAGGAACGATCGTGAGCAGTGGTGGGCAACGAAAGCAAAAGAGATGGAAAAGGCAGTGGCCGTAGGCAACACCAGGCAACTCTTCAGACAAATAAAAGAAACCGGAATTAGCAAGTCAAGTGTAAGTGAAACGATCTCGGAAAAAGACGGAACCCTTATCTGCTCTCAGCCCAGACGTTTAGAACGATGAGCAGAACACTTTAAGGAGCAGTTCAGCTGGCCTTCAGCTACTGCACAACTACCCACTATTACCAGACAGCCGGAATGGAACATTGAAGTAGGCCCCCGACCCTACCTGAAGTTCAAAAGGCTATAACTAATCTGAAACGAGGAAAAGCAGCTGGTCCAGATGGATTGGATCCAGAGGTCTTTAAACATGATGGCCCAATTTTAGCGACTGGGTTGACTAATATTCTGAATAAATCTAGGAGACGGACGTAATCCCATCCGATTAGTCACAATCTCTGATTGCCCCAATATATGAGAAGGAGCTAAAATCATCCTGTGATAACCATAGAGGGATTAGTCTGACTAACATGGCATCTAAAATACTTGCCTCAATAATTATCGGGCGCTTAACTAAGACTCGTGAACTGCAAACACGAGAAAATCAGGCTGGCTTCAGACCTGGTCATGGCTGCATTGACCACATATTCACTATTCGTCAGGTCTTAGAGCACAGGCATGTTTATCGGCGTCCGACAATGATGGCTTTTCTTGACTTGAAAGCAGCATTTGACTCTGTAGACCGAGAGGTTCTGTGGCAGTGTCTGTCATTGAAAGGTGTACCTCGGAAGTACATAAACCTTGTGAAGGCTCTTTACTCGAACATTACTAGTCGAGTCAGAGCTTATGGCAAACTGTCATCTGATTTTGCAACCTCAAGTGGTGTCCGACAAGACTGTCCACTATCCCCATTTTTGTTTTACTTCATTATAGACCTATTGCTGGAAATAATACTCTCGTCGACTGAATTTTCAGGAATTGATCTCCTACCAGGGGCTCCACTAAACGACTTAGAATACGCAGATGATATAGTCCTGTTTGGTGAAGACACTGGCAAAATGCAGAGTCTTCTGTTAGAACTGAGTAATAATGCCAGGATGTTTGGGATGCGTTTCTCCCCACCTAAATGTAAATTGTTACTCCAGGACTGGCCTACGTCAACACCTGAACTAAGGATAGGGGGCGAAGTAGTCGAACGCGTCGACAACCTCACTTACCTTGGAAGTCTGATCAGACCTAATGGTTTGGTGTCTGATGAAATCTCAGCACGGATTCAAAAAGCTCGTTTGGCTTTTGCCAACTTACGTCACATATGGCGAAGACGAGATATCCGTCTATCAATCAAGGGACGAGTATACTGCGCAGCAGTTCGTTTTGTTTTACTTTACGGCTGTGAAACATGGCCATTAAGAGTAGAAGATACTCACAAGTTCCTAGTATTTGACCACAGATGTCTTAGAAGTATTGCTCGCGTCTGCTGGGATCAACGGGTAAGTAATAGTGAAGTTAGATGTAGGGTATTAGGGAATGATGGTAAATCAGTTGATGAGATCATGAATCTTCATCGACTGAGATGGTTAGGCCACGTGTTACGTATGCCTGAACACCGATTACCACGACGCGCAATGCTGACTAGTATTAGGGATGGTTGGAAGAGAGATAGGGGCGGCCAAACCAAAATGTGGCATCAGAGCTTGAAGTCACTAACTTCTAGTCTGAGCCATGTTGGTAGGTGCAGCCTACTTGGTTGGGGTCCGTGTGACTATCGTAACCAATGGTTGGAGACTCTGTGTGACATGTCTCAGAATCGATCACAATGACAGGTGTATACACTTTTTATCTTCCCTTAAACCTTGAGATTAAAATTGCTTCATAACTTTTTTTCCTTCCTATACTATATCCTCATATACAACCTATCTTTTATATACTACCACCACTAAATTAACTACTTCTATGAATCCGGTGTTCATGTTATTGTGCTAACGAGGTATGGCAACTTGGACCGATGCATAAATGTGCCTGGTCCTACGTTGTAGCTGACTGACTGACTGAGGTTGAAGATGTCTAGTGACATGTTCCAGAATCGGTAACAATGACGCAGATACATACATCCTTTCTCGTTCATTAGATCCTCGGCATCGAACGAATCTTATACTTTTTATTCAACGAATTCATTGCATCTTCTAAAATAATCTTGTCCATGCCAAGTTGATTCTACCAGTACGGATATTAGTACTACTTTCACTACCGTGGTATTTTATCTTGTTGTGCTAATATAATGTGGTAACTTGAATCGATGCATGTATGTAGCTGGTTTTACTGTGCTCTGACTGACTGATTTGACCAGTACCAAGATAATGTTTCATTAAGAAATAGTATCAGCTGCAGATTTATGAAAAATCATGATTGAATTAATGTTGTGGTCAAGGTTTTTTGTATAAAAATGACAGTTTTGTTTTCTTTAATATGTTTAACCTTTTATTTTGGCTTTCTGTCTTTCAAAAAAAGATTCAAAACCCGTGGTTATATAAGTAAATTATATCTAATATCAGCATTTCATCAACAAATTGCGACATCATAGCATGAAACATATCTAAACCTGTAGTGTAGACGTTGTTGTTAAAATATTCAGCTTGATATCAATAGATCATAGAATCAAACCTCGCTCCATCTACTACTTTAGTGAGAGCAGTCGAGTGCTACTGATGTGTGTCAAATACAAGCCTTGTACAAGGATTATCCAGTGAACAATTATTCGATTGGATTTTATTATTTGGGTCTGTTAATTAAAAATCTACCGTCCTTAGTCTTTTAATTGTACAATATCAACATACGTTTAGCATAGGTTTACTAGGAAAAATTCATTAACCAGGTACAGATTCGTGTAATTGGCTATTGATACTATCCGTCATTCAAACGAAATTATTTGGGACAGGGTTTAAATTTGAGTCTTAATAATTATAAGTCAAACACCTTAGCTACTCAGACATCCCTCATCAGCGGCTGTTGACAGTTTTGTACTAAATATTATCTGCATATAGTTAATTGACATGGACGAATTAAAGAAAAACTAAAATTGATGAATAACATATGTGAAGTATCATAAAAAAAACTACCTGTCCACGGTATTTGTTCGATTAAATGCAACAGAAGGCAGTAACCACGGCGCTATGTCTCGTCTACGTTGAATAACCTATTAAAAGTAGAAGAAAATAAACTAAGTAGGAAATCCGACAAAGATACAGTGAAAAAATTACTGAAGTTCGTAATATATAAATGCGGTTAGTGGGGATTTGTCAAATTTGAAGATCATGAATTAACATCTGCTAAGGTAGCACCGAAATATGGAGAGCAGTAGATATATGTTTCACTTCTATTTTCAAACATTCCATATGATTCCACTAAAGATTGCCCTCAAGATTTCCACGTACCCTGAAAATCTAATGAGCAAACGTAATCAGTGTCACCAACAGTATCGGAAGTGAAGTGAACTCCTGTTAATTTTAGTGAACCATGATCGGTTAATTATGCAAATTAGAGACACTTTATGAAATTTAAGCGTAGAAGACAGAAATCTGCATGCAGAAGTAGCATATTCAAGATCTAAATGGGCCTAATTTCCCATATAATTTTTTATACTCAATAATAAGTTGTTCTTAATAACTCCACATTTTCCATTTCCTCCTCACCCTCTGGATATTCGTTAAGTGGACAATCATCTTCCATATATTTAAACCGTCAATTATTCACTAACTTTATCCGTTACATAAATTTCTGGTGACATTTGAAATTTCCAAACACTTTGTGGTGAAGCTACCTTCTAATTATCAATAGACTACAAGCATTTTCTAAATAGCCATGAAGACAATTGTATAGCTCCCGTAAATGATATTGTCAAAAGATGGTGAATTTGATTCGTCAAATTATCTGTAATTATTTTTCAGTTAGAGATAGGTTCATAGAATATTAGGATATTTGGATTACCAAAAATACATAAGAAACATGGATCCAACTCTATATAAGATGGCAGGTACGAGCAACTAACGATTTCCAAATGAAAAGAAAATAGTCTCCTAGTTCTTAAAAGCTTTCAATAGTTCCATAAATGACATCAGCTTCTGGTGAAGTATTTATAAAATATGACAGAGATCAGTAATAAAAACATTAGACTAAGGATATAGACCCGAGAGCATCGTCAATAAATTTTCATTCATCGTATTCACTATCACATATATATTTCGATATACTACTATGACGAATAACCAAGAGTCACTTACAGTATAAATATGTTCACTAAGTGATTGAAGATTAATCAGCTGAACAAGTAATGTTATTGTGCTAGCTAGTAATGCATGTAAAGCACAGCGATGTGTTAACGGCATATACGTATTTTCATCAATGATTTTTGTTTGAACTGCTAAGATTAAACGAAACAATTCTGTAATAACCTGTTGAAAAAAAATAAGAAGGAAAGAATTAATTTATTAAACAAAAAATAAAATAAACGAGAGTGAAATAGAACGTTTTGTGAAAAAACTGCACTTGATGCGTTTTTTATCATCTAATGTTCCATGGTTTGAAATTTTAGTGCAATTAGGAAAGAAAACAAAAGATATATAACAGAAGTTAAAAACCATAACCCTGTATTTAACCGTTGAAAAGTCAAAAATAACACTCAGAAATCCTATTGCAGATAATACGTTTCCAGAAAATGTAATTCACATTACATAGATTTGCTAACACTAACAGAATGATTAGTTACAGTAGTTGTGATGATAACGTAATAGGATCGATTTCGATTGAAACTTAATGCCAACACTGATACTAGTAAAACATGATATTAAACGAGAAGGCCGACCTAGATTATAATATTGAAGTCAGAAGAATTCGGGACTGAAGTTTCAGATTACGTGAAACACCAATTGTAGGCATTCGCCGTTAGCGGCATGTAGAATAACTAAAATAATTTGACGAACTGAATAATACTTGAAACGCTTACTAAGCCGTGTGACCCTGATTTAACTAATTATTCTTAATTTGAAGATGTGTGAATTGCCAATCGATAAGACATTGCCATTTATCGTACACACACAATCGTATGTTACTAACTTTATTCATTTAACAAGTTGTGCAATACTTTTGTATTTATATTTAAGTGTACGTGCATGGTTTTTGTAAACAATTGGTTCCATAGTCTTACTTTCAATTATTATACTACCATTTAAGTAAATTTTATACTTAAAAACAGATAGCATCGTAAACTGCTCCGTGTTCTAAGTCATGTTGACATATTGACAAAAAGTCAATAACTGAGCTTAATCATTATTGTGTGTAGTATTAACTGGATTCAGTCAGATATCTTTAGTTAAGAAAGATTAAAGTATACATACACGATGTTAAATACAACGAAATCATCAACATTTACAATAAGCTGAATCCAAGCACATCAGTAGACAACAAGTCTCCACAGAAAATAAATTTGTATCAAAATATCGTCGAAATAAAATAAAGAAAAAAGGTAAAACACGTTTTAAAGCTAGATAGATTAAAAATTACTAGGAGTTTCAGGTACACGAAGATTGTTGAATTAGCAGTGCGCTGACTGCAAAACAATATCATGAGTCGATTTAGGTTTGAAAGATGAATCACTGGATTTTTGACTTGATGTTCTAAAAGTATGATGCTAAACGCGAGAATTGGAAGATGTACACTCGTTATAGATATGTGATAACGAGGAATCATAGCATAGACAGTTGTATGACTATACACCTTAATTTCTACGCAGTGATGAAAGTAAACGTTAGAACAAAAAACTATCCAATCAAAACAATTTATTGCTAATAATATGAGGGTGGTAACACGTGAATAACGATTTTTTTAGATCTATTATGATACTAAACCGTATTTAAATCTATAAAACAATGTAACTGTCTAGTTTAATAAAATATTCAAAAGAATAAAGCACATTTCATTTCATCATTTTTGTATTTAGAATAGCATAAAGTGTAGAGAAAAAATTACAACAACTAACCTGTTCTGCACCCATTTCTAATGCGACCAATCCAACAGTGCAAGACAGATATTCTAAATTGTCTACTTTGTTACTAGGATCTAATAACTGATGGTAAATATTTTCAATAAATAACACACCAGTCTGTGATAAGGCACAAGAAAGAAAGAAATTTAGATCTTACTATCATCAACATTAATTAAATAAATTCATCGTTTAGAGCTAGATGATGCGTCAGAGGATGATATTTACCAGAACCACAACTATATACATATATGCATTCGCTTTAATTGAAATTTTAGGAAAACCCATCATTGTTCAGCAGATATTAATTACTAGTACTGATCGACAAGATCGGTTTGTGCCCTGTTGTTACACTGACATTGGTAAATTGTAGATACTCCTTAGTGGTGATTACCTACTAGCACAGATGCTATTTCTATGGTTTCGCCATGTCGATTGTCTCAAACCATAAAAAATCGAAGATAATATGCATCATGATGCCCAGTCACTCGCACCAGTGTGATCACATTCCCACTTGATGGATAGAATCCGATCAAGATTACGAGATAAACAAATAAACATCGGTTAATGCTAAATATAACAGAAATCAATTGCATATTTGTTTTATTGGCAAATTCACCTATAGTGATGAGAAAAATACTTTATATGTCAGACTGGTTGCAGAGATGAAGTATTAGAATCCACGTAATCATAATATATAAAATGTAATTCATAAACCAAGTACAGATTTATGTACTTGGCTTTGAGTCACACTTTAGATGTGAGGTTTATACAATTCTACTACCTAAACCCGTTTAGATGGTATGAAGTTTCAACGTGTTGTCTAATGGTTGAATGTAGAGAAATCTTTAATCACTAAGGCATAGCTCAATAAGTTATAATTAAATGATTGAAGTCTAAGCTAATTTACCTACTTTGAACAGTATTTTAGTAGTACAAACGGTTGCAAAAAACTTTCAAATGAAAGGAATACAGTGATGCGTACCTCATTAATGTGGTAAGATTACATTCATTTTACTACTTACTTACTTACGCCTGTTACCCTTCGCGGAGGAGCATATGCCGCCTACCATTATCGTTTATTTCAATCCTTTCTCATATTTCGAATAAA
This sequence comes from Schistosoma mansoni, assembly GCF_000237925.1. Lineage (NCBI taxonomy): Eukaryota > Metazoa > Platyhelminthes > Trematoda > Strigeidida > Schistosomatidae > Schistosoma > Schistosoma mansoni. Next base: position 29,670,133 of record NC_031502.1, on the reverse strand, counting down.
TCATTTTCATTTCTTTCCGATTCATAATTTTAATAGTCTGACGTCAACTGATGCTATTCCTTACAACCATTATTCCGTGTTTAGTAGCTTCCATACGTAATTGGGTAAAACTTCGTAGCACTATGAATTTATCTACTATTTTAATGCTCTAGAATTTTCCAGCTCACATTTTTCTATCTGAATCACTTTTTCTTAATCTTATTAACTTCGTGGTTGCTTTGCTCCAATGTGATGATACATATTCACTTCTAATCAACTTTCCTTGCAAAACTTTAAACTTTTATGACAATTTTTATTTAGAAATACTACAGTTCCTAACAAAATCAAATGAATTCATTTTATTCTGATCAAATATTTGTTCTTCCGGTCATTAAAAAGATAAATAGTTATGGATGAGTTATAGGTATATTCTCAGCTCGGTTACTCTTGGATTTCTCAATCAAATAGTTGCATTGAGTACCCATATAAGAAACGTATTTATCAGAAGTAAACTCATGTGACTGCATAACGTAACTGTTAACACCATAAAAAACAACATATTAAGTGAAAGTGTTGTGTTCAACGGTTCAATTCACATATTATCATATACTTAATCCCAGTGTTAGCCACCTGTGAAGAAACAGGAGACAAAGTGAATCTTAACTGCCCGAAGCCCATAAGCAATCTTTACATCTAAAAGATATTTATGGTTTGTCAGACTAAGAGGAAAATTTCTGTAGCAATCTTCATTGTCAACTGATTTTTCATATGACTTTGATATAGAATATTATTTGTCCAATAATCGAGGAATCCAATAAAAACCAGGATAATTACTTTTTCAGTATACTTTTTGAACCTATACAATGCTTCTCTCTAATGGACATTTTAGTATACGATATTTTTTAAATGAATTTTGTTACATATTTCATTTTCATAATTTTTAAGAAACGAAAAAAGAATTGTATTTTCGAGATGATCAGAGCAACTTATAAATTAAAAGGGCGATTTCAACAAAAATATACCATCTATTGTGAAGCTTTCAATGTTTTTCCAGAGAACATTAATAAGAGCAATATAAATCTCGTGATGAATGAGGATCTGGGCAATGTGACCAGTTTAAATAAACATTAAGACGAACCTAACGTGCTTGTTTTTTATATGGATAAGTTGATCTTTTAAATAGGTTCGCAGATACCCTGTTAACAAAAAAAACAAGCAAACTGAAGCAGGAAGACAGTCATATCTAAATCAAGATAGTTCTTGGCTAAGTTAATCCTGAGACTGGTATTGCATCAATTATGTCAATGTGTTTTACATCACAGAAGGCATATATATATATAGTATGAAAATAAAGTTTTCAAAAACATAAAACAATTCAACTATAAATAAAGCAATACGTTTACCTTTTTCATGAATAAAATATCTTGTCTTTCAGGCTTCTCCAAGATAAAATAATTGCTTAATCCGTTCTCACCGTAAATTCTTAAGCAATAATAAAACACGTATGAAACAGAAGTAAGAAGAGACAAAAGGGGATTGGAAATAAAACCAATCAGTCATTTTTCTGAACATTTCAAAATTTTATTTCGCTAGAATATAATAAATACATACGCGAATGATGGAAATAGACGTAATTTAAATTAAAGACGAGAATCTAAGTGACCTGGTGGTCTCGAATTTGCTAGTAATTCAATTACAATCGGTTAACTGGCACTGTTATGAGAATGAATGATATCGAAAATCTTAACCACTGAACCGATTTGTTTTGTAGAATTTCTGTAACAAAATTAATTATTCTGTATAAAAAAATATTATTCTGAACAGGAAAAGTTATGATCCCGTTTGTCCAACGTTCAATAAAAAATTTTCTGTACGTTGCCGATAAAAAATTTGATGCAGTTTCATTTATTGTAATATGGATTGTATTGGTTAAGTGGTAAAATGATGTAGTGTGGCATCAAATTAGTATGAATAAGGTTATTTATCTTCAATCAGTAAATCGATTTTAGACAACGGTGATTTACATCAATTGTCATAGACAGATATACAGTGGAAATTTTTACAATATGTGTAGTGTTGCTACTTATATTGACATACATAAGTAGCATGTAGCACCATTCGGAAGTGGAATGCATGCCAGCAGAAGATTGAAATGAACAGGAAGGGGAATGGAGAGCAATTGTAATAACAACAAAATTTTAAGAATCATGAAGTATGTAAAAGACAATTGAAGGAAGATGAGCATATAACTTATTTGATGTACGGCTTTCATAATTTACGAAGGCAATCTGTAAGTTTGCATCAAACAATAAATTTGTTTTGCCCACCGGTTTTCGTTCCCTACATATATGATAGCCTATGGTAATTAGTGTAGCTTGGTAAACAAGTATAGCATTTCACATTTATTCATCAACCAAACTTTACCACTGAGAGTTAGTGATATTACCAGGAGCCAATCAGAAAAAAAAGTGGGTGGGAAACATCTTGTACAGGTGATCTAGTTCCCAGAAGTTGAATACCTTACCAAGCAAAGACAATCGTAGCTGATGGGACGACTATTGACTAACACTGATAGATTAACAGTAATTGATAACAAAGAACTGAAGAAAGAAAGAAATGGTGTGAACTACAAACGAGAACAATGTGAGATATTATAGTTTTAGTTTTATGCAGCTGAAGGCTATACGAAATAACAAATCATGATAACGAATAAAAATAGACAGACAAACATCATCAACATACAGAATGGCCCAGAGGTTCGTTGGAACACGTTACCAAACCTCATTAAAATTGTGACAAAATAATTAAAGGAAACGAAATAATGTTTTAACAATGATAAAAAGGAGAATTAACATTGAGAATATGGTTTGAAAAAAAAGAGTGGAGAGACATGGATAAAGGAATACAGGAATTTAAGACCGAGAGTATGTTAAGCGTGGATCCATCTGTGTTATTGTGAGCGATTCGCAGACATGTCGACCAAAGTCACCAACAATTGATTGCGGCTATCTCGCGGACCCCAGCCTGGTAGTATCTCTTTACCAAAATGGTTTAGACCAGAAATTAACAACTTCGTAGACTGATACCACGTTTTGGTTCGGCCTCTCTAGCTTCCTTCCAACCTACTTCTGACGGATGAGAAAATCTCTATAGAAATAGACAGTGGCCTGTTTAATTTTCTGATAACGTACACCATCTATAGCACACGCCAGTTATCTAAATGTCTACTGTAATGAAACGTGCAGAAACACACCTTTTTCAACCATACAATTACATTGATTGTTTATGAGAATAGGATATCTAATGAATGTACTGAAAGCATTACACGTACTTCTGAGGTAAGACTGATAAGTCTTGATGATTGAACGCTATACTTGGTTCCTAAGCTAGTCTCGTAACCCCCAAACTAGAACTACACAGAGACTTGAACACGAATGAAAAGGCACAAAATATGTGGGAAGAACTTTACTCCAAAGGTTCATTTATGTACAGAAAATATAGGGTTTTTATAGTATTTTAGAAGTCCTTGGGTTTTCCTGAAAATTCTAGAATGCTATTAAACATAGTAGCAGTGTAGTTATCAGTCAATCAGAACCTCTACATGTGACTTTTCATTTTCGTGATATTTCTAGCAAAACTTCTAATCAAACGCTGATTGGATAAAATGCTCCACAATGTTTCCCGAGTTTTTCTTGTCTTTAGCGAGAAGTTTTCTGGATCACCCCAACAAGACATTCAATGTTGAAATAATTGAAACCAATATTACATCTGCATAGTCTTAAGCCATTTCAACGAGAAATGCAAGTCGAAGCCGATTGGAATAAATGAAATGTTGATGTGAATAAGACTTGATTTTAATTCAGGAAGTGACTATCTGTTGAACTGAGCCTAGTACAAAACTTCATAACCTAGATTGTTAATGACAACTGAAAATGACAGTTTGAGATAGTCCACATTATATATATATATATATCCATATATATATATCCATTTTGGCCTACATTATATTATTCTGTATTTTAAGAAGGGGGTTTTGTGGAGATTTAAGTAATTTTATAATGAATTCATGAGTCAATTGAAGGTAGACCACCATGGAAAACCTGGAAGCACTGGACGGCCGTTTCGTCCTAGTGTGGGACTCAGCAGAGCACATCCACGATCCCACCCTGCGCGACTTGAACCCAGGAACTATCGGTCTCGCGCGCGAACGCTTAACCTCTAGATCACTAAGTCGACATCCAACGGTGGTAATGTCTAACTTCAACCAATCCACGAAATTGAGCAACCGTTCACCATCGTCTTCAATTGACTCGTGATTTCAACTATTCCGTATTTGTTTATTTCCTATTTCAAATAGTTTCTAAACCGTTAGTATGTTATGTTTAACTCTTTTAGTGTGTATCAATCTGGTATGGAGTACCACAACCACTAAGCACGTAAACTATGACAACAACATGATTAAAAATAATGGTACTTTTGATAACATTCGACTCACCGAACAGTCAACAACTGTTCTGTATTCCCATGTCGATCAATTAAAGTATGTAGTATTTTCTGTACAATTATTCGTATGACGGGATCTGGATCAATAGCGACACCACGTAATAAAAGATTTAGAAAGTCCGAATTCAATGCGTTCGATATGGCTACTGTTTTATACTGTGTGGCGACAGTTAGCATAGTTTGTAAAAGGACCATAATTAACGGTTTCGGACGATCACCATACTCTGGGTGATAACTATTTAAAGAAAAAGAATAATAAAAGGACAATAGATAATGAGAAACTGAGATCCGAAACAACAATGTCATAATCAAAGCGGACACTGACACAAATGTGCGTTAACCCTTACCACAATAATGCGATAAAAAATGGTGTGACATTAAAGCAGAAAAAAGAGTAGTCCGATTTAGGTAATAGCATCAATAGTAATAACTTTTAAAAGACATAATTCATATCTTATTTGGTACCAAAATCAAATAACTAAAAAATAACCCTCAAACATTTCATTAAGCTTAAAAGAACAACTTTAATTAATATCTCATGCATGAGGCATGTTTCCCAAATACCTAAAATTGTTTGATCTAATATATAAATGAGAATCTAAATATCATCAAACACAAGAAAAGCCATTACCGTAGAGAAATGAAAAACTTGTTATATATACCACGATAAGAATGTCAACTATTCTGAAAAGCATTTCATATTAGTTTCTGGTCAATATCTGAAGACGTTAGTGAAAATCAAGGGCAAAAATTGATTCACAAGAGCAGTGTTCAACTCTTTAGACTTATTAGGAGAATACTATTCATCTTTATACCGAAAATTTGAGTTCAGGTAAAACACTAAGATTCAATAGAGCTGGTCTATTCAAGAGTTCCTCAAGGTGTTCTACCCACCTGTTCTTCTGTCCTTGAATCTCATTGACTGGTTTGCCTCCTTTGTCTTTGACCGGTCTCTCTGACTTATCACATTTCGCTAGCAGTTTCTTTGTTGTTTCATATTTCCTTCTCTTGAAGTTTTTTCCACCGTCATTGCTAGGTCTTGCACGTACTTCTGCTTATCGGCGTGTGCGTTAGCTTCCTCTGCTCTTGTTCGACTGTGGTTGAGAGCTGTGTTCTTGTTCTTCCTTTCTTCAATCTTGTCCAGGGTCTCGATAGAGACCCATTCCTTATGATGATGCTTCTTGAGTCCCAGAACATCCTGACACGTTGAAGGTAGCGCTTCTTTGGTCCCTCTCCAGTTGTCCTCCATTGTAAATTCTTCTTTCAGTAGATCCTGTAGGGCTTGGGACCTGTTGTTGAGAGTTATCTTGAATTCGTTGAGTTCGTCAGTTTGTGGAAGGAAGGCCGTATTGAAACTTCGTAATCCTATTCCCCTAGTTGTCCAGTGCTTCTTGGTAGATGGTGATCTGAAACTACTTCAGCTCCTCTCCTGGTTCTCACGTCTTCCATTGATCTTGTGAATTTTTTAGTGATGCAAATATAATCGATTTGGTCCTTTGTGGTGTGATCCAGTGAGGCTCACTTAGCTTTGTGTATACGTTTTTGGGAGAATATTGTGCAGCCTATAACCATTTCGTTGAAGGCACATAGATTTGCGAATCTGTCACTATTATCGCTCATTTCTCTCAGTCCATGTCGTGACCAGAGTACGGCAGCATCTCTACCGAATCTATCCTTTTCTGTCCAGCTTGGGTCTAATGTGTTTCACTGATTCCGAGCACCACCAAGTTGTATCTCCTCATTTTCGTAGCTATTTGATCAGTCCTCCCAGTCTCCTACGGTGACTCGACATTCCATGTACCTATCTTAATTGTTGCTCTGGTTGTCAGAGGAGGCGTAGATCTCATGACTTCCGAAGAGTCTTGGCTTTCATCATGAGGCGTCATAATTCTTCTGGATGAAAGTCCTTCTACTCTCAAGACAGAGTTTAAACAGTTTACATTGTTTTCTCTATGAGTTCTCTAAATAATGTTTTCTGCGGGATGAGGTTTCTTGCGCTTTGCACAACCCTCCTTTTTTATCCGGGCTTGAAAGCGGCAGTAACCGTAGAAGCTCTACAGAAGGAGTGAAGCCAAATAACCATACGCTTAACCATTTAACCTGAGAGTCGAATCAGATTCCCAAATTTCATTGAGTATATTCATAATGTGACTGAAATTTAAATACTTAAACGTAAACTTAGTAAATGAGCTAGGTTTTAAACGTCTAAAGTATTTTTCCCATTAAACTAATATCCACTGAAAACTTGAATATATAAAAGCTCTGGATATCTATTCATTAGATCAATGGCATCGCGTTTACATGAAGATTTATGAACTATCCTGTACAAGTTCATGTGTTGTTTACATTGATGAAAAGATCTCAACTACAGCAGAACAACTAGATAATACTCTTTATTTTCCGATAGCTATCCAACTGAATTCATAGTCGATGATAAAATATAATTTTGACCCATACAAAATCACCAAAAATAGCCACGTAACATTACAATCCAAACACACACAAAAAATACCAAAAATACAGTTCATTTGAAATTATGTAACTAAAGCAAAATTCACCACAAAGAATGACCTATTATGACTTGGAATCATTCTCTTTGTTTACAAGTTCCATTCTAGCTTACAAATAGCTTTGTGATCGATATAGTTTACAATAAGACAATAATTATTTATCACAAAAAAAGAAACAAAAAATGGATTGAATTACATAACAGACCGAATGATTTGGTGTTTTTTGTTAATTCACTTTTCAGTATATACAGTACAATACAATATTCAATATTATTACTATTTAGACTGTTTAATATTTCGAACCGAAACCATACCTAAGGATATATATATATATATATATATATATATATATATATATATATATACTCAACCACCACGCACTTCGACTTGAAACCCTGACTCTCGTAATAATAGGTCGGAAGATAGCTAGAGATCTCCAGAGCAATATCTGGCACCAGTTGAACTTATCGACTACTGGATTGAGCAGTGTTGATAGATGAATATTGTCTATTAGAGGTCCTGATGATTGTGATGTGAGAGGAGGGATGGCATGTCTCACTCTTTATTCTCCTTTAGATTTTGAGCTTCAAAATCATCTTATACTTTTTTTCGACGAGTCCATTCTTTCTCTTCGAATTGTATTGTTGATCCCCAATCTTTTTACTATCTCTGATACTAATACTACTTCTACTAATATGGTGTGATAAATTCAACTGATATATATATATATATATGTTCCGAATTTACTGCATTAGCTATTCAGCGTTTAATAACAGTGTGATTACATCTTATAATACAGACACATAAACCCAGTTTATTATTTTTTCTTAAAATGAAAAATAACAGAAATAGAAAAGATTTAGATTAAATATTGGGACTGTTCATATACTTACTTAACCATTGGCTCAAAATTCAATATAAATTTCAATATTTCGATTTTTTGCGTGTCTGGAAGATTTTTAGCAAATTCGGCTATAGTATTGATAATTGCTTCTTGAAACTGACGTTCACCGGATAATTTTCGATTAGAATCATTAAATGAAGGTTGATCAGGATCAGATATTTGTGAAGTTTTATCAATACTGGCTTTTAAGATCTAAAAGTTTCGGTGTACAGTGGAATAAAAGCAATTGAACAAATAAGACAAGTCAGTAATAGATATATTTAGAGATACTTCAGTGAAGTAATGTAGAGACAACCCTTAAAATTTTCACAATAGGTATTCAAAGACTTGTGAAATAGACATTATAAGAAACTGGTGAAGTCATGAATCCTAACATAAAGTGGTCATTATTAATAAATCAAAGAGCTGTAAATTTACTTAATTCCGTAACAAATTTGTGTGCATAGATATAAGTCAGGTATTTTTGCATCAGGCTACTTTCCTGCTTGTATTAAAAAAGGTTGAAGGAAGTTTGAAAGTGTGACCACAAAGAAGTGTTGAGTCCCCTACATACTAAAACAATGCTCAAAATAAACGTTGCTAGAAGTGGTGCTGATCTTTCCTGTAATATTTTCTTATCTTAGTAAACCTTGATTAAATAATCATTCAAAATTATATATATCTCCATATCAAATATCACTGATGAAACGGGTCGAACATACTTAAATTATATTCTAATATAATTATGACATCACTAACCAGTTAAATTTTACATTTATTAACAGAAATAAAAAAGCAATGAGATAAGGGGTGTGGGTTTACAGTAAATTGGACTTAATGTTTCAATAACATCGTGCACAAAACAACGACACAAGCCCTTATTTGATATGTTTATAACATCAATGCCACAATGCTGATAAACCTCTAGCCACTACAACTTTCTGGTGTCTGTTGACCTTAAATGGTTTACCAATAGTTGACATCAGTATTCGTTTGAAACTTAACATGAAATTATTTTCTATCACAAAAGTATTTAGTATAAATGTTAACTACTAATAAGTAGCTCGATTCAATAACGTAAATATGTACCACTGGCACGGTTCAAAATCATGACACAAGCCATATAAAGTAATGCTACTTTTACTAAAACTCTCAAGCAATATTTTGATAAGTATATATTCTAACCATTATCATATATACAGTCCAGATGTCCCAATCTACCTAAACTAAGAGAGATAATGTAATAATGACTAAAACTTTAAAGGCGAAACCTGAATACTTGAGTAATTGAGGAATAAATTCACAATTTTCACATAATGCAACTTTCAGAAAGACATAATTGTAACAGTAGCATGCCCAAACCTATCTATATCGATTATTATCCTCTTAATCAAACAAAGATAGTTCGCGGATCAAGAAGACATAATAAGTATATCATGCAGATTCGTTACGAACTCTTGTGTTCGTATTACTGTACATCGGTGCCGTGGTTGTTTAGAATACATATACTGTTCATTAGCTTATCCCAGTCTTTATTTGCGTCAAATATAGCGAACTGTAGTGATTAAAATCTACTAGATAAGGAAGAATGTAACAGTTAATTCGATGTATATTATTACCCCATAATAATTATGATGGTGTTGTGGTCTTTGGACTGAGTGGTTTAGTTATGAAGGTTTCATTGTCCTTTTGAACAAAGTCGTCACCACATACCATTTAAAGCACGTAATGATAACGTTATCAAAGCTTCACAATTAAACCAACCAGTATACACAGACGACAACATTTCCAACATCGTCATCCGGAGCTGTAAATATTCTTAATCTGATAATACTTAATTTGTCTAATGTATTTATATGACAAATAACAGGAAAAAAGCCAATGAAAGAAAAATAATCACAGCCATTTACTACATATGTACTAAAGTCTGTACATAAAATTCACCTGAGAGAAAAAAAAGACAAATGAACATTATTTAGTCATTATTCTATTACTGTAATTGTACTTTCTTAAACCAACCCCGATAAAAAACAGTATAATTTTTTTTATTTATATTCATAAGTCAATCTGGCAACTGAATCCTCTTCGCCGCACTAATTTTTTTATATATTCTAAGGATTTACGGGTCTAAACTAATAACTACGAACAAATGATGCAGATTATATATATATATATATATATATATATATATATATCTTGGAACCCCAGAGTATGGATGAGATAGTTATTCAGTGCTACTTTATCATCAATTAATCATCATGAGATGATGCTAGTTCATCATAATGAAAACGATTGAATTGACTACAACATTCTACTCCCGTAGAATGTGATCTCCTTTGCGTCCAAAAATCTAACAAACTTCAAAGCAGATAATAGTATAGTAATCATTTCTATTTGTTTCCTTTTTATCCATTCATTATCTCTTTTCATTGAAGTGAATTGGATTTATTGACCGATTTAAAATGATTATCACCAATCTGTCGTTTTCGTTTTCACTTATTCTCACTAATCACTATTTTGTAGATGAATATTGATAAAAAAGATGAACTACTTCCAAAGTTTGCATATAATAAGTGATATTGTTGTATTAAGTGGTGTAATCAATGAGAGTCACCAATGTTTAGTAGTCAGTCAGCTGCAATGTAGGACCAGGAACATATATGTTGTATCCCGAAGAGAATTGTGAATGGTGAATTTTGAGGACTGTTTGTGGACCAATGTAATATGTATATTTCCTATTGTAACTAACCTAATCATATTTGTGTTCCTCTTATCATTAGCTTTATTTTGACCTTTGAACTATTATTATACGATTCTTGAGTTATCATCAGTTTATTGATTACTATTCACAGCCACATCCGGCTAAATATTGTACAAATATTATTTTCTATTTTACGGGTCGATGTGGTCTGTTTGGTTGGTATATAAAAACCCAGTATGTTTGTGAATATTGATTCATACCACTGAGGCTGTTATTGGTGTTTTGGACTTAACTGGCTGGGCTAGGCAGATCGCAGGACCGGTTAGCACTCTAGTCTGCTCGTACGGTTTCGTGTGTCACTGTTCCAACCGACAATTCGTTGCTCTCTAATTGGCGGTCTTATCGCGTCATACATTAACTAGGTATTCACTCGGCCACAAGATATAACAGTATCGGTCCAACTTGCCACACCTCATTAGCACAACAAGATGAACACCAAATTCATAGAAGTAGTTACTTCAATGGTACAAAAGAAAGATTGTGTATAACGATATAATACAGGAAGAAAGAATTAGTTCGTAGAAAGAAAGCTATAAAGCAATTTCAATCTCACAGTTTAAGGGAAGACAGAGAGTGTATACACCTACGTCATTGTGATCGATTCTGAGACATGTCACACAGAGTCTCCAACCATTGGTTACAATAATCGCGCGGACCCCAACCAAGTAGTCTGCATCTACCAACATGGCTCACACCACAAGTTAGTGACTTCAAGCACTGATACCACGTTTTGGTTTGGCCGTCCCTAACTTTCTTCCAACCATCCCCAATACTAGTCAGCATTGCGCGTCGTGGTAACCGGTGTTCAGGCATGCGTAACACGTGGCCCAATCATCTCAGTCGATGGAGATTTACAACCTCATCAACTGATTTACCATCATTCCCTAATACCGTTTGTCTAACCTCACTATTACTTACCCGTTGATCCCAGCAGACGCGAGCAATATTTCTAAGACATCTGTGGTCAATTACTAGTAACTTACGAGTATCCTCTATTCTTAATGTCCAAGTTTCGAAGCCGTAAAGTAGTCGACCTTATCACACTTACAGACCTGTGAAGTCAATCCATCTGGACCAGCTGCTCTTCCTCGTTTCAGATTAGCTATAGCATTTTGAACTTCAACTAGAGTCGGGGGGCCTACCTCAATGTTCCTTTAAGGTAGTTTTGGAATGGTGAGTAGTTGTAGAGTAGCTGAAGGCCAGCTGGACTGCACCTTAAAGTGTTCCGCTCATTGTTCTAAATGTCTGGGCTGAGAGCAGACGAAATTGTCGTCTTTTTCTGAGATCGTCTTACTTACATTTAACTTCTTAATTCCAGTTTCTTTTATGAGTCTGAAAAAGTGAATTGTGTTACAACCATTGCATTTCCATCCCTTTTGCTTTCGCTGCCCATCACTGCTCACGATCGTTCCGGAGACTTTTGATTAACCTAGATCTGACTTATAGGCAAGGATGGCTTCAAGCAATATGGAGGCAGTCCGCACAGGTTAACTCCTCCCCTATCCTGTTCCGGGGGCTACTGTCGTTCCAAGGCCCGTGTAAAGGAGGAGGTTTGGACATGGTGTTAGTGACCCCATCCCGTAGAAAACCAACTCGCTAAAAGACGCTAACCAGAAAATATTATTCAAACCATTTAAACTCTGCACTGGGAGTTGAAGGAGGAATTGTGACACCCAGTGATGAAAGCCGAGATTCTTCGGAAGTCACAAGGCCGATGCCCCTTCTAACAACCAGAGAAAAACTTTTTATAAGTACATGGAACGTCCGGACAATGTGGGAGTCAAGAAGAGTCTTTCGAATTGCAGCAGAAATGAGGGAATACAACCTGGAGGTGCTTGGGATCAGTGAAACACATTGGACAACAACGATTAGCTTCAGGAGAGCTTCTGTTATACTCCGGCCATGAAGAAGAAAATGATCCACATACACAAGGAGTTGCACTGATGCTGTCCAAACAAGCACGAAATGCACTTATAGGGTGGGAATCTCATGGACCAACGATCATCAAAGCCTCCTTCAAAACAAAGAAAGAGGGCATTACAATGAACATCATCCAAAGCTATGCGCCCACCAACGACCACGATGAAGATGTTAAACACCAATTCTACGATAGGCTGCAGTCGATCGTCGAGAAGTGCCCAACAAAGAACCTGGCCATTCTGATGGGTGATTTAAATACCAAGGTTGGAATGGACAACACTGGATACGAAGACATCATGGGACAAAATGGACTGGGAGTAGGGAACGAAAATGCTGAGAGATTTGCAAACCTATGTGCTTCAATAAGCTGGTCATAAGCGAAACTATATTCCCACACAAACGCATACACAAAACCACATGGACTTCACCGGACCACACTACGCAGAACCGAATCGACCATATCTGAATCAACAATAACTTCAAGAGGACGGTGGAGGATGTGAGGACCAGGAGAGGAGCTGATATAGCATCAGATCATCACTTGCTGGTCGCCGAAATGAAATTAAAACTTAATAAGCACTGCACAACGAAGTGGAAAACATCACCAAAGTTTTATACGGCTTTTCTTCGGGATACTGACAAACTCAACAAATTCAAGATAGCAACTCCACGGATAATTGTGGAACAATCAATTGGATGGAATTCATTACTCTACATCAACTTCATTGACTACGAGAAAGTATTTGATAGCGTGGACAGGACAACACTATGGAGACTTCTTCGTCACTACGGCATACCTACCTGAGAAGATAGTCAATATCATACGGAATTCCTACGATGGATTAAACTGCAAAATCGTGCATGGAGGACAACTCACCAACTCATTCGAGGTAAAGGCCGGTGTCAGGCAAGGTTGCTTACTTTCACCTTTTCTCTTTCTCCTGGTCATCAACTGGATCATGAAGACGTCAACATCTGGAGTGAAGCACGGGATACAGTGGACAACTAGGATGCAGCTGGACGACATAGACTTCGCAGATGATCTGGCTCTTCTATCACACTCTCAACAACAAATGCAGGAGAAGACGACCGGTGTAGCAGCAGCCTCAGCAGAAGTGGGTCTCAATATAGACAAAGGGAAAAGCAAGACTCTTTGATACAATACAGAATGCACCAATCGAATCACACTTGACGGAGAAGCTTTGGAGGATGTGAAAATCTTCACATATCTGGACAGCATCATTGATGAACGCGGTAGATCTGATAGAGATGTGAAGGTGAGGATCGGCAAAGCAAGAGCAGCGTATCTACAATTGAAGAACATCTGGAACTCAAAACAACTGTTTGTCAACCGACGCCGTCACATGGAATCCTGAAGGCCAAAGGAGAAGAGGAAGACCAAAGAACACATTACGCCGAGAAATGGAGACAGACATGAGAAGAATGAACAAAAATTGGACAGAACTAGAAAGGAAGGCCCAGGACAGAGTGGGTTGGAGAATCCTGGTCGGTGGCCTATGCTCCATTGGAGGTAACAGGAGTACGTTATTAACTTACATTTGGGTCAACCCCATTTTCAGAACTACCTAAGTAAGACTTCAGTTATTCCTGGAATCTACGTTTGGCTTTCTCGTAAATGAGTTCAATTTTAATGGGTCTTCTTAATATGCTTTTCCGTATCGAATGAGGCGAAAGCAAATGCATGCTCGTATTAGAGCATGATCAGAGTCCAGACAGGCATTCTAGAACGAGCGGCAGTCTTCTATTGAGCCTCTCCAAAGATGACTGATGGTAATCTGGTCTATTTGAGTCCATCGTTGGTTTGGTGTAAGGGGTCGCCATGTTAGACGATGTCTCTGTTTGGTACAGCTTGGTACATTTGATCACGTGTGGAAAGATGGCGCTTAGCGGTCAACAAAGTTATCTTTTCGTTGTCTGACCACCACTTTAAAATCAAATGCACCAAATTGGGTTTGGGTATCTGAATAGGTTCTATAGTTTTTATACAGCTGAATTATGACTTAAAGTCGAGTACATCAGCCTATATAGGGGGTAAACAAGAAACATTATTATAATAATTTCACTGAGTTTTATTGATCTCAGGCAGATTAGAACTGAATTACATGGAATTTAGTCCAAATTACAACAAAATCACAAATTTGACATAGACATTCTGTACCTAACTGTCAAACGAAAACCTTTTGAATGAATTCCTGACTAACAGAATCTCTTGTTGTATTTGTAGACGACAAATAAATGATAAGAAGTACGGGCGAATAACAGAAAAAATATATGATAATTACGTTTATGTAAAGATAGAACAGTGATTATTCGGACGATACTATATGAACTTAAAATTCTAAAAAAAACGCAAAAACCGTTTAACCACTTTTTATACATAAGTTTGAACAAATTAAGAAGCAAAAACTCCCTAGTAAACTGTGGAATAATGCTTATAGACACAACACAATCGACACTGCAACACTAAAACAGTTATAAATATTTTAATTTAATGTGGTCCTATTGCTTTTCGAATTGTATACTTTTACAGAATAAATCGACTATGAAAGAAAATGGGAACCAGGATGAAGGTTTCGTCCCATTTAGTACTTATCATCCAGATGCACCCGTATTTTAGTGTTCTTTTTGCGTTGACAATCAAACCTAGTGTCTTTCTCTGCAAATGGCCAAAGCGTTATCCGTTAAGCTATTGAGTGTAAATAGCCACTAATGTATTTAACAGATAAATATATATATATATACGGCTAAATCGCTTACATCAATGCATTTTTCTTTTTTAAGTTTAGTGTGTATCACAATTCTCTATTCCTAGTGAATATGTCTTTTTTTCGTGAGAAATGTATTTCTCAATCACAAGAACAAGGTATCTAATCAGTTTATTATTAACTTCCAAACAGTCATAGACAATACCATTTATCTAAAATATTACAAACGCAGAAGAAAAAAGGACTGACTTACTTGAAGTAATGATTTAAAATTATGAAATACATCTGGTCCGATTGCTCCCTTTGCTAAACTAATTACAACTAGTCCGATGACCTGTATATTTTGAATTTTAAAAGAGAAACAGATAATAACTCATTTATTACAGAAAGGTGAGTTTGATAAATCAACGAGTTTGTAGAGAAGAGAAAAATTCCAACTAACAAACTATAGATAAATAAATGGATAGATATCTACTAACATTGAATCAAATTGATTTATTGGAGTGAACGTAGTTCATACAAGAAAAAAACTCAGTCAAATTTCTGTTTAGTTTACAACTCAAACTAGCAATGTCTTAATCCAAGTATGATGAATAGAAGAAATGCAAAAGTTTTACCAATTAATAACGAACAAATATATATGATGGAGATGGTCAGCTTAGATGCATACTTTTGTTGATGTTGAGTTTTCTGAGTTACATGGTTTTCCCGAAAAACATCATTGATCATTTCATGGATATGCATATAACACAAGGTAAAACAACGAAAGTTAGTAAGGATTCGCTATTTCCTTTTAACATTCACGACTCCAATTGATCAATCACTACTGCTATACGTGCAACCACATTGGATTGCCTTAATTCTATAAACTTATGTAAACCTCTCAAATCCTGGTTAATTAATACGTGGCCTATCTCATCGCTTTCTAAGTCTAGAAAATTACCACCTCAGTGCTCTAAATCTTCTATATCTATTTTCAAACGATTTGAATCATACATAAATTCTCTTCAACTTCTATAATTATCATACAATCCATCCCATCTTTTTCCAAACTTCATTTAAATAATACTTAACCCGTCCTCCTATGTTTTTGGACTACACCTCCAAAAAACCTATCACCAGTTCCTACACAGATATATATATACCTCAGTACATATCGTTGTAAGCAGCTGATGAAAAACCATGAATTAAAATGAATTCATATTACTCTGCCTCAATGTTCGTTTTGGCTTTATAAGAACTCGTAAAGAAAACCAACTGAACGAAATTACAGGTTTCAGTTCATATGGTATGTGATTATCAGTGGAATCCAGGACATGCGTTTCGTCCTATTCGCGGCTCGCCAGACGGATAGACCTGAATTCTAGCATTACAGCTTAAACTGAGACTCGAATCCAATACATCCAACAAACGAGTACCAAACAGGACAAAATGTGTATCCTAAATCCAACAACTAGACATTTACCGAATATATTATTGAAAATGTCTGTTTTGAAGATTTTCGTTGTGTACAAGCACGATTTTCGAATTATATTACTAGTGAATATAAAAAAGTGTAGGAGGAGTAACAGTGTTCACGAGATCTACGCCTCCTCTGACAACCAGAGCAACAATTAAGATAGGTACATGGAATGTCGAGTCACCGTAGGAGACTGGGAGGACTGATCAAATAGCTGCGAAAATGAGGAGATACAACTTGGTGGTGCTCGGAATCAGTGAAACACATTAGACCCAAGCTGGACAGAAAAGGATAGATTCGGTAGAGATGCTGCCGTACTCTGGTCACGACATGGACTGAGAGAAATGAGCGATAATAGTGACAGATTCGCAAATCTATGTGCCTTCAACGAAATGGTTATAGGCTGCACAATATTCTCCCAAAAACGTATACACAAAGCTAAGTGAGCCTCACTGGATCACACCACAAAGGACCAAATCGATTATATTTGCATCACTAAAAAATTCACAAGATCAATGGAAGACGTGAGAACCAGGAGAGGAGCTGAAGTAGTTTCAGATCACCATCTACCAAGAAGCACTGGACAACTAGGGGAATAGGATTACGAAGTTTCAATACGGCCTTCCTTCCACAAACTGACGAACTCAACGAATTCAAGATAACTCTCAACAACAGGTCCCAAGCCCTACAGGATCTACTGAAAGAAGAATTTACAATGGAGGACAACTGGAGAGGGACCAAAGAAGCGCTACCTTCAACGTGTCAGGATGTTCTGGGACTCAAGAAGCATCATCATAAGGAATGGGTCTCTATCGAGACCCTGGACAAGATTGAAGAAAGGAAGAACAAGAACACAGCTCTCAACCACAGTCGAACAAGAGCAGAGGAAGCTAACGCACACGCCGATAAGCAGAAGTACGTGCAAGACCTAGCAATGACGGTGGAAAAAACTTCAAGAGAAGGAAATATGAAACAACAAAGAAACTGCTAGCGAAATGTGATAAGTCAGAGAGACCGGTCAAAGACAAAGGAGGCAAACCAGTCAATGAGATTCAAGGACAGAAGAACAGGTGGGTAGAACACCTTGAGGAACTCTTGAATAGACCAGCTCTATTGAATCTTAGTGTTTTACCTGAACTCAAATTTTCGGTATAAAGATGAATAGTATTCTCCTAATAAGTCTAAAGAGTTGAACACTGCTCTTGTGAATCAATTTTTGCCCTTGATTTTCACTAACGTCTTCAGATATTGACCAGAAACTAATATGAAATGCTTTTCAGAATAGTTGACATTCTTATCGTGGTATATATAACAAGTTTTTCATTTCTCTACGGTAATGGCTTTTCTTGTGTTTGATGATATTTAGATTCTCATTTATATATTAGATCAAACAATTTTAGGTATTTGGGAAACATGCCTCATGCATGAGATATTAATTAAAGTTGTTCTTTTAAGCTTAATGAAATGTTTGAGGGTTATTTTTTAGTTATTTGATTTTGGTACCAAATAAGATATGAATTATGTCTTTTAAAAGTTATTACTATTGATGCTATTACCTAAATCGGACTACTCTTTTTTCTGCTTTAATGTCACACCATTTTTTATCGCATTATTGTGGTAAGGGTTAACGCACATTTGTGTCAGTGTCCGCTTTGATTATGACATTGTTGTTTCGGATCTCAGTTTCTCATTATCTATTGTCCTTTTATTATTCTTTTTCTTTAAATAGTAACTGCGAAAATGCTTCATGTTCTATTTCGGAGGATTTGGGAGGAGCAATAAATGCCGACAGGTTGGAAAAAAGGATACCTTATCAAAATACCGAAGAAAGGAGATCTGAGCGTATGTGAGAACTGTAGAGGCATCAACCTACTATAGGTATCGGGAAAAGTTTTCGACAGAGTTTTGCTGAACCGAATGAAAGATTCAGTGGATGCCAGGTTAGATGTCATGAGGATCGGTTGTGTACTCAATCGCGACCATTAGGATCGTTGTTGCACAATGGATTGAATAGAATTCGTCACTGCATATATATATATATATATATATATATATATATATATATATATATATATATATATATATATATATATGAGGGAGAGAGAGAGAAGTGATCAGAATAATAAATCAAAATTGCGTTAATCGTCTATGTATCTTAGTGTCTTACCTGAACTAAACTTGTACGTTCGGACAATGTGAAATCGGATTCATGTAGGCTGAGATGAGCAACTAATTGTTTGACTAGACTATGCGCCACCTGAGTTGTCTGAATAAAAATAGAAAACAGAGGCAAAAGCTCACAAACAAGTAAATACGAATGGAAAATTTGTATTAATTTCGTTTGAAAACATTAAAGCAAACTGAAAATAACTTCCACTATTGGACTTATCGGTATCACTCAAAAAATAAGAGAAGAGAAAATGACTTAGAAAAATTAAACAATTACTTTTTATGGTTTGTCCAAAAATTCCCATTTTATGAAAACAGTGAAATATAAATTTTCATCAGGTTCTAGATCTATAAATATAAAGGATCGCCAAGTTTAAGGCAACCATATACTTGTGAGAATTACAGCAAACGAATATAGGATTGTTGGTAAGATAAAGTGTAATCCTTAGTGTTGAAGTGTCTATTATTATGCTAACCTAAATAAGTTTATGGGTCAATTGAACTTGTGAAGTTAACAGAATAAATATTGATAACATGAGGTCAGAGAAACAGTAATGTGATAACAAACCAAACCAAGTGTTTGAGAGAAGGTTTTATTATAATGTTTAGAGTGATAAGGATTAAGGAATAATAGAATAAAGTGAGTGCTAGTTAACCTATTCACGCATTCACAAGACTGAAGTATAAAATTACTCAAGTGAATATTGCATAATAGCCGTTCCAACATTAACAATTTCATTTTTTTTAGTAAACTTACTAAGTCCTTATCCTGTTATTTTTAAGACGATAGTATTCGCTTTAAAGTTAGTGATCCCTTACGAGCCTAATGAAAATATGTCGATAAGATTAATCTTCAATATCAATATTTCGCTGAGTTTGCAGAAAAATAATGAATAAGTCGGTATTACATGAAAATGACGATTAATAGTAATAAATCATGAACCAATCGATGTTAGACCATCATTTGAGACCTGGAAGTGTATGCGATGAGCACTGATGAGGAGTCCCATACTTGGATGAAACGGCCATCCAGTACTACCAGGTTTTCAATGATGGCCTAACATTGACCAGTTCATAATCTGAACGATCCTATGCTGATAGTAATAAATCAAATGATGAAAGAAGTACATACATGTAATATGCCAAATTGAAAAAGATATAGTACTGTAGAAGCCTGTAAACAAAAATTCACTCAATTATTTACTTTTTTACACTTTTTTAAAAAGGAAGCCAACGACAACAAGTAGAAAGAATATCTAAATGAATAACTACGATCATCATAACAACCTTCACCACGATGACAACCGGTGAAAAAAAATTGTAGGATGGTAGTAATATGAGGACAAGAAAAAAACAGTCGAATAGTTGATCTTCAACCATATAACGTACGATCAGATTAATATCAAAGTAGAATGTCAAAATTGTTTAGTGTGTGGTTGAGTCATCGACTGGGAATAGCTTGATAGATTATTGAAATTATTTAAATTTCAGTATATTTCTATTATTTACACTTAAACAGTAAACACGACTAACCGTGTATTAAACTAATGAACAACTGTTTCAGTAGCATAAGAGATACAAAGTAATGTAGACATGAAAAGAATTAAATTGATTTTGATTGGCTGGAAAGATATTTCTATTTTATTAGTTAACATCAGAAGGGGTTTTGTGGGTATTATAGTAACTTCAATAGTTAAACCACCACAATGTTAGACCACCATTTGGAACCTGGAAGTGTATGGGATTGTGGATGAGAACTGATGAGGAGTCCCATCCTTGGATGAAACGGCCGCCCAGTGCTTCCAGGTTTTCCATGGTGGTCTAGCTTCAATTGACTCATGATCTCAACTATTGAAATTATTAGTTAACCTTAATCCTAATAACGCCGAATTCGAATGAAAACAGACATGCATAATTGTAGTGTATTAGCTAATTGGTTGACTGTAAATGGGATAAAATCTAATGTATCAGTTTGATGTCAGTGAAACTTTATGTTATTATTACTAAGTTCTCATTTTATGCAATCGACCATCACGTGAACAATAAGCACGTTAGAAATAAAATCAAATTGTATCATAGAGAGTAGGTAATTCAATTTATCATTTCATAGTTTAATTTCCAATTTTATATGATGTATAAACAAAGATGGATAGTGGATAGCAGTGGAATCCTGGATGCGCGTTTCGTCCTATTTGGAACTCGTCAACTGGACGTACCTGCACCTCAGAGTTGATGTTCACTTTGGGACTCGAAGCCAGTGCCGTTCGCTTCAAACACCATCGCGTTATCCACTTAGCTACTGAGTCCTGATAGCCACCTGCTTTTGTAATGGGGTGAAGTTACATTCATATGCTGTTGTTTGCTTGTATCTTCCCATTGTTATTTAAGACTGCAATTGATCAGTATCTTGTTGGCATATGTGCATCCTGTGCAGACTGCCTCGACATTGCCTGAAGTTACAAGCTTTATAAGCAAAGATGGATAGTGGGAAGATACAGGTAAACAACACCAAGTGAATTTATCTGATGTATTTCGGAGAAAAGTGATGGGTGAACGAGATTATTATCTTCTAAAACTTGATAAATTTTCACTAAACGCATTGTTCATTTAATCAACTTTTAGAAATAAAATAAATGCTAACCGAACCTTCTTTCTTCATATAGACTTGTTAAATAACTCAGTGTATAGACAAGTTTCAGTAAAAATCACATTTACATCGATTAAATATACACTGAGAAAAATTTTATATAACAGAAAAGGAAGAAATATAACTTTGCTCTCTCACTACTCCCCGTAAATTTACACATGTTTCACTCATTGCAATCCGTTGTTTTTTCTACCGCTAAACTGCACGGTTTTAGAAGGGTAACTTGTTTGTTGAAACCTATCTTTCAGCCAGCAAATCATACCTTCACTTCATCTACTTCAGTCTGGATAAACAGATATTATATCAATAGCTCTCAAACAGTGCGTCTCATAATCGAGTATATTAACTTGTGCCTGATAAATAAATTACACTGTTATTTATGAGAATATGTGAAAGTAATCATTAACTGATTTGATACTCATGAGTAAATAGATCACAGTAAGGAAAATTGTTGAGAACTAAGGAGAACGTGACAGTCTGTTCCCCCTAGTTTGTAACTCATTAGCTATCCGCACCTACAACCCAGCGTAAGATCGAGTTTATTATCTTCATGTACCACGACGGATACTGACATCTGCTGAGTATTGAAGAATACGAAACCAGGACGAAACAGCTTTTTCTGTTCGTATGACGTTAGTGAGCGATCAGTAAATGCATGTCAGCTAACATATTTAGGTAATTAATATTTTTCCTTCCAGTAAAAATTAACTGTATCGGTAATCTTTGTAGTAAATTCATCTTTAAATTAACTTTAGTCATCACTATACACACACAAGCATGCTTGAAACAATTCTTGTTTATTTAAAACTGAATAATAATAATAGTGTGGTTATACTGAAAATGTTTACTTTAATATTATGCAATGATAAAATTATAGAAAAAATGAACAGGTTTCACAACTTATCATTCAGTAATGATTATTGGAAGCTTGAGGCTCATGTTTAGTGAACCTTTTTTAATTTTTTGGAATTATCAGCAATACTTTGACGAATAGATAGTGTAAACCAATTTTATATTTCACATGAATACCTTTGAATAGTTCAACTTGAAAAATAAACATTTAATTATACAGCAATCAATCAATACATAAGGCACACACTATTACCACTTACTTTAATTACTATAAGTTATTTAAGTGATGATGAACTAATTTATTAAGTAAAACAAACACAATAAATCCAGAGGCTTTCGAACCCTCCCTACTTAATGTGATTTAAGAGACCAGGTGGTAATACTAGCCTTCTCTCACATGATGTAGCTGAAAGACTAAACCATTAACCTACACTTGGTAAATGAGTTACATTGGCTAATCAGTATGAAAGGGTAGGATAATGACAAGGTGTATCTGAACCACTATTACTGATTTTTTTAACGGGAACGTAACGCAATATCAACCTTATTCTCAATTGTTCGTCAACTGATGTTAATACGACAAAAAAATTGTTAAAAATCATCATAAAACCACTTGAATATGTGAATGACCTCAATTATTGTTATAATTAGTTGAATAGAAGAACACATATACCGATACAAATGCATATGCACACAAATATATATATATATATATATATATATATATATTCATATATAGTAGACATCTGAGAATTCATGAGATGATAACAAACAAGAAAAAAGACAAATGATGGAAGAGAAATGAAAAATAAGGTATCATCCGATTATAAAATGAACATATTCTATAAATTTCTTGATATTGATTGGAATGGAGTCAAAAGAAATGTAAGAAAGGTATCGATTCTGAAAACTATTCTGATAGAAAGCAAATATGACTGATAAAGCAGAAATTTTCTATATGAAATATAATCAATTACAAGCACATACAAAAGCGTTTACAGCGATATTCTGATACCTAAAGAACTTGATTTTCAACTATGTGGTAATAGGTTCAATCAAACCTCATTCGATCAATTTTAGTTGAGAAAATCGAGCAGTATCATTAACCTACACAGAAATATAATAAGTCAAAGCCGAGTACATAGCATAGACCTGTACTTAGTGACAAATACTAAATTATGTAAAACCATGAAGGAAAACATTTTTCGAGCGCTAAGCTGATTTATTCTAAATTACATCATCTCATGTCAAATCACAGAAAAGCGAATTAGGAATACCATACAATCATGTTATGAAAATGAGAGTTGAAAGCACCAAATGTTCACTTCTTTCTAAGTAAGTTGTACGTAACACGTAAATCGATGAGATTCCATGTTAGTTTATTTTGTTTATACTAGGGTTAAACAAATAATCTTATCAATTCACTGAATAATAGACGAGCCAATGAAGTAAGAATGCTAAAACGGGTGAGGATTTACACTTATGACTTTCTCATATTGTTGTCATATAACATCATCTCGCTAACTCTTCGACGAATTCACTCATTAAACTTTTGTATATCATGATAAATTTCCGATAAAAATAGTTATAGCTATGAGGAAAATTCAGTAAAAAACCTTTCGTGTGAATCTATTATCACTCAGATAAATGAGATTATGCACCGACATTTCTCTAATATCCAGATTGGAAACTGATAATAAGCCTCGAAAAACCAATAAAAATTGCAGTACAAGAGTTTTACATGTCATTACTTCCGCAGTGAGATACTTTTGATTTATAGACACTCTGTGCTCATTTTCAGCTACAACGTAGGACCAGGAACATATATGTATCGGTCCAACTTGCCACACCTCATTAGCACAACAAGATGAACACCAAATTCATAGAAGTAGTTACTTCAATGGTACAAAAGAAAGATTGTGTATAACGATATAATACAGGAAGAAAGAATTAGTTCGTAGAAAGAAAGCTATAAAGCAATTTCAATCTCACAGTTTAAGGGAAGACAGAGAGTGTATACACCTACGTCATTGTGATCGATTCTGAGACATGTCACACAGAGTCTCCAACCATTGGTTACAATAATCGCGCGGACCCCAACCAAGTAGTCTGCATCTACCAACATGGCTCACACCACAAGTTAGTGACTTCAAGCACTGATACCACGTTTTGGTTTGGCCGTCCCTAACTTTCTTCCAACCATCCCCAATACTAGTCAGCATTGCGCGTCGTGGTAACCGGTGTTCAGGCATGCGTAACACGTGGCCCAATCATCTCAGTCGATGGAGATTTACAACCTCATCAACTGATTTACCATCATTCCCTAATACCGTTTGTCTAACCTCACTATTACTTACCCGTTGATCCCAGCAGACGCGAGCAATATTTCTAAGACATCTGTGGTCAATTACTAGTAACTTACGAGTATCCTCTATTCTTAATATCCACGTTTCGCAGCCATAAAGTAAAGCAGAACGAACTGCTGTGCAGTATACTCGTCCCTAAATTGATGGACGGATATCTGGTCTTCGCCATAAGTGACGTAAGTTGAATCCGTGCAGAGATTCCGTCAGACACCAACCCATTAGGGCTGATCAGACTTCCATGGCAAGTGAGGCTGTCGACGCGTTCGACTATTTCACTCCCTGCTCTCATTGACTGAAAATCGGCTTACAAATCATAAAGCCATCATTGACCTTGCCTTATAGTTTAGCTACACCTGATTATTTTATGAAGCGGTGCTTGAGATCAAACTCTACTTCATCTAATTCAGTTTGGACACCCACGCTAATAAGACTAGTTTGCGACCCTCCTTAATGAAAGTACGTTTTTGTCCACTCAACATTAAGTTACACTTACTTAAAAAATCCTAGTAATATTATTTTCCGATTCATTTTCACAATATATAAGTACATATATAATCCAACAGCGCAGTATACGTTAAGGAGGGGCTCGTCCCCGGAATCATACGTCTAAAAGCGCTTTCATCAAATAATTCGCTTCTTGACAGAATTCCACTCATAAAATGCTAAAGATCACAGATAAAAATTCAACCAGTGTCTCATAGTTGACTACGTAATTAACACTGATCTACTGTAATAATCGAATGTACGTAATAATAATAATAATAAAATAATAATAACGTATTATCCTATTTAATCGTAACAGTAGCATTGGTGAAATTATTTTAAACACTAAATTTAAACAGAAAGGGTAGAAAAATCTGATGATGATGGCGACGATAATAATAATAACTGGTTTGGCAAAATAACCTAGCTGGTAAAATGAATAACCAGTTCTAGTGATGATTATAACGATTCGACAAGATAAACCTAAGTGTAACGAAATTCTGCTCAAATGGTCAAAAATTACCATGGGAATTTTCCCCAACTAGAATAGAAAGATACAGTTCTTTTTGAAAAAATGTATACATAAAGAGTTAACACTGTGAAATATTTAGACATGGAAAATAAAACGATAAAAGACTATATAAGTAGATGCATATCAGACATGTCAATGAGACGTATTCTTAGGGCCTTAAACATGTTTAAATATTCACAAATACTGATTTCCGATGTTTGAACAGATTAATCCACGAGAACTTACAGCTTTCCGCATAATTAAGACCAATAGGTAAAGATTTTACGAATTGATGCTATATCTTGATTGATCTATAAGTCTAACCATCTTCATTTCAATTGACACGAAAATAACTGAATAAACAGTGGTTTACATTGTGTAACACCATCACAGTCGATAAAATTTTAAAACTTAGGTCCAAGATTTCATGCCGATCGCTTCCAATCATCTGACATCAAAACAATGTGCATACAACGTTGAGTTACTCATAATTGGTAGACACAATATAGAGTTATATTGTACAATAACCCTTCGATAGTCATTTGAGAACATATGAAGTACCACAGACAATGTATGCTGAGGAAGATCACTCACGTTTTGCATTAAATTATGATATCTTACTAATAATAATCTGGAAAAACGACAACGACAACAACAACCGCTACAAATCTCAAGTCGGTTTTGATCACATGACAATATCAGTTGACCATTTACTGAAAAATTGAAGGACGACAAAACTTTTGACATTTAGAATAAATCATTTACTAAGTACATGTTTAAGTAATCGGCTTGAAAGCGAAACTGTTTGAGTTAAGGTTAATAACACTACCCGGCTATCCAAACCCAAGTAGGTGTTGATGATAGGTGGTTGGAGGTAATCGGTAGGAAATCTTAGATATAGGGATTCTTGATGGTTGGTACTTGTTAGCATGATATACCTGTAATCGTCAGAGAACTGATGTTCCCTGCAAGGATTCGAACCCATTTCTCTCAGTTTTACAGCCTGAAACGCTACCATTGAGTTAGTTGGGTTGCAAATAACCCCCAAGAAGGTGCAGTAGAGTTCAAATTTGTAACCTAATGGGTCGAAGTCGCTAGATATAAGTACATAAAAACACAAAATCTCTACATATAACGTTATTAAGACGAAATAAAACAACAGATTATGTTTTGATTCAGTATGATGTTCGTAAAGTATAACATGAAGTATTCTTTATGTATTAATTCAGAGAAAAGTTTACTTTTTATCTTCACCACTTTACATAAGTATATTATTTAATGACTGAGCACCAAGTACCACTAAAATATATATATTTAAATGCGTATTTGATTAAAGCTATTGTCGTGTTTCTAAAGTGTAAATAAGATTTCTATTTTTCATCAATTTTTGTCTTCTTGCTTGAATTGTGAAAAACTCACTTCCCCTATTACCAGCATCAGTTTTCTCAGTTATAACGGGAACGTGTAAATCAGCACTGGCTTTAACCTGACGTTCACTATCCAAACAAGTGTGACCAGCTTAATGACCCATTTATGGATGGAATTACACTTTATTAATTTTAAAATGTCCTTTGATGGAATAAATTATTACTAAATATGTACATATTTTTTACTACTGGAAAAAAACATATACATCTCCTTATTATCTCAAAGTGCGATGAATGAACACTGTGAAAGAGATGAGAAATAATATCAAAAACCTATTTTCAATATTTGTTAATTTTGAATACTGCATGCGTAAGTAATTTTCAATATTTACTCAACTTGCATAAATACATAGATGCATATATTTATCGATCTGTTATGAAAGAAATAATAACAATTAATTCAGCGTAAACTTGAAATCAAATAAAAACCTAAATAACTTTTTCAAAACTCAAAGAAGCCGACAATCATCAGAAAATAGGAAATACTTTATCACCAGCATGCAACAATTAGAAAACAGTCTAGATGAATCAAGGGCAAAGCATCCGTTTTGGAATAGATGAAGACTCCTTGACAGTCCTTATCCATGGTCTTACACTGGACCAGAACAAGGATACTTATATCTTGCAGCGAGCACGACACCACTGATTTGTGAAGCCGTGACCTGTGGAGCCAATTAAATCAAGAGTGAATCATTTACACTGATGGAATTGAATAAGGATAGCACTTTATCACAAATCAGCTAGAGTTGGGGAATGCTAGTATTAAATTCTGATCAAGTTTGTTGAGACACTAGCTGCACGTCGAAAACCAGGCTGGAAACACCATTTAACTGTGCTTCAACAGCTCTGGATACAGTGTCAATTTACGATATAAATAAACTTTGAAATATACAGTCATCAAAGAAACACCACTTAAATTAACTTTTTTCTTACCTTGAGTGAATCCAAAAGATATTGAAATATGAGTAAAGGGAAATCACAAGGATCCCACAATTTATGATTATCTAAATGTCTACAAAAATATTTAAAAACAACAATCATTGGTACATAGATTCATTTATTTTCAATAAAAAACGTATTTTAGCATGAAATAATTATTGAACCGTCAGTAACTAAACCAATAGTGTTAAATAAATGGATATTCACCAAACCTAAAAATAAACTCCAATCAAATCGATAGCAAAAAACGTCAACTACTGAATAATGAACCAATTTTACATAATTATGGAATCAATCATACTAGTTACACGGAGAAGATCCACTTAGATGATGCTTTGATTAATATTTAGGTAACACATTAGATAACACATTTAGGTGACCTAGTGATATAAAGAAGCTACAATCACATGGATTGAAATCATCACATACAACTGAAAGTGAACCACTGAAGGCAGTAACAGCGAATTCAGCAAATTTATCAGCGAAGACAGATAGCGCAGAGGATGTGCAGTCTGGAGCCATGTAGATGTTAGTAACGTAAACACAGGTGTTTTGAACGGCGTCTTAAAGTTAGACAGTCGATAAAGTCATTTGAAAACTTGAAACAAGCAAAAGTAGATCAACACCAGTTAACGTTTACAAACGTAGCTACTCCGCCACCACACCTCTTTTTATTTTTTGATCGATCCTGACGATAGATATTGAAATCACGTAATGATACTAAGCAATCGTCCTGTAAGTCAGTTAACCAAGATTCTTGAATTGTGATGACACTACAATTACGATATATGTTTTGACTTAGTATGAATTGGAGATAGTCCACCTCATTAATTAGTGATCGGCAGTTAGAATTTAGCAGCTCGGGAATCGACATTTGATTAATGTTCATTCTCTTTAATGCATATTGCCAACCACCACGATGTCTCTTATTGTACTTGTTTGTAATTTTTGCAGCGAAAGGACGTACGCTTTTCATAAACGCGTCTGTATAGGTTATACGATCATTAGACATAATAGAGTGTTAAAACAAATTAAAAAAACAGATAACTTTTTGAAATATTTAGATGGCAGAAACAGGTAGCCCAGGTATTCAAGCAGGCCGCCGCTGAGAATTCTATATTGTACCAGATTATAATATTGAATAAATAAATAAGGGTAAAAAGACTTCCAACAACATCACACGATTCAATGGAATAAGTCTTCAAAGTAATTCATCCAATAAAGATGTAATACAATGAACTAGGACGTTATATCTCCCTAGATCGTCCTTAATTGTTAGTCTGAGACATCTCGATAGATGTAGACGATTTGTTTGGGGTTCAAACGATTACTGAAGTTGGTTGCAATGCTCCAGATGCATTCACTCCTTATCTTCCCTCAGAATCTAAGTTTTAAAATTACTTTATCTTTTCAATTTTGCCAATTAATTCTTCTCGCGTGTTATTTTATGTGCCTAATTTTTTTTACTACTTCGATTACTCTGAAATTTGTCTAGAAACTTTTTATCTTTCTTCGTTGGTTTAGCGTGCCAACTTGAACAGATGTACATATGTAACAAGTTGTATGCTGCTTGTAACTGAGTGACTGACCTTTTTTCTATTTGCCTGAAACTTAAATTTTATCTTGTTTTGTAATACCTTTCTAATTGCGACCTGCATGAATAGCAATTCTCTCGCAATTGAACTGTTTGTCTTAGTGTGCCATTTAGTTGTCTAATATTTTTTTAAGATACTGTGCACATGTTAGCACATAAAATATGTATCTCCGACTTGTAAACACACGCTGCTGTATTAAGTATGGAAAAACCAGCTGCGAAAGTTCTTCAAATATACAAAAACAGTCATCGTGTTATTTATTCTGATACATGAAACACAAACTTACGTTAAAATAGATGTTACCACAGGTTTAATATTTGTATAAGAAGCTTGTCTAACAATATCTTCGAACACATATACAGCTTCTTGTGAAGGATCACATTGTGATTCATTTGAACTGGAATCCATTTCAGACCTTCGAAACAAGGATTTTTCAGGAAAAAGTATATTAAATTAGAATTTCATCTATAATAGCAAGTAATATCTTTTAAAGGTATTGCGATATAACCTGTGATATAATCATGGTTCATGTAAAATTAAATATACATAAACGCAGGTAAATACTAAGACCAAATAAATATTAAAAGTTATATATATATATATATATATATATATATATATATATATAGTTATCCAAAAGATGATAAACTTATCGTTTGAAATATTCATAAAGAAAAGTGGAAACGTAAGCTAATATTCCATTTAATATAAGCAACTACTTTCAAGACATAAACAAATCATCGATGATATATATATATACATCAATTTGATATATATTGTTACGTGGATTTTAGGTGTCCTTTGACCTTGAGTGACTCTTTAACTAACATCAGTCTGTGAAGAAATCTATCTGGAAACCGGACTAATCTGCATATCCAGTTAACTGGACACTATGTTAACTTATTTGTAAGCTACATAACATAGATTTTCTACACATATGGAAAGTTCGAATTCCTGTGAAAATAATTTAGACTGTATGCTTTTATATACGACAATTCATATTCTCACCGTTTATAGCTATTAATCTAAATAACGTCAAAGAATGTTCTCTTAAATGAATAACCTGGTCTGAAAATCATATGAATACATCAAAATTATTTTTGTGAAACAAATAAAACTAATAAACACTGAAAACCAGCTAAAAATGTGGGCAGACAATAATAAACGGAAAGGTAGTGGGGAACAACTGCAATAACTGCACGCGCGGTGAATAGTTTTACGAAATGAATAATAATATGTGCTTGTACTTAGCAATGAAGGGCCTTATACTATATTATTCAGGTTCAACAGTACAAGTGGAATATTTCTTAAAATATGATAAACACTTAAAATAAGAATGAGTAAATAACAAACAACTACGTACAAAAAAGAAGGATGTTGGAAGAAAACTATAAGAACGAACATCATCACGATTAATTGCAACCCATATCATTTGGTGTTAATTTGCAACGTTTGTCAAGCTACATTAGAGAAACATAGGTTTTCCTATAAGAGATTCTTCATCGTACCACTGAGATATTTACCGATGTGCTTATACTTGATCGGTGACCGAGCCTCATGGCGGGCAATAGTTTATGATACACCGAACACAGTTCGACTACTTTACTTAAAAAAGGCTCACTCCGTTCTTGGCTAATTTATCTCGACTTAATCTCATGACTTTTTGTGAGTTAATCGAGGGAACTAATACACTAAGGAAGATGGTGAGGAACTGATCAACTACTTTTAAACTACGTTAGTAATGTTCCTTTGCTTAGTAGTACTCTTGCTCCGTCAGTTAAAATATTTTTTCCAGGACTTCAGAAAAAATGGATCGGTTTATTTCTCTATGGTTAAAAAAAGTGGGATGTTCTCGCACACCAAGTAAAACAACTAGGAGTTCAGATCGATAAGATTGAAATGTCTTACTTAATAATTTGATCTAAATGGAAACTTGACTTCAGCCGGTAAATGATCTGAATAGAAATTTAAAGCAATTAGTCCCTTTGATAAATTTCGATAATGTAATAAGACGAAGATTATCAGAACTATGTGATGATATATTAGCGCAATACATTTCGAACAATCTGATCACACATATACTTATTAAGAACATTTATATATATAAATAAAAGGTCAACTAGACCGGAAATAGGGATAAGAATAGACAAGGATAATAATGATAAAAATAATGTGAAAACAATTTGACACTTAATCACTCTGGATAATAAGCATATATTACCAGGGTAGGTTTAAGGAGAGAACAAGGCGTTTTTGAATACACAAAGGGGGTTTGGATTTTCGTATGGCTGAGGCTTCAATAAACCTCAGTATACGCCCTTTTACACTTTTAAACAACACAACAAAAGCCGAGTTCAGATTAATCTTATGACCTGTTTTGATTACATGTTTGGCAATAGAGGATGATGGATGTTTATCCTCTACTCTTATTAGGTCATCAGACTCTATTTGTTTGTTCTCTCCTTAAACCTACCCTGGTAATATATGCTTATTATCCAGAGTGATTAAGTGTCAAATTGTTTTCACATTATTTTTATCATTATTATCCTTGTCTATTCTTATCCCTATTTCCGGTCTAGTTGACCTTTTATTTATATATATAAATGTTCTTAATAAGTATATGTGTGATCAGATTGTTCGAAATGTATTGCGCTAATATATCATCACATAGTTCTGATAATCTTCGTCTTCTTATTACATTATCGAGATCTAGATAGATCTTGCTCCTGACTGACTCCGACCCTTTTGACTTCGATCAAAGTTGGAAGGTTTATTTTAAGACATCGTGGTCAAACGAACTGCTTTTTGATGTCCTTTTTATCAGCAGACTTATTGTGACTGAGATCAAATCACTGAAGCAATTTTTTGAGGCCTTAGTTGTGATTTTATTTAAATAATTCAAAACAATCCAATTGTGATTTCCAGAAATATCTTAATCATTTTCGCTTTTAAAATCAACACATGTACTCTCAGCTCCTACTTGAGCTTAATTCGCTCTGAATAGTACTTGGAAACAACTGAACTTATGACACAAGTAGTTTGTATTAAACGACTGACTAATCTATTATGGCACTGATAGCTTTCAAACCGAATTCAGAACCGAACATTAAGGTATGCTACGTAACCACGATACCACTAATATTGATTGATGCATACACTTATAACGCTTTGGTCAGAAATAAGGACTATATAAACCGAACGACAAATAGGTTACAGTGACTGCCTTTGACCAGATCACTGTGAGAATTATAAGGATATGGAAAACTTTCGGGGTTGAAATTTATAGGATCACAGAACTGTAAAGTTACGAAACCCATAGAAAGCCTAAGCAAGCGGATGTTCCCGAATAAAATCTAAGTCAAAAGTTGAATTCACGAGTTGATTTGAGCTAGAACACTCTGAAAAACCAGGAAGCACTGGACGGCCCTTTTATCCCAGTATGGAACTCCTCAGCAGCGCGTATCCACGATCCTGCACACGGGATTCGAACCCAGGACCTTCGGTGTTGCACACTAGCGCTTAACTTCTAGACCACTGAGCCGGCATTCGACGGTGTCAATGTCTAAATTCAACCAATCCACGATATTGCGTGACCGTCCACCATTGTCCTCAGTGAGTAACTGCCTCACAACAGACACGGTTGGACTCCACTGGTCACAGCCGTTCAGTGCTTCCAGGTTTTTCAGGGTGATCTGGCTTAAATCAACTCATGAACTTAACTACCGAATTACCACAATTTCCACAAACCCCCATTCTGATAATAATAATAATAATATGCAAGTACAATTTTTAGATTCGTAAGCTAATATTATGAGCATAAAGTATTGGCGTAAATGCCCGAAATTCGCGAAACCATCCTCGACAAACTATTTCATGAAAGGTCAAAAGACAGTCTATTTCTCAAATTTTAAATTATAACTAGACAATTTGTTTTGACATCTTACTTGTCACACATGTTGAATAGGAGCGGAGGTACGATTTTGTCCATATTTGACTCGTGAACCTCCAGTATTAGCTGATCGCTGACCATTTTACGAACAACGCCTTGGATTCCTTGTATACCTGCCACTCTGACACTGGAAGCATTTGAGAAAATCAATAGGAACTTACGCATTACGCTCTTGTGGGTTGGGAAGAGATGCGTGAGCCATAGCAGCAAAATGGTCAAGAATCTCATTACATTCTTTGTGATAATTAGGAGAATCATCGTCTATTTTAGAAAACTCTACAAACTTGACCTAAATTAACCAAAAAGGACTGGTGACTTGCCGACTTAGAGGCCATTATTTGCAGGTCCACGCGATTAGTCTCCAGAAGTAGTTGGATCATCTTCAGAAAACTGATAGCCAAAACCAGTCTGTGACCATGACAAACTTGTATTAGTTTGTCAATAGCTTTGACGGATATCGATATATTTCTTGAAGAAATAAACATCAAACAACCTTACTGGTCATAACGCCTACTAAGATCCTGTGAAAGTCTCAGGTGCAAATACTTGGCAATTCGATCCAGCTTATCAGGCTGGTGTAAGCAATAGTGTATAAGTTTATTATGGTTATTAGTATCCTAAAAATCCGTGACATATAAAAAAAATAGAATTCAAGCAAACCTGGGGACTGCCAGAGTACAAATTATCTACCATTTTCATCCATTTCGGTCTGCATGGCCCACACTTAAAACATGTTGATCGTACACCTAGTAGATCCCTTGAATTAAACGCAAAGTAACACAAAAACCTACATAACATTCTAAAACACTGCAACGCATCAATTTGTAAAAGTCACAAACTGAAATCTGAACGTTTGAACAATAAAACAGCATTTGACAAATGAAATATGTGGAAGACTAATAGCATAGTAGTACGAATCCTCGGAATTCGTATTTCCTTCGCAATTGTTTTTCGATAGTATCAGTTACTGACACATGAAGACATCATACTCTGCAATCTGGATTGATTTGCAGCCAGTCAAATGCCTGTGGTTCAATACCACAATTCCTGGGTTTATGGTAACCTTACAGCGACTTAAAAGGTGAAGTAAATTTATCAAAACCTTAGTATTCACCCAAAAAGTACATGTACTTAATTCAGTAACCATAGAGAGTCATAAGGAAGAATTATCCGGACTAAGATGTCTGAAAATTTACAGAGGCTTCGACTTCGCTCAACTTATTCAGGGTGGAGAATTAGACAAACCTCTCGGTCACGGCTTTTTGCCTAAAACTGCCAAATCCCGGCTGTAACCGGTCTGTCCGACCGGGTGTTCGAGCAAATGTCAAAATCATCTCATAATGACTTTTCGGGCCTGGAACAAATAAATTCCTAAGGAAATGAGTATAATCTTATATGAACTATAAAAACCTGAAGTAGTCAACCAACAAAGTTCTTTTGAGGTTTTTAAGATCTCCTGATAGTAGAACACTGCTATGTATACGTAAAAGTCCTTTTCCACAAACAATAAAGGTTGATGTCAGGCTTACTTTAACCAAACTCCTTTATGACGTTATTCGACCACCTACTAGAGCCTGTAGAGTCGCTGAAATAACACTTAACTATACCCAAGTTAGTCTACCAAGCTGAACGTATTACAACTATGGAAAACTGATTGCCTGGACGGTAAAGCCAATGATAACTAGCGCTTATTATTCCGCCTGCTGAATAGGATGATATTTGTGGTAGCTTTGTCGTATATGCTATTTTCCCTCCCCGTAAATGCAGTGCTGACTAGAAAGCTTTTACTCGGTCTCTAGGTTTACTATATAGCATGTAGCCAGGCCATCAGTCTGAGGGTCCAAGGTAAAGAGGAGGTGTTTAGTTGCATCGGTTCCTAATCATACAATCTTTAAAGCCGAATATATAATCACTAAAAAGATTCACATTCATCATGTAACCCCTATAGAAGGTCAAAAATGGTGAATGCAGGAACAATTGATTGATGTGGCATGGCTCAGCCTTGCAGGCGTCTTAATCTGTGTAACTAATCCCTAATCACTTTAAAACATTATTCCATCTCCAACCTGAATGTGTTCTCACAAGTGCTGAACACCGTATTGATGACTTTCACGACACGACGAGTCCGAATAGACAATGATGAGACTTCAACATAATATTTTATAGATTAGGTAGTCACAGGATAAATCTACGATTTTGGGATTACATCTGTTATTGTGGTGACAAAGATAGATGTACAAGTGCCGAATATAGGTTAAATCCAGCATCGATGAGACCGATTGAAAAAAGCTTGACCTTTCATTAGTTCTAATATTTACTCTAACTTAATCGATTGATTTTTCCTTTTTTTAACACATTTTATTATTAATCCGCTGACTAATGCTCATGTGAATTATTGAACTGTAATAGGGATTAGCACACATAGCATACTGGTTCCATCAATGGGAGTAACTGATCATCAATCTTTATGTTTAGTTACTACGGTCGATTACAAAACATTAGTGACATTTACAACTCCGCCTGTAGCTCTTCTAGGGCTACTGCCGGACCCAAACCCACAAAAAGGAAGGAAATTTGGCTTCAGTCCGCAGCCCCATCTCGTAGGAAAGAACCTTGCCAGAAACCGATGACTAAATAAATAATATAAACTGTTGAAACTCTGTCCTGGGAGTTGAAGGACTTTCATCCAGAAGAATTATGACGCCTC
Organism: Schistosoma mansoni; assembly: GCF_000237925.1. Classification (NCBI taxonomy): domain Eukaryota; kingdom Metazoa; phylum Platyhelminthes; class Trematoda; order Strigeidida; family Schistosomatidae; genus Schistosoma; species Schistosoma mansoni. The sequence continues at coordinate 29,633,747 of NC_031502.1, read as the reverse complement.
ATGATGAGAGCCAAGATTCTTCGGGAGTCATGAGATCTACGCCTCCTCTGACAACCAGAGCAACAATTAAGATAGGTACATGGAATGTCGAGTCACCGTAGGAGACTGGGAGGACTGATCAAATAGCTACGAAAATGAGGAGATACAACTTGGTGGTGCTCGGAATCAGTGAAACACATTAGACCCAAGCTGGACAGAAAAGGATAGATTCGGTAGAGATGCTGCCGTACTCTGGTCACGACATGGACTGAGAGAAATGAGCGATAATAGTGACAGATTCGCAAATCTATGTGCCTTCAACGAAATGGTTATAGGCTGCACAATATTCTCCCAAAAACGTATACACAAAGCTAAGTGAGCCTCACTGGATCACACCACAAAGGACCAAATCGATTATATTTGCATCACTAAAAAATTCACAAGATCAATGGAAGACGTGAGAACCAGGAGAGGAGCTGAAGTAGTTTCAGATCACCATCTACCAAGAAGCACTGGACAACTAGGGGAATAGGATTACGAAGTTTCAATACGGCCTTCCTTCCACAAACTGACGAACTCAACGAATTCAAGATAACTCTCAACAACAGGTCCCAAGCCCTACAGGATCTACTGAAAGAAGAATTTACAATGGAGGACAACTGGAGAGGGACCAAAGAAGCGCTACCTTCAACGTGTCAGGATGTTCTGGGACTCAAGAAGCATCATCATAAGGAATGGGTCTCTATCGAGACCCTGGACAAGATTGAAGAAAGGAAGAACAAGAACACAGCTCTCAACCACAGTCGAACAAGAGCAGAGGAAGCTAACGCACACGCCGATAAGCAGAAGTACGTGCAAGACCTAGCAATGACGGTGGAAAAAACTTCAAGAGAAGGAAATATGAAACAACAAAGAAACTGCTAGCGAAATGTGATAAGTCAGAGAGACCGGTCAAAGACAAAGGAGGCAAACCAGTCAATGAGATTCAAGGACAGAAGAACAGGTGGGTAGAACACCTTGAGGAACTCTTGAATAGACCAGCTCTATTGAATCCACCGGAAATCGAGGTGGCACCTACAGACTTTCCTACGGATGTTTCTCCACAAATGATCGAGAAAATCAGGATAGCCTTCGGACAAATAAAGAATGGGAAAGCAGTAAGACCAGACGACATACTAGCTAAAGCACTGAAGTCACAAATAGAAGTAACTGCGAAAATGCTCCACGTTCTATTTCGGAGGATTTGGGAGGAGCAATAAATGCCGACAGGTTGGAAAAAAGGATACCTTATCAAAATACCGAAGAAAGGAGATCTGAGCGTATGTGAGAACTGTAGAGGCATCAACCTACTATAGGTACCGGGAAAAGTTTTCGACAGAGTTTTGTTGAACCGAATGAAAGATTCAGTGGATGCCAGAATTTGATATCAACAGGCTAGATGTCATGAGGATCGGTTGTGTACTCAATCTCGACCATTGGTATCGTTGTTACTCAATCGATTGAGTTGAATTCGTCACTATATATATATATATATCTTATGCAGACGTAAAGGCAAGGATCGGCAAAGCTAGAGCAGCATTCCTACAATTGAAGAACATGTGAAACTCAAAACAACTGTTAGCCAGCACCAATTCAGAATCTTCAATACGTACGTCAAGGTAGTTCTATTGTACGGAGCTGAAACTTCGGGAACTGCTACAACCATCTTCAAAGAGGCACTAGTATTTATAAACAATTGTCCGTTGACCAGTCACCATCAGCAACAGTTTACTGTGTGAGGAAATAAATCAGGTTTCGGCTGAAGAAGAAATTAGGAAAAGATGTTGGAAGTGGATAGGACATACATTGCGGAAGTTATCAAACTGCACTACAAAGCAAGCGCTAACTTGGAATCGTGAAGGGAAATGGAAAAAAAGGAAGACTAAAGAACACACTGGGTTGAGAATTGGAAGCTAACATCAAAGGGATTAATGGCGACTGGAAACAACCGAAAGGGATTGCCCAAGACAGAATTCGATAGAGACTGCTGGTGGACAGTCTACGCTCCTCCACGGGGGCTAACAGGCGTAGGCTAGTAAGTAAGTAATGGGAATTTTTTAAGTAATCGAATCTTTTCCGACTCATTATAACTCACAATCTAAAATAAACAACCACTAAGGTAACTGAAACTTGCAAATTATTTCGCACGTCTGTGTGTTATTAAATTTTCACTTGTATAAACATGAATAAAAAGTGTGAGAAATTTATGACTATGAATCGTACTTTCTATTATTCCGACTATAGATTCGGCAACTGGAAAATTACATGATTTATACATTTTGTGAACAATATAGAGACGGAGGTTATACGGTCTAGGTGCAATGGGATAGGAGAAAATGTAAGGAGATAAATAAACCAGAATGATATTGTACTATTTGTTTTAAAAATCAATACAGTATCAGATTTTAAGTATGTGCTTTTAAAAGATCATAAAATAAACTAATTCGAATGTAGAAGGATAAACTACTTATCCCTTCTATAGAGGTCCTAGGAAAAAAGGAAAATGAATGGATTTCCAGCTTGTTTACGGAGTGTACTTTCGATGCGAGAATGATCTTACAATTTAAATAGATACCAGTGAGTAGACCTTTACGTACCAACTACACTATTCTTGAAGGTCTAGACATTTGACAGTATTGTAATGTGACAAGTAATCATTTCACATATCGGTTTTTATTGTGACAAAAATGTCTTTCTACAATGTTTACTTGGAAAAAGAAATGGGTTTGTGAAATTATTTATTTATTTAAACACATAAACATTGGTACAAGTAGAACGCGTAAGAGCTGACAGGCAGAATTACGTGGAAGAGCTAGCAATCATAGCGGAATTAGCTGCAAGGGAAGGAAATATGGAATATCTATGTGACATGACGAAGAAACTTGCTGGGAAATGCAGTAGATCATAGAGACCGGTCTAGGCCAAGGGAGGCAATTATCTGAGGTATTTTATAGAAGGAATGTTTATGGAACTATGACAAAAAAATTAAAAAGCAGCTAAGGAAAAACAATGAGTTAAGAATGTAGTGATCCCATATCGTAAAGTAATTTCGGAATAGATTGAAGGGATCCCAACTCTTCAACTTATAAGAGTATTCTTTCGAACAAACAGTATTGTAGACCATCAACGTTGATGGTCTATGTGGAATGATTGGAGGTCTACTCGAGTTAGACGGGGGCGGTGTGACAAATAAGCTAACTTCGAAATCACACCTCGCGATCAGCACCTCACGGTGATTGCCCCATCGACGTATCAAAGGATCATGGATGCTCTGAAGACTGTACAACACAAAGGACGTTATTACAAGAATACATTAGTTGGAGTAGATACAAGCGAAAGTACAACCACTGCCGCATGGGCCATCCATGGCGTATGATTGACTGATGCGCGTTGACTATCCTTGACCATGACAGGGATCGATGATCTGTTCGTGACATTTCACTGACCCTACAGTATTCTACAATGAAAGCTGATAAGAATCAAGGGTCAACTACACACGGAGAAACAACGAAATGGTGTTTATGAAATGAAATGTGGTAAGTGAAGCGCTACATCAGGATAACTGAATGCGAGGGTGAAATAACACCAACTGTGCTTAGAACAGATTCCTAAATCTCCAGATGATATAAAAAGGACTCAGAAATAAATCAGTGATTGCATTACACTCAACAGAGTCTGGTCAAACAATTCATTTCAATAGCATAAAAATCCTTCAAACGGTATTGATCCTTACAAAGAAATACTAACAGCCGAGGTCCCACACTTATGGGCAAGTCTAAATGGTATTAGTGGGAGAAATGGAGTACAGTTCGCTGTTACATGGCAGCTAATAACTAATGAGTAAATCTGAACTCCTTATTCCATTTAGTCTATCACTTGTTATCTGGATAACAACAATTACATTCAGCTGCTTTAATCAGCTGTCTTATCTGAACTTCGTTCAACAATTAATCCGAAAAAAAAATAAGACAAACTTTCATCCCCTCACTTTTATTTTGTTTATTTATCTTCATTTTATGCATTCTGGGACGTATTTCATTCATTTACATATATGAAAATTGTATGTTTTCTTACAAATTTACTGATCAGAGGTGATAAATAGTGAGTAAAATCTTTTCTCATACCTCAGATCTACCCACGAATACACAAAATCTGTTATCTTAACACAGTTTTTGTTTCACGCCACATTTCTGATACACACTAAAGTAAATACCTACTTTAAACATTGTTAACGTGATTGGGTGACCTGTTAAGTATACACTTAACTGGAGGACCACGTACTTTTCTATATTCGATAATTCTGATGTTTGATTATATCACCTTGGAAAAGCTTGAACTAGATTGCTAGACGAAACGTTGGATTTACTTCAAGTTCATTCGCTGTGATTTTCAAGTACATCCTTCCTCTTTCTTGTCTCGCATCAACTCACCACCCAAATATTGTGAAACTATTAGATCAAATTTAGATGAAATTTCTTAAACAAAGACCGTAGTTCATAAATTTCCGGTGAATTTAGGATATAAATTTTCTGCAGTCTTGAGATCATTTCAGGTTTTTCATATTTCATGTCCGACGTATTTATCTGCACTCTTCGGATTTTTTTACTCGATCAACCGTGTGATAAATTCCCTAGCATCACACACATCCAAGAATTAGTTTTTAATCATTTCTTGTCACAACGGGTCTTTTATACGTCAAATTGGTTGAACAAACCGAATTTCGAAAATAATCCTGGGGAATTCTACTTTTTTCCTGGGTGATCTAACATTTTTTAATACTTCGTAACATGTGTGTATTTTCGCTCAGACTGTCCATGTTATATATATATATACCTAAAACCGTTCGTTACGTAATACATGCTTAATAGCTTCAAATGACAACATACTACTATTGGAAAGTGTGTTGTTTTCAGGAGAGCCATATTAGATTTACGCTAATTCTGCACTTCCTAGTTCTGATTTTCATTGCTAAATATTTATGGAAATTGCTAGGCTGACTACAGCAACCTCTTATGTAAATATATATATGATACCCATCATGTTCCAAATTGCTATTCCGCAGGTTTTGTCTTAACATTTTATTTTGTCTACCAAGGTTTTATGATTGTCATATTCCTCATCAACTTACACGTTAACCTGGCTTATGTATGCATTCTATCATATAATCTCTGTTATTTTAATTTTACGATTATCTGAACCGCCCCTAACATTTCCACCAAACCCATCATAGTCGTTGCTGCTATGCGTATTTGGATTTATGAATCGGTCTGTCACATTAGTTGCTCAAAAAAGATGTCGAACATAGTTAAAATTACCCAGTCGAATCGATACAATATTATCGTACTCCATAGTAGCTAAGCTATCACTTTAACACCAAGTGAACAAATATTTTTGGATCGCAATTCTTAACTTAATCAGGCTTCTCAGATCCGTTGATGCTACAAACTTCTGATACTTCTGAATCACTCAAATTAAAAATACCCATTTCCCACTGGCTAACCCCTGATCAACACTACAAATATTAATTCATAATGGTTTCTGAATATCGTCATATAGCATTGGCATGACTTGAAAATCACACAATATGATTGATAAAATTGATGAAACTACTGACAAACTCGGTCGATAAATTAACTTATAGTATCACCAAATAGTGTTGTTTTCTCGTGGTTATCTTTATCTATTGTAGGTGATTTCAATATGTTTTTCTCTCAGTCGCTCATTCAGTATACATCTTGGAACCTCGTCATTCTAGATGGAGGTTCAGCGATACAATCATGCATGCGAATCATTAGTATAAGGAGTAGGGAAAATCTTCAAATTGAAAACATCACTGTCGAATTTACCCCAACACTAACTAAGGTTCAAGCCATTATCATAGACATGAGTTGGAAGTTGCACTCCCCTTGGTCACAACTTACGTTCTCCCTGATGATCACATGAGCGTCACTCGCTGTTTGCCATCTTGTACAAATTATTTAGTCGAAAACATATTGCAACGTCATATCACCTATAATTGTGGCCCATAGGCTTTGTCGATTTCAACAGTTCTTAATCACTGTAATGAGTCGTTTTCTAACTTATGCTAAACTGGAAAATGGTAACTAACTTGTATTCACCATCAGCCGGTAAGTATGAACATTAATGGTCAGTCCATTGCACACCACATCGTTGATCCTAGAGCATATCTTTCACGGATTCACACACGTTCAACGAACTATTGTCAGCTATCTGTCACATATAGGTAGCACACACCACATTATTAGTTTTATTAACCCTTGTCACTGCTAAGCAATAATGAGGTCAAAAAATCTCCCCACGTCTAAATAAACTGTAATAAACTTGACAAACTAGCTGGAACACCAGTCAGAATTATTCCTCTCTGCAGTTATACTTCTGTTCTTCCAGTTAGCCTACTAATGCTGATGTAATTGGAAATCAGCCCATGCGAACAGCGTACCTGTATAAACGTTAACTGGCTTTCTAATTTAAACCAAAGATAATACCAATATAGACATTTATACAATATTATTGTCTTTTATTTATGAACACAAAATCCTTGTACTGCCCAAAAGTTAAGCGGTTAACCAGCGGTTACTCTTATGCATCTTAATGTAACTTGTTAAAATATCTTTGTGCTAGATAGTTTTTCAGCATTATAATCCCACTTTGACCGACTCCTAAATGATCTTCACTTGAGTCTTCATTTGGAGTGTGTTAATAATTAAACAAAACATTTTTGAAACTACCACATGTATTTCCCGATCATCTGTCCCCGTCTTCTTTTTGATTTATCCTTCTGTTTATCGATACTTAGAGTATTCTCATTTTTCTGGTGACCTCCAGAGCGCTATTATCTCACCCGATTTGGTATAGAACCAACGTCACTTTAGTTCTTGTGGTGGAATAGTGTTGTGGTATTGGTTCCTAACTACACGATCTATGAAGATGAGTGTATAATTACCTAGTAGGTTTACATTCAACATATTACACTAACAGCAGGTCGACTGTGGTGAATTCGAAACCAATTATTCGAAATGGCGTGGTTTGGTCATGAAGACGCCGTCACATAACCTCCCGCTTTCTGTGTCAAATGTATTATTCTCTTCCTAGCCTAAATGTGTTCATTGAAGGTGCTACTCGTCACATTGCTGATTGTCACGTAAGACGAGTCACTGTAGACAATGGTATGACTTCCACGTGAGGTCTCATCTATTGGGTGGTCATATCATGACAGATCTACGATTTTGGAGTTAGTCATATTACTATAGTAGTACTAATACCGAAGTAGACCATAATTCTATGGAGACAGTGAGGAGAACTCATGACGAATCCGTCTTCGAAACTGATCTCCACCCCATGCGTTACTTTTCTTTTATGCTTTTTTCTAATTACAGATGTCCTGGGGTAAGTTATGTAGCCATATTGTACAGAAAATCTTCAGTCTTAAAATACTGTTCCATTGATGTATTTTCCAATACACCAGCAGAATATCGTAACTTCAGTTTTCTTCTGCCTGAGTAACTGATATGGCTGCATGGGCGATTGTTTCTACAAACCCATCGAGATAAGTGTCGGGTAATTGCTTCGGTGTCCTGAATAAAAGCTTATAAGGTGGCTCATCGGTGCATAGGAGTCGTTATGTGTTGGTAACAGTTTGAAAAGCAGAGGCCCCTCAACCTAGAATGAGAAGTTTGTGTGGCCAATCTTCAGCGTTCAATGGCCCTGTGTCTCTGTGTTGATTTTGTGAACGATTTCGCTTTGTTCAAGAGTCTAATATGAGTGTCAGGATATCCAGTTTAATGTATGTATAAGAGAGTCCTAGAACGAGTGTACATAATACATGTGTGAAAATCTCCAATCATGCACTCCAAGTGTCACACATTTCTTTGTTTCTCTTCGTATGTATTGCTATTACTCTGAACTTCTGCAATAATGTATATTGTGTCTAAACTTTTTCGGTTCCTTCATATATATTGCATCGCTGTGAAACCTACAGATTCCGAAATCAACTTCATCATCGGTTTCGTCGAGTTTTTATTAACTGTTTCATGTTTGTTTTGTCTAGCATTGTCATTTGGGGATAGTCATACTAAATTACTATGCTTCGGTTATTACCACGTTAACTGACGGTTTCCTCTCCCTCTAGTACTGATATTGAAGCGTACTATCTGTTGATTTTGGTAACGTATGCTATTGATAACCTGTAACTGGTTGTGTTTCATGTATAACTATCACTCTATGACTGATCTCCCATAATTGGAGCAATTCGAATCAGCCTATTCATTTTCTTTGGGAAGGATATTATTTCTTGGTTGATACGAATATTCTTCCTCTTGTGGTAGCTAGGCTTAACCAGGCCTCTGTACCCGTTGGAAAGGTATTGTTCAGATAGATTTAATTAAATATGTACATAAGTTTTTTCTAACAGTATCTCTTTTTCATCTTATTGATTCTTTGTCATGTTGTTATGGGGATGTTCTTGGTTATTATCGTCTTTTGATGTATTTACAACAAGAGGGGAGTGACTACGAGCACTAGAGTCACGGGTTCTCCAAAACTCAAGGAATTCTGGGTTTAACAACAGGTCACTAACAAATAAAAGAACATAAAGTGAACTTTGGTCATGTGGAAAAATTTGGGAATTTCACAACCACGGTTTTAAATCTCAGAGTATTTCTTCCAGTCATTCAACTAGTTACAGGAGAGATAAGATAACGGTTCTCTGGATATTTTAAATAGATATTTGACTACATCACTGTGACCGAAGTCTTGTCCGATCTTTAGAAGGAACATTTCGCTGTAGTATATATTGTGTGTGATGTCCGATTTCACCAATAATTTTTCCATTCATACAGCGTTTCAGGGTTTACAAGCACAAGTGTGGGAACGCGTCAGTTCATTTTTATAGTCTTTTTCAATGTATAAACTTGCACGCATAGCAACGTTACGAAACAGCTGTATATAGTATTAACACTGGACATAAACAACTTCACCCGATTTGGATTACCTTCTCGGAAACTAAAACAAAGTGGAAATAAATCAGATACTGCCAGTGTTTATTTCTCATCGATAATATTGATGACCATTGTCATTTGGTCCTATTCTATTCCATCGATCAAGCAACCATTATCTGTTCATGGAATGGCCATAATTTCTTAGCGGTTAATCGAGATAACTGGACGGCAGTGTGTGTAGGCAGACATTCAGAAGTGCTGTAATTTTTTTTATCGAAACATTTGTAAGCGTTAATTATCTTGCTGTATTTTACTGCGACTTTTATGCATTATTTTCGGTGTATAATGTGTTATTAAAAGATGTATTAAGTTTTCGTCGAAGTTGTGCTAATAGGCTCCCATTTAGCTAGGTCAAGTAGCCATCAACTTCATATCCGTTATTGAAGAACGGTCGATTGACACATTCACGACACTTGATTCAATTAACGAGTAAGCCGAATTCCAATCTAAGAACCGAGATTCTGTTTGAGAATTGTGAGATATCAACCCAAATATGTTGCCCAAAGATCATTGTTACAGTTTTCATAATGGACCTCAAAATGTTTGTGTTCTCATGGCGAAATTTTCCAAATGTTAAACTGAAATGTGATAGAAACCAGAGGGTTTAAGATCAAAAGTACTAACAAATCAAGTTAAAATTTCAGGACCACAAATGCATCCAAAACAGATAAAAACGGGCGAGATTCAGAATCAAGTATTGCGATTATTAAATACATTTGGTTCTTCCTATTTTACTCTTCAGCAAAATAACGTTGATTCTTTCTATAGAATAATAAATTTTCAGAATCACTTTCAAGAGACCAGGCATAAATTTTTGATGATTCAGAGCTGGGGGTCCCGATGATCTCCAGGATCCGGTTGGCAGATGCAACCAGTTCACCTACGGCGTTATTTTTAAATGAGATAAGAAATTTCTGCATCTGTTGAGGAAGCTTAGACAAGAAGAGCTGTCTCAGCAGGCATCATCAAAGGTCCGTTTACCAGTGACCTCGCGCATACGCGGCAACACTTCTGTTACTAAAGCTTAATGTTGTAGAAAAGTTGGTCCAACCTCTGTCTGTCGTTCAGCTCTTCAAGTTTGAGGATAGCCTTCTCCAAAGTATCATAAAGCTCGTGGAAATCATCTTTCGCTCAACGGAATCAGGGTTTGATACTACCGGAGCAGAATGGAATGAGTTGAAAGGTGTAAGGTGAAATAGTTCTAATCCTAAACAACTTAGGTATCTGCTCCATCATAATGAAGATACGATTTACGAATCGGAGGGAAAATTTTCGAAAATATAGAAACGATGTCACAACATGTATAAGTAGTAGTTGAAAGATGATACATAATGTCACAACATTGAATAGACACAGTTTATTGTTTGTGTACCAGACAACCAAAGTTTCAGATATCGCAAAGTCAAAGGGATCTAAGACATTTAGGAAGCTATCGAAGTGTAGAGAAGCGTTTGATTTAAACTTGCTAGCAGTTGTAAAGGATGTGTAGCACCGCATACTCACTCGTTTTCTGGTACAGATGCATGGGCGGTTGCTTTTAGCTGGGGCCTGTCTAGTAAAACTGGTGAGACCTGTATCGATTCTGAGGACATACAGAACTGTTTACTGCTACATGTTTATCTTTCTGGGCTATCAGCCACCAACATATAAATGCATAAGACGATTGACTATGAATACATTATTTGAGAGCCGTCGGAATATTCCAGGAGTGTATTTTAGTTCAAGTCGAATGCTTGGAAATGCGATTAGGTTATAAATTCTTTACTATCTCTGGTTCTTGTTACTACTCTGTTTAAATTTGAAAGACTTATAAATAAACAATACATTTGTAATATCCCAATGAGTAGAAAAATTAGATTTTCTGAAGAAGTGGTTTACAACGAGTCGCGGAACGTCAGAAAATTTAATTTTTTCATTCACCGGGATATTATAAATATATTATCTATTTATAGCAATCTACCCAATGCTCACATTATTCGAAATTACTGAAAGGCTATTGTTGTTACCATTTTCTAAAATACCTCAATGAACTCCAAGTCTCCGTCCTCATGAATTCTAGGAGAAGTACTTCTATTGCGTTGTCATGAGAAGACGCAATCTATGTACAGTAGTTCGATTCGTGTATGTTCTTTTTATCTCTTGAGTTATGGTGTGATAATCCTCCTCAGTTGTTGTAAATACCTTTAATAGAACCTGAAAAACTCATACTCCATTTGTTTGTGATCTTGTCATCTTCCATTGTCAGCTACATACTGATGGATTTATTAGAAATACCTCTAGTCTTTTGTCGTCGAACATCTAATCTGACTCCTAAAGATTTCAGACTACAAACGATACTTTTCAAAATAACATATCCTGAATGATTTCGACACTGACACTGTGTCCTACCACTTCGAAGAACTTTGATTCATACGTATTCTTGAAAGCGTTCGTATTACGCCTATCATTTCTGATATTCCTGCTTTATTGAACTATTGATCGTAATATGTATCTCTTGAGTTTCTGTGATTATGAACATAAGTAATACCAATAGCAATCATTTTTATAAATAATTATATAGTCAACACTACAAAGGGTATATTTTCAATGACTACCGAAGCACATGGTAATGGTGAGCACACAGGTTCATTTTAACTACACCGTGGTACATTCGACTGGAAGTGATTCGGTGTGTTGTTACGTTACTTCGTTAAGTTGGATGCTTGGAAATGGGGGATTTTCAGAGTTTTAAGGTCAGGAACTGGTTTGTATTGGTTTTAGGCCTATGATCATTTCATATCCTCACTATTCTCATTAATAATTTATTCTGCTCGTGTTAACCTGAGAGTTCACCTCAACGTCTAGCTTTGTTATGTCTATCTTCATTTACATATACGATTTAAATATGCCTTTTTGACAACATTCTTGTTTTTAGTTCGAGAATTCTATACCGGATTTATGTCCTGAAACACAGCTGAACTTTAGAAAGTTTCTTCAAGCTGCTGGGATTGAAAACATGTTAATTAAAGATGGCCGGAGAATATCAGATACCGAGGTACTAAATGAAATCAGGAAAGAGGTTGCTGTGTTGTCTATGAATGACGATGATGGGTAAATTAACATTTTCCAGGGTATATTTGTCAGGCGGACCTCGTCGCTGATTCTTGCGTGTATCAACGGTGACGATGAAGCTGTTAAACTGCTCATTCTTTCGGGTGAGTGCGATGTAAATGAAGTTGCACCAGATGGAGAAACTGCACTGACGTGTGCCATATCCTCGAATGCTGTGCGGATTGTGGAGATGTTGTTAAAACATGGGGTACATTCACATATTTGGTATTTTAACGCTCAATTTGTAGTCTGATCCAAACTTTCGTGGTAAGAAAGTTGAGTGCACCCCATTGATGGAAGCTGCCAGTGTTGGCTATACTGATATTGTGAAGTTGCTGTTGGAGCATGGAGCATGTGTTGCCCAAAAATCAAACACAGGAAATACTGCACTACATTATGCTGCTACTTCCGGTCACTTGGAGTGTGTTTGTCTTTTGCTACAGTACAATAGCCCAATGGAAGTTCAAAATGATACGGGTCATACACCTTTAATGGAAGCTACAAGTAACGGGCACGTAGACGTCGCTCGTTGCCTTATAAAACATGGATGCGATATTAACACACATTCAGCGGAGTTCAAGGAATCCGCACTAACTCTGGCCAGCTACAAAGTATGTGTACGATATTCCTATTGAAATCTATCAGCAAAAATTCTCGCGTAATTCGATTCTTTGGACACTGGCTTTTAGTTGCATTATTGAACATGTTTATCAGGTGTTAGGAAGTTAAAATCTAAAACAACTGTTAGGGTTTAGATTTTGTCTTACGCTGCATGTAACGGATTGCGAACATAATGTTGTACAGTTATCTTAATTTGTATAAAGGACTGTCTGGTTTCAAGTACCATTCTTTATCTGTGGTCTTATTCCTTTTGTATCAAATAACACTGAGAATCATAACACATCTAATTTATAGACTTGTTTCATGAGTTGAGACAGTTATATTTCGTTCCAAATTTGGATAGGGGTTGCACTTGAAAAGCTGCTGTCTGAGTGTTCCTCTCAAAACAGTCGTTTTCTTATAAATGAAATATTTGTATTTGCGTCCCTGGCCATCGATTTTTCTTGATATTACCGTTGACTTATATCAGGGAATTGTGATCTGGTAAAATTAGCTCTCCATCACGTTCCTTGACCAATTCCATTAAGTATAGGTGACGTGTGTTTTACGACCCCTACCTAAATGTAGAGTCGTAACTCGTGGATGCTCTAGCAAGACTGCTACGTCAAATTTTTCCTATTTAAACGATGTGAGCACCATATTTAAGCTGGTTGGTGTGCTGTTTTAGGCGTAGTAACCCCATCTGTTTCCCGTTTTCTTGTCTGGTACATCCTCTGCATAGAGGTTCGGCCCATACTTTTAAACACCTGTCTTAGCCAGTTAGTCATGCACCCAAATTTAACTTCATCTACTTGAGTTTTTGGGCGAAAAAAACAGTACAATCGACCTTTATGACGTAGAGCTCACAGATTATCACATGGATCTACGTTGCATCCACTTGCAGTTCGCACAGGTGTTTTAATGGATATCGTTAAGGTGTATGTAAAGTACAAGATCTATTAGAAAGATGTCGCGTTACAAGTTATGCTACTAATACTGTTCACATCAAACACTCAAAAACAAAATAAGTAGATGTTTTCTTATTCTGGTAGTGCTTTTTTTCAAAGGGTCATGCGGAAATGGTCCGTTTCCTGTTGACTGCAGGAGCCGATCACGAACATCGTACTGATGAAATGCACACTGCTCTGATGGAAGCTGCAATGGAAGGTCATGTCGAAGTTGCTCGATTACTCCTTGCTCATGGCGCGAATGTGAACATACCACAAGATAGTTTTGAGTCCCCTCTAACCTTGGCTGCTTGTGGAGGTCATACTGAGCTTGCACATTTGTTAATTGGATATGGAGCAGATATTGAAGAAGTGAATGATGAGGGCTATACACCTTTAATGGAAGCTGCAAGAGAAGGTCATGAAGAAACTGTCGCTTTATTGCTTGCAGTAGGTGAGTTGATGAGTATTTCTTCAAAATTTATTCTGTAAAGAGTTTTAGTAGAAAGAAATCTTTGAGAAATAACTAATGTTCAGTACAGACTACATAAATGTGCCTTGTTTTGAATATTTACGTCATTATGGCTAATGGTGCTACATATATGTCAATACTTTTCTTAAGTGACCGACCTGCTGTTAGCATGTGTCGTGTGTTACGTTCTTGTCAAGTTTTCACATCTAACTATATGAAATAATCAAACAGCGAATCCAAGAAAATTTTCTGTTTTTTTATTAGGTTAGTTTGTATTAAATAGGGTTGTGTTATTTGTTCTTCCCTCTGATTTCCTTATTCTATACTTGTTCCTCAAATTCATATCTTTTTCCGTAGAACCTTATTCTTCATGTTTAGCCCTCTTCATTCCCCTATCAGCCTGAGTTTCATAATAGTTCCCCATATCGTATTTGAAGTTTTAAAGAAAAATCACTAATATTTTCAATCTTATGATACGACGATATCAAATTTAGAGTTTAAGATGCATATTATGCACATTTGGAATGTTATTTGGTTCAACAAGCGACTATATTAAAGTGCTAATTAGGACTCAAGTTATATTGTTTCTGGTTGCTTTGCCTTCATATAAATATCTTGCGATCTGTTTAGGTGCTGAGGTTAACGCAAGAACGGAGGAAACCCAAGAAACTGCTCTCACGCTTGCGGCATGTGGTGGTTTTATAGAAGTTTGTGAAATGCTTTTAAATGCTGGTGCTGATATTGAAGTTGGTGGAGTCGGTTGTTCTACTCCTTTAATGGAAGCTGCTCAAGAGGGACATCTAGAACTTGTCCGGCGTTTGTTGGAGCGTGGAGCATTAGTGAATGCAGTGACCGCCACTGGAGACACGGCGCTTCATTATGCAGCTGAAAATGGGCATGTCAAAGTTTGCGAAAAGTTGCTCGACTGGGGAGCCGTTTTTGGAGCCATGACAGAAGGAGGACGAACTCCATTGATGAAGGCTGCAAGAACAGGGCATTTGGAAGTTGTCCAGTTATTTTTGGAGCGTGGAGTAGCGATTGACCAGCCTACTTCACAGAATGATGCCAATGCCTTGTCATTAGCTTGTAGTGGCGGGCATGCAAAGGTAAGTTATCTCTAGAGTAGTGTTCAGTACATTTGCTAAAATAAACATTTCATTGGTTTTCTGAGTATGACAATCACCTTCATACATTAATCAGGCAATGTGGTTTGTAGGGAATTTAACCACTATCTTATCGTAAGAACGTCTTATGTATTCAGGAAATCTAATATTCTTTAACTCGCTTAACTTGTTATTTACTGACATTTCCTCCCATAGATGGTAGAGTTCCTTCTTCAACATGGTGCTGATCCTCAATATCAGTTAAGAGACGGTTCTACAATGTTAATCGAAGCTGCTCGTTCTGGAAATCCAGCAGTTCTGAGACTCATTTTAGATTATCCTAAATGTCTCAGTCAGCCATCGTCCATGCTTCCAAATGCTTCTGTTCAGCTTGTTGCAAATACATTGAACCAACATCAAACCCAACACCAATTTTCTCATGACCAGCGTTCTGCTTACCAATCGCTCGTGAGTGGCGTACCTACAATCGGCAATGTTATCATGCCACCACCCCCGCCTCCTTTACCTATTTCTGTTTCCGGAATAGCCAACATGGATATGTGCCTTGACCCATCTCATCCACATTTGCACCCACAAGCTCATTCGCATTCCTGTCATTCACACCAACAACTTTCGTTTCAGGCCCCTTCCAGTCTTTCTACGTCAACTAACTCTGTTCAGCCCACAACTCATATAAATGCGGCACTGGCCAACGCATATGCTGTTGGATGGGCAGCCGGAGCAGCTGCTTTGGTTCACCAACAGCAGCAGCAGCACACAATAAACTCAGCTATTACCAGTTCAGGTATTTATTTTCCATTGTAATGATCAACTAATGATCAATTTTATTTTTATGTACTGGATATTCTTGCTTTTAGATAAACTGTCTTTCTGTAGCATAAAATCTTGGGTATTAAAAATTCCCCTTTGGTGAAATTTTAATTCCAATCCGATAAAAAATATAAACTAATAATACTGCACTCTAATTTGGTTGTTTACTATCTCGTGAAAACATTTTGTGAGCGCTATAAGTACTTAGTGCCTAAATTTTGCAAATCCTATTTGACTACTGATGTTCAATCAGTAGCAATACAAGTATCACTAAATTCCGATCGGGGCTGAGAGACACAAGATTCTGGTTAATTCCGCTGATGGTTAATGCAAAAAGCAATATACATGTTGGTTTTTATAGTCACTTTAAACATCCTTTCGCTCATCAAAATCTGTGTTTTCCTGAAAAGATAACCTCAAAACAAACCTAAAGCAGAAAAAACCCACCCATTCCCCTTTTCTATATTGGTAACTATAGCATGGATGTGTTTGCATTTCATTGTTTCCCCTTGGATTTTTTCGTTAGTGAATACAAGGTGATTTAATAGTTATATCAACTGTATCATCAGTCGATGACCTTGCATTTTATGTTAATATACATTCATAGTAGGGCTTGTTACGTTTCCATATCTCTAGTTACCCTTAGCCTAACTCAGATGTGACTATATCATTAATAATGTGGATAAAATCCTAGTTACTTCTTGTATGTTTTGTTGACTTAACACGTTTAGAACAACGGTATATCCAAAGTCGATATATGAGTGCAGCTGATTTCTGTGTTTCATGAATTAATTTCGGCAACCAGACAGCTAAAGATGCAGTGATTGTATAAACCATTAGAGCTCGACGGCACACCGACTTTGAAAGTAACAAGATGACTCTTTTTTTACAAGTGATCTAAGAAATACAGGAAGTGGATAGATACATGCGTACTGGCATGCAAACATTTGCAAAATATGAACAAGGCTACAAGTAAGTAATCATGAAAGACAAATATGTGGTTGACAATTAATAAATAGGAGTAATACATCTGTCCGAGATTTAGATTAAATCGCGTAGGTGTGTCACAATACTAATTGCTACACACGCACCATGAAGTGACATTCTGACCATGTCTCAAGTGAGTATGCAACGTACTTGTTGAAACTCATTTTCGTGTTAAAAAATGGCCTACAAGCTTGTAAACTGTTTACCCGGAATCATAATCCGCTGAAAACAAACTTCTTTTAATTCCATCCATTTGAGTCTTTCTTGATTATGAGTAAGTTATATTGTGGTTTAATACTTTGAGTCACTTTCCGTCATGAATTCAGTCCTATGTTATTACGAATTAGGTTGGAATTTTTGTAGTGTATGTAAATGTTATAAACCCCCAGTGATCTTTACTGTTAATGGTTTTACTAGTAGTTGGCTTTATACTATAGATTGTATATATCTAATTAACTGCACGTAGTAAGTGCTTGCATCCTATTAAAAGCATAACTCTCACAACCAAAAACGCTATCCCTTAAATTTTTCCACATTTAACTAACGAATTCCACAGATAAACAGTTGTGTCTCAACTGAACTATCATCTAATAATCCCCAAGGATTGTTAGTGTTCTAAACGGTTAAGGTTGTATGTCAAACTTAGGGCTTCATCAGTTCAACAATCTACCATTTAGTTACTGGTCGCATAATCATAATCCAGATGAATGTATTTGGCTAACTCACTGACTTTTCGTAAACTCATAAGCTTCTTATAATCACTGCTACTCTCATGTGTTGATTGACTTACAGTGGATGCACCTTTGGTTATGTGTCCTCCAGTCAGCGCTATACTTTCACACACACATACTTCTGGACCATTGCATGATCAGATTTTGTTGACAAACAACAATACATTCGAGCTTCTCCCTGGAACTTCTTTATCGACAAATGGATCATGTACTACTCTACCTACAAACTGTTCGATTATGGCTCACAATGCGCATTTAAATTTTCAAACTGCTTCTGTCACTGCTGCTGTCGATTCAGTTACCGGGATAACTAGTGTTCAAACTGTGTTAACTCAGGCAACACTAGGTGCTAGTGGAACGGGACCATCATCTAGTACAACTAATAGTATTGGTAGCATCAGTGGAGGTAGTTCAACCAGCAGTGGAAGCAGCGCTTCATCTATGGTTGCTGGATCTTCAATTGACCTTACAGATGACTTTAGTGCTGGTCTACTGGTGAGCTTTCCAATTTAATATTCAACATATTTTTCTTATCTGAATTAAAACCACTTTTACTATGGTGACAGATCTGTAGCTAAACTCAGACAGTTATTTTTTAATCTTTATACTAGTTTTGGATAAGTCAAGATTCATTTACTTTCTTTTATTTAAGGCGCTTTTTCAAGAGCTGATGCCTGATTTAAAAGCGGATAAGGATGAATTGATCAAACGATTCGAAGCTGTCATGTGCCCCTTCAGCACACTTCGTGCTGCTCGCACTGCAATTAGTCAACGAAATGGGAGCAATCTAGATTCTCCAACCGCAATCGCTATGAGTACTAATGCTGCCGTTTTGGCTCTTAGCAAGTTAATTGATCAACAATCACAATGCCGTGCTCATTCTTCGTATCCTGGAAATGGTTGTGAAATACTGGAACAACACCTTTCACCTAGATGTATTCATGCGTCTTCAGCTGATGCCGTCTTGTCTAAAACTACTCAATGGACGGGTATGCTTTCGACGTCCTGTGACACACAGTTTCCGGAACCAATTCCTTTTTCCACCGAGTGTAGCCCATCACTTAGCAAAGCACCTGATGATCAACCAGACCACACTGACTCCAACGATCATAACTTTAGTGCCGCTGCAAATGTAACACCAGTTATGTCTTCTTGCCATTCATCATGCTCCGCATTATCAACATCAGAGTGTTCAATGTCTTCTGTCCATGGTGCCCATTTTTTATGCCGTGCCAATAAAACAATTTCAACGTCTGTCGAGTCTATCTTACCTGCACTAAATTCTTACGACTATGGATTGGAAAAAACCTCTGATATATTAGGACCTTGCATTGATTCCTCTTATTTAAGCAATTTAGTGGATTCTGTCGGTCTTCCAACAACTCAAGCTGTCGTTCATGAAGCTGGTTTAAACCATGATATACTTACATGTTATCGTCATTTTCACGTGAGTACGGTTTTTATCCACTATACAGACAGGACAATAGGCAAAGTCTTTAGTATAGTACAGTTAGAATATTAGAGCAGTCATCATATAACTATTTGGCTTTGTTCATTTTTCAGATATTTTGGGTTTTCGGTTCACACCTTAGTGTTCACAGGGTTAATTAATAGTCATATTTACCCTATACTCGGTTTATTTAATGTTTAGAATGTATTCTAAATTCATTCTCTAGACTTAACTTAGTTCTTACTTACTTACTTACGCCTGTTACTCCCAATGGAGCATAGGCCGCCGACCAGCTTTCTCCAACCCACTCTGTCCTGGGCCTTCTTTTCTAGTTCTTTCCAGTTCTTGTTCATTCTTCTCATGTCTGTCTCTATTTCTCGGCGTAATGTGTTCTTTGGTCTTCCTCTTCTCCTTTGACCTTCAGGATTCCATGCGAGGGCTTGTCTTGTGACACAATTGGGTGATTTCCCCAAAGTGTGCCCAATCCACTTCCAGCGCTTCTTCCTGATTTCTTCCTCCGCTGCAATCTGGTTTGTTGTCTCCCACAGTAACTTGTTACTGATAGTGTCTGGCCATCGGATCCGAAGTATCTTGCGTAGACAGCTGTTAATAAACACTTGTATCTTCTGGATAGTGGCTTTCATAGTTCTCCACGTCTCTGCCCCATACAGAAGAACTGTCTTGACATTTGTATTGAAAATTCTAACCTTGGTGTTGGTTGACAATTGTTTTGAGCTCCAGATGTTTTTCAGCTGTAGGTATGCTGCTCTTGCTTTGCCGATCCGCGCCCTCACATCTGCATCTGATCCACCGTGTTCATCAATGATGCTGCCCAGATATGTAAAGATTTCCACATCCTCCAAAGCTTCTCCGTCAAGTGTAATTGGATTGGTGCATATTGTATTGTATCGGAGAGTCTTGCTTTTCCCTTTGTTTATATTGAGACCTACTGCTGCTGAGGCTGCTGCTACACTGGTCGTTTTCTCCTGCATTTGTTGTTGCGTTTGTCATAGAAGAGCCAGATCATCCGCGAAGTCTAAATCGTCAAGCTGCATCCTGCCTGTCCACTGTATCCCGTGCATCCCTCCAGATGTTGACGTCTTCATAATCCAGTCGATCACCAGGAGAAAGAGAAAGGGTGAGAGTAGGCAACCTTGCCTAACACCGGTCTTTACCTCGAACGAGTCGGTGAGTTGTCCTCCGTGGACGATTTGGCAGTTTAGTCCATCATAGGAGTTCCGTATGATGTTGACTATCTTCTCAGGCACGCCGTAGTGTCGAAGAAGCTTCCATAGTGTCGTCCTGTCCACGCTATCAAATGCCTTCTCGTAGTCGATGAAGTTGATGTACAGTGATGAATTCCATTCGATTGATTTTTCCACAATGATACGTAGAGTTGCGATTTGATCTGTGCACGATCTATCCTTACGAAATCCAGCTTGTTGATCTCGAAGTTGAGCGTCCACGGAATCCTTCATCCTGTTTAACAATACTCTGTTGAAGACTTTTCCTGGTATTGAGAGGAGAGTGATGCCCCTGTAGTTGTCGCACTTGCTCAGATCGCCTTTCTTTGGTATCTTGATGAGAAGTCCTTCTTTCCAGTCTGTTGGTACATGTTCTTCGTCCCAAATCTTACTGAAGAGGATGTGGAGTATCTTGGCAGTTGCTGTTACATTTGCTTTCAGTGCCTCTGCCGGGATGTTGTCTGGTCCCGCTGCTTTGCCACTCTTGATTTGTCTAATGGCCATGCTGATCTCTTCAATTGTTGGTGGGCCAATATCGATTGGGAGGTCTGTGGGTGCTGCTTCGATGTTGGGTGGGTTCAGTGGAGCTGGTCGATTCAAGAGTTCCTTGAAGTGTTCTACCCACCTGTTTCGTTGTTCTTCAATATCGTTGATTACTTTGCCTTCCTTGTTTTTCACTGGTCTTTCTGGTTGACGGTAATTTCCAGCAAGTTTCTTTGTTGTATCATACAGTTGTCTCATGTTTCCCTCTCTTGCAGCCTTTTCCGCTGTCATCGCTAAATCTTCCACATATTTACGTTTGTCGGTCCTGATGCTCCTCTTCACTTGCTTGTTTGCCTCTGTGTATTCGGCTTGTGCCTTGGCTTTTTCTGCTCTTGTTCGGCTGATATTGATTGCTACCTTCTTGTTCCTCCTTGCTTCAATTTTATCCAGTGTACCAACAGTGATCCATTCCTTGTGATGGTGCTTCTTTTGGCCCAGAACCTCCTGACATGTTGAGACGATTGCCTCCTTGATACCTTTCCAGCTGCTCTCTATGGTGGTTCCCTCTCCATTGAGTAGGTCATGAAAGGCCTCGAACCTGTTGCTGAGGGCTATGTTAAATTCGTTGAGTTTGTCAGCATCTCGAAGAAAGGCCGTGTTAAACTTTTGTGATGTTGTCCGCGCCATTGTCCAGTGCTTCTTGAGTTTTAGTTTCATCTTGGCGACCAGCAAATGGTGATCGGATGCTATATCAGCTCCTCTTCTGGTTCTCACATCCTCCATCGTCCTCCTGAACTTTTTGTTGATGCAGACATGGTCGATTTGATTTTGTGTAGTGTGATCCAGTGAAATCCAAGTGGCTTTGTGTATGTTTTTGTGTGGGAATATGGTGCCACCTATGACCAGTTTATTGAAGGCACATAGGTTTGCAAATCTCTCACCGTTTTCGTTCCTTCCTCCCAGTCCATGTTGTCCCATGACGTCTTCGTATCCAGTGTTGTCCTTTCCAACCTTGGCATTGAAATCTCCCATTAGAATGGTCAGGTCCTTGGTTGGGCACTTCTCGAAGATTGACTGCAGCCTATCGTAGAATTAGTCTTTAGCGTCTTCATCGTAGTCGTTGGTCGGCGCATAGCATTGGATGATGTTCATTGTAATGCCCTCTCTCTTTGTTTTGAAGGAGGCTTTGATGATCCTCGGTCCATGAGATTCCCATCCTATAAGTGCATTCTGTGCTTTTCTAGACAGCATCAGTGCCACTCCTTGTGTATGCGGGGCATTTTCTTCTTCATGACCGGAGTATAACAGAAGTTCCCCTGAAGACAGTCGTTGTTGTTCAACCTGCGTCCAATGTGTTTCACTGATTCCAAGCACTTCCAGGTTGTATTTCCTCATTTCCGCAGAAATTTGGAAGACTCTTCCGGTCTCCCACATTGTCCGGACATTCCATGTACCTATAGAAATTGTCGCTCTGGTTGTAAGAAGGTGCATCGGCCTCATGACTTCCGAAGGAACTCGGCTTTCATCATGAGACGTCATTTTTCCTTCTACTCCCAGGGCAGAGTTTGAATGGTTTGAATGATTTTTTCTGGTTAGCGTTTTTTTAGCGAGTTGATTTTCTACGGGATGGGGTCGCTAACCCCATGCCCAACCCTCCTCCTTTACCCGGGCTTGGGACCGGCAGTAGCCCCTGGAGGAGCTACAGGCGGAGTTTTAACTTAGTTCTGCCTCACCATTTTTCATAATCTCTTCCAAATTAGTTTCACTCGATTCTTTGTTATAAATAGAATCCTAATTAATAGATGAGCTCAATGACATGGTATTGTCAAGTGGTAAGGGCTTACGAAACTGTATTATTGACTTAAGCTCGGCAGTGATTTATAATCAAAACAAGAACATTAACCAGATGCATAGGTTTTTTTTGCGTAATAAAATAATGTGCTTATGTACAGAATCTGAACATAAAATAGACATAGTAAAATGTCATAGGCGATTGGAGGAAATCAGCTTGTAAGTCACTGATTCTCCAATCAATCAAGGATTAGCCGTTAGGCCTAGTTTTTGGGCATCGTATCAACTCCCCATAAGATGATTTGCGACCCTTCTTTGTAACACTAATAAGACAATAATACCTTTGACTTGTTTAGTGAATTCTTCAGTTTTCACGTGGGAAGGGTTATTTCCACGACTAACCCTTCCCACGTCCTTTTATCACCTCTTCAGTTTTCATGAAAGTCGTATCCTTTTTCTTTCTACGGACTTCAACTGTCTCATTGGCTTTAAGTTTAGAATACTTCTTTTTTTTTCTTCCCTCCCTCTTCAGAATGTACATTTGTCGTACAATTTGGTTCATAACTATAAGGGCACCTGATGTGCTTTTGTGCTATAACTGAAGATCACAATGGGTTTTGTGAGATTGTTTGATACTTCGTTTGTAGGGGTTGGTTTTGCGTATACTTCCTGGACTCAGCTGAATGTCATGTAACCAAAATTTGAGCCTTTGAGCTTTAAGTCGAGGAATTTCCTAAAAATTCTGCTCTAAATGTTATAACTGAGTTCAAATCGACAATGACTTCACGATGCGCTATCGACTTTGTTGTATCATAGTTCTCACCATTGTATTGACGCGTGAACTGAAATTTTCATGTACAATCCATTCTTCTTTTCGAACTGTTTTCCATTTCAGTTAATAATGTGTGAGTTGTGTTCAAATTTTCATTCATTTAGAAGCAATTTAATGAATCCTATCTGCAACTTTATCAACTGAATAAATAATGAGCGACTAATTCATAACCACAGTACGTTATACAGTTCAAAATGTATCCCAACTCAACTCCCGACTACTTCCTAGTTTCCAGTGTATACACCACTACAATTAGCGTAAACATTCTTTCGTAGTGTGTGATTTATCACTGAATTTATTGTCGTATATTTGGAATATTGACCGTTCTATTTTTATTTTCAGCATCCTGGATCGCATTTCGCCTGTGCGTTTGATGCTACAGCCACCACAGCTTCAGTAGCAAATTTGAGTCATATGGGTGTTCATAACAATGTGCATCATCACCATCACCATCATCATCATTCTCTGAATGTATCAACTTGCGGAGATAATCTAATCGGTTCTAACAATTTACTTCATGTCCCACAACAATCGTCCGCTATTTCCATCGATAGTTTAATGGTAAATCAAGCGGGAACGATCGCTTACAATCCCTCAGCAGTGGCAGGATACCAACATGTCACACACCCAACATTGTTACCAGTAAGTGGAAGTAGAGTTCTGCCGGTAGGACCCCAGCCTATCCTATCATCTGGAGGTGCTTCTATACCGAATCATGGTTTGTCACCCAATGACATGGCCGCAGTTGCCTCTAACAACTTGTCTATGATGGGAGATACAATATCTCCCTTAAATGTGCCATCACTAATTGATGTCAATGCTTGTATTGAATCCAGCATGGAGACGGCTCTAACTTTGGCGTGTAGTGGGGGGTTTGTTGATCTTGTTCGTCTTTTGTTGGAACGTGGTGCTGATAAAGAACATCGTGACAAAAAATCACATACACCGCTCCATACTGCTGTGTGTGCCAATCAGCGCTCCGTCGTCTCATTGCTGCTTGATTATGGTGCAGACATTGAGGCACAAGTGGATCGTACAAAAGATACGGCTCTGTCAATAGCGTGTTCACATGGGAAATTAGAGGTCAGTTTTCGATCATAAACTTATCATCACATTCATTCCTATCTATTAATCTAAACCCCTTTTCGTGAATAATTGCAATAAGAAATTATCTTTGCTGGTAACCATAAATTGGCCACCATAGATTACGAGAATATCCAGTAGTGTTAGGCGTTTTGTTACTCACGTAACACCTTGACAGTCGCTTACACTACCGCTCTTTGCTTGTATAAGGGTTTTCTGTTTAAATCTTTGTGAAACCTTCTGTAAAGCACAGTGTAATAAGTAGTATTTAGATAATGACTAAAAGTAACCAAATACTTACTTTGCGTTATATTTTGATCCCATATTACTTTGTAGATTGTTGAGGAACTACTGAATCGTGGTGCCAACAAAGAACATCGAAATATATCTGATTACACTCCGCTGAGTTTGGCTGCGTCGGGAGGATATGTTGAAGTCATCCAATTGCTCCTACGTCATGGTGCAGAAATAAATTCGAGAACGGGCTCAAAGCTTGGAATCTCTCCCCTTATGTTAGCTTCTATGAATGGACATACTGTGGCTGTTCGTTTGTTACTTGAACATGGCTCGGATATAAATGCACACATTGAAACTAACCGCAACACTGCTTTGACCTTAGCATGCTTTCAAGGTCGTTACGAAGTTGTACAACTTCTGGTCGAACGCAAGGCCAATATTGAACACCGTGCGAAAACTGGTCTTACTCCTCTGATGGAAGCAGCCTCTGGTGATTATGTAGAAGTTGGGAGGATCCTGTTAGATTATGGGGCTGATGTCAATGCGTCACCTGTACCAAGTTCCAGAGATACAGCTCTGACCATTGCAGCCGATAAAGGCAATGCGAAATTCGTCAACTTGCTTTTGGAAAAGTGGGTTTAACTCGTTTTTCTTAGTTAATTCCTTACTTAAAAACTATGTAGCTTAGTGCTATATTACCACCACCCTCAAAAAATTATCAAAATAGCTACTTGTTAAGGAAGCTAGTTGACTAGACATTTCAACTCGATTCTATCAAGTAAACATGTATTTTTAGATAAATTGATTACGTTAATATAGTTCAGAAATGTTGTGAACCGTTATAAATTTTCCTATTACCACCAACCAACTACTAACAAATTCAAGTAGTATATTTTTCTCTTGATTTGCAGAGGTGGAGTTGTTGAAGCACGAAATAAAAAAGGTGCCACCCCACTATGGCTAGCTTCAAATGGTAAGTTACCCCTATCGTAAATTTATTTTAAAATCTTTATTTAACCACCCGCAGATTTATTTCGTCTGTGCGTTTTTATGTTTATATTAATTTTCCATTTATTGTCGTTATTTGTTTGTTAGGTGGTCACCTTGAGGTCGTTCAAAGTCTTATCCAGTATAATGCAGATGTGAATAGCCAAGACAATAGAAAAGTCAGTTGTTTAATGGCAGCTTTTCGCAAAGGTCACATTAATGTGGTGCGCTTGTTAGTTCAATATGTAACTCAGTTCCCATCTGATAAGGATTGTATTAGACATATTAAAACTGCAGTAACGGACAAGGTGAGTTTTAAAGTTGTATTTTTGAAGTTCATTCACTTCCACATGTAAACTTATTGGGTATATAAATTATTTTATATAAGTTATATTCTGTTACAATTTAACGTTCGTTGATTTGTATTTATGTTTTTTTGTTACAATATGAGTAATTCTTAGGTATATTACGTCGATAGGTTTTTACTACAGTTATTGAGCATCTAACTATTATTTCCTGCGTATACTATGTAGCTGACTACCTCTCATGAAATTAAAAAAAATATCAAACTTATTGTATTGATTTTCTGCAGTTAATAGTCAGACTACTTAACGACTTGTACAGTACAGCTCTAATGCACCGCTTTGCTGAAAATATATCATGGACTCAACAGTTGTGTTAATAGTAAATAGGACCTGTAGTTTTTTTGTCATACCTCACTGATCCTCGCCACCTACATTATTCTATCCAGTATTATCCCATCAAGATTGGTCGACCTTGTGTGTCTATATTTTGATCAGACATGTGATGATGTATTTTTCTCACTCATGTTTATTGACCAAAGTTTTATCCTTGTGAATGCCAATTAAAGACCTAGAGATCTGTCTGTTTTGGTTTCATACATCACGTGCTCTAGCCCCATGTTACTATTGGCATATATATCCGCCAATAACATTCATCTGCTTTCTAAGCGAATCATATTTAAGCCATTGTTTACTCGCGCAACCTGTGCAGATTTGCCTGCCTGAATGCTATTGGATTATGATATATCGTCTTTTAGTGAGGCCTTAGCTCAACTTTTCAAACACTTTCTTAGTCTTTGCAGGTCATTACGTTGGCATGCGTTTAACAACGTCACTGCATTGTTTTCTCATACCCTAGCAGCATGACACATTATCTTTACCTAACCAAGTATAATTCCACCAATGTGATAGCAAGTACGCGTTTCGAAATTGCAGCGCAAAATCCATCATCATATTCACTTAGGCGCTGGCAACCTCATGCGTTAACCAACACTTCCCATCCTCCGCCTAATCATGTTGCTCCTCTGACTTTGTGTGATGAAAATCCTATATCAGCTAGCTTCCAATCCCCTCAAAACTCACCAGACTTGGATTTATTACTTACTAATTTGTCCTGTACATTCTCAAAACAAAACCTGTCCATATCGAATGAGGATTATTGTAGTAGTACACATGATGACGAGAGTTTCGTTTTGGAGGATGATGTCGCATCTGTTCATAGTGCGGATAGGATTTCTTCGTCTAGTGGATGTTCTGTTAGCTTTGATTCATTTTCATCTGGGAACTGTTCATTTTGTAATCCGGTAAGAAATTTCATAATTTTGGCTATCATAATTTTAATTGGGGTTTACGTATAAATACTGCTTGTAGCTGTTTGCATTTAGTATAATCATCACCAAATAAATTTTAAATGCTTTTGTTATTATATTTATATAGATGGCTTTTGAGTAATTGTCCAACTTAAAATTTTCAATGATGGTATAATATCAGCTAGAAAAAATTAAGTAAATATCTCGTCATAGTTAAGGAATTTTCACTACCCTACTATCCTAGGCAGTGTTGAACTGTAAACTTTCGCCTCTCACAACATAGATGGTATCCTACAATCATTAGATATGGGTAACCACAAAATCCATTTTGGAATATTTCGCAGTTGAAAGTACGTGAAATTGTTTTTATTCTCAATACTGCTGATGTAAGTAACATTGTAAATTGTTTCAGTAAAATCATTCAAAAGGCCTGCTTTATAGTTTTTTTATTTATCATATATATGAACATGCGTTATTGTGTATATTGACCAGTTTAGTGGTATTGAACTTTGTTCCTTATTTACATGCACTAATAATGACATGGTAAATAATAATGTTGTTTTCACTACCTTTTAGGTTATTGTGATCTCAAGAGTCTATATTATGCTGTGAAGGAACTAAAGCATCTCTGTTTTTTAGGATCGAGTTTTTTATTCACTACTCATCTTGTATTCTACTTATGCCTGTCGGATTGCCTGTATCAAGATTCCCCATATATTTTAATATGTATATGAGGTGACGATATATCATATTCCCTGTAATGGCTCTCAAATAAGCATATTAACTTCATATTGTATTTCTTCATTATTTTCTAATGATATTTTCTAGTACGTCTTATGTTGAGCAAGTATATTATCCTCCGTTCTGGTGATTAATCTTATCTTTCGATTTTTATAGATGTGTCTTTATACAAGTAAGCAGTATGGCAGTTCATTACTCACTTCCAGATGTTTTCATACCACAAAGTATATCTTGTGTGTTTTATAAATCTTTATTAAAATATCGATTAGCACGATCAATAATCTTGGTTCTCCTTTCTTTCAAAAAACTCAGGAACTGGCTAAACGCTGTCAACAGTGCAGGGAAATTATTATAGCTGCTAAAGAAAAGCAAGAAGGTGAGGCCAAGAAGAATGCTGATTGTCTTTTGGAACAAATTGAACAGGAAGAAGAGGAACGAGCTAATCGAGAAGCTATGCAAGCTCGAAAACGAGAAAGGAAACGCATGAAGCGTAAAGCAAAGCAAGAAAAAGAACGTCAGGTTAAAGGCACAAATCAAACACATACAGATTCCAATGTAGATGCATCATCTCGAAGTAATACAACTGCTGAAACCAATGAAAATAAACGTACTAATCAGGATCTTGATGAACAGTTTAGGTGAGTCTTAGTAAACATCTTTTATGTTCACAGTTTTTGTAAGCACTCATTCTGGGAACATGTATTTACCATCAGTCGCGTTCGTTGTTACGTTTTCTTCTAAACATATACTACATATATAGGGTTTAAACGTTCAAAGTTGCATTACTTCGTTTTTCTCCCGGTTTAGAACCAAAGTTTTTGCAATATTCACCGAAACAGTGATGTAGTTAATTTAAAATTCAACTAGTCAAATTAATTTTGTTCATAGCTTTTCTCTTAGCTGCTGGCAATTTTTCCCTTTGAAAACCTACTTTCTCATTACTGTCTTTTCATTTGGATGTATGCACATTCTCATCTACTTACATTTGCTCTATTGGTCGCTTCTTATGGTATTATTACATCAAACTTAATTTTCATCAATTAGTCGTATGTTTTACTTTGCAGAACCTGCTATGGAGTCATTCCTAGTAACTTTATTATAATAAGTGCTTCATAAAAGGCGTACAGTCTAGTCATTCTCATTCAAGCACCAGTTCTTTTTAAGACTATTACAAACATACAGTTGTAGTGTATAGTAAAATCCGATGATGTTCACTAATAATGTTCCTCAGTGAAATCACATTTGCTGCTGTTCACCCTCTAAATATTCTATGTTCATATCAAGATTAAAACCTTTGTCATCTAATTTTTCTGAAATCTATGTTCTGTATAACACGAACATTCTTTCAACGAGAAAAATTCTTTATTCATCATCAATCTGTACTATCTCAAAAATCAATTATCAATCATCTCATAATTCTTATCGAGTAACCTGAAAAGTGTTTATCAGTAGTAAAAAAGTGATGACCGGAAAAACTATCATTCTAACAAGTTTATTTTATTGTCCGATTTGTGACGAACTGTTTGTGTTAAGCCTTATATATATTGAAGTATGTTGTCAATTAAGGTAGTACCGTTTGATCTATTCGTAAAAGCAGAAAATGTATGTCTAACTTGGCAAGTATGTTTAATCATAACTGATAGGAACAAAAGTTATGAACTATTTTTGACTTAATACATCACTTATTTCAAAATTATTAATGCAAAATCTTAAATTATATAACACTATAGGACAAAAAAAGACCAAATGATCATTCAAATTATTACTAATCTTGTTCTCTTAAGTTGTTTGTCTTTATGGCTAACTTTTCATAACTGTCCCTCGACAGCTTTGTAAAAGTGATGGGACCATCCAGAAACCTGTATACTCATTCACTTTTATGGACTTGAGAAGTCAAAGCAAGATCTATTTAAATGTTTCATTACAAAAACTGCATTTTCAAGTAACAATATTCAAGTTTTCCTTAATTATACATCTTTAAACTACTATGATTGTGCAATACTCAGTCAGTCGTAACGTAAAATCTGGTACGTATGTACGTACACACGTCACTTCAAGTTTCCATAACTCATTAGCACAGATAAATGAAACTGACAGACCAAATCCCAGAATAGTAGGGGTAGTAACAGTATTAGTGGGGATAAAAAAGTTAGCCATCGAATGTACGATGCAAGAGAATATATATCACGGTTAAGTCCAATTGTTAGCGACTTCATGAACTGATTCCATGTTTCGGTTTGGCCGCCCCTAGCTTTCTTCCAGCCTTTCGTACACCAGAAAACATCGCCCGTCGAGGTACGCAGTGGTCGGCATACGTAACATATGTTCCAATCACCTCAGAGTAGCTGAGCAAAGTGGAAGAAAAATGGAATCACCTCAGTTCATGAACAACCACTATCTCTTCATTTGGTTTGCCATTTTTACCCAGTGCCCAATTCCTAACTTCGGTTTGGGCACCCGGGCAGTATCACAGCCCACACACAAATGACATGAAATGACGCACTACACTAACTACACTGCTCTCGTTCCTAATAGAAGAAAGGCAATTTACATTATTATTATTATTACCATTATTATTATTATTATTATTATTATTATTATTATTTACCATATCGCTAATTCACCCCCTTTTATCCCCAATTTGTGTAACCTTACTTTTCAACTTATACAGCAGCTCGCTCTTGGTGGAAAATCTGTCCTATCTAAACGATCTCCAGTCACTGTCTGGTTGGAAGTGAATGCTTCCACCGATTATGAATACTGAAGCAGTCTTTCTGAAACCACGTACGCCGTTCAAGCTGGCTTCCTTCAACGTTCGCACACTAATGCAGATCGGACAACAGATGGGGCTGGCTATGTCTTTAGAAAGTCTTAATGTTGATGTTTGCTGTCTATCCGAGACCCGTATTCAAGACTCTAGTGAAGTACTACAAATTCGCTCTCCATCTGTCGCTTCGAAAAGCTTGTTTCCCGTGCGCTTATCCGGGGATTTTGTGGCATCTTCGTCTGGTCTTGCAGGCGTTGGTGTTGCACTAAGCGCTAGGGCTGTGGCAGCACTAATCGATTGGATCCCCATTAACAGTCGGTTATGTGCTGTTAGATTAGAAAGTTCCATCAAAGTGAGAAGAAACCGGCGTGAGAAACGGTGTCTTTTCGTCATCTCCGCCTATGCCCCGACAGATTGCAGCCCGGATGCAATCAAGGATGAGTTTTACCACAGATTAACAGTTCTTCTCCAGGAAGCGCGTTCGACAGATATTGTAGTACTAGCCGGAGACTTGAATGCACAGGTCGGGCGTCTAGGCACAGAAGAGAGTCGTTTAGGTGGCCGATGGGGACTTGTTGGTCGCAGGACAGATAACGGGGACCGTTTGCTGCAACTGCACAGACCACAACCTGTTTCTGGCTAGCACTGACTTCCAGCACAGTCATCGCCGGTGTGCCACCTGGCGTCCTCTCTCTGCATCTCAAGCCTGGACTCAGATTGATCACATCGCGATCAGCTGCCGCTGGCATGGTTGTGTACAAGACTGCCACTCCTTTTGGAGTACCTATCTGGAGTCTGATCATGCCCTGGTCTGCGTCAATCTCGCCCTACTTTTCAGTGGCCGAAGGATCGACCACCACCAACGGATCGATGTTAGTAAACTGGCTGCAACTTCTGTTGCAAGTAAGTCTCGAGCGGAGCTAGCTTCTAGGCTAGCTACCATCCCACCGAAAAGTATAGATGAGCATTGGTTGCAACTTCATGACGCCATGAAAATGGCGAGTAAAGCCACTTGCGGCTTCGCGAAACGTCCCGCTTACAAGCACTGGGTTTCTTCCGGCTCCTTACAACTGATGGAAGCCCGTCGGTCTACTCCAGGTGACCGTGAGTTTGACCACAAACGAAGGCTGTGATGTAATGAAATCGGGCAAAGCTTGCGTAAGGACCGAGAAGCCTGGTGGTCGGATCGTGCTAATGAGATGGAAGCAGCAGCTGCATCTGGTAACTGTCGGAAGTTCTTCCAACTCATCCGAGCCACTGGCAGCAAGAAGTCTGGTGTGAGTGAAACAGTCTACGAGGATGACGGGATGCCAATCACTAACATCTGTCGACGTCTTGGACGATGGGCAGGATTTTTCGAAGAGCAGTTCAACTGGCCTGCTGCTCCGGCAACATCAACCAGTTTGTCCTGCCCCCCATGGTCGGTGACGACTGATCCACCAAACGAGGCGGAAGTCCGCAAGGAACTCCAACTCTTGAAGCGCTACAAATCACCGGGCCCAGATGACTTACCTCCGGCTCTTTTTAAAGATGGTGATGACTTTCTAGCTAAGGAACTGACGGTGTTGTTTGCAAAGGTTTGGGAGCAAGAAAGTATTCCAACATCATGGAATGAGTCGATAGTCGTCCATATCTTTAAAAAGCGTTCACGTTGTTCCTGTAACAACTATCGGGTGATAAGTCTACTTCCGACTGCGTCCAAACTATTGGCTTCTGTCATTCTTCGTAGGTTGTTTAAAACCCGAGAACGATTGACTCGCGAGGAGCAGGCTGGTTTTCGTTCTGGTCGAGGATGCATTGATCACATCTTCACCCTCCGCCAAATGTTAGAACACCGTCATACTTATCGCAGGCCAACAATCGTAGTGTTTCTTGATATCAGGGCGGCCTTCGATTCGTTGGACAGGACTGTTCTCTGGGATTGTCTATTGAAGAAGGGTGTGCCTGAGAAGTTCATTAACATCTTAAAGGCCCTGTATACAAACACCTCAGGCAGAGTGAGGGCATACAACCACCTTCCTCCCCTGTTCCATTCGAGCAGTGGGGTTATGCAGGGTTGCTCAATCTCACCATTCCTCATCAACTTTGCCATCGACGACATTCTGGAAACAGCTCTGATGGATGTAAGTAATGACGGTGTGGATCTGCTGCCTGGAGAACGACTTCTCGACCATGTGTATGCGGATGATATTGTCTTACTGTGTGATAATGCCCAAGGGATGCAATCCGCACTTAATCAGTTGGCAATCAGTGTCCTCAAGTACGGCATGTGCTTTGCACTCTCCAAGTGCAAAGTACTCCTACAAGACTGGCAGGATTCTCATCCTGTACTCACCCTAGATGGTGAGCAGATTGAAGTAGTTGGGAAGTTCGTGTATCTAGATAGCTACATAAGTGCTGGTGGTGGTGTGAGTGATGATATCAATTAGCCTATAATGAAAGCCAGAGCGGCTTATGCCAATCTGGGCCATCTTTGGCGCCTTCGTGATGTTAGTCTGGCTGTAAAAGGTCGGATTTACGACTCGTCGGTGAGAGCAGTTTTGCTCTATGCTTGTGAAACCTGTCCTCTCCGAGTTGAGGATGTCAGACGACTCTCTGTGTTCGATCATCGTTGTCTCCGAAGGATTGCTGACATTCAGTGGCAACACCATGTCAGTAATGCAGAGGTTCGGCATCGTGTGTTCGGGCGCAGAGACGATAATTCAATTGGTGTCACCATCTTGAAACACCGACTTCGGTGGCTTGGACATGTTTTACGAATGTCGTCCCAGAGAATTCCACGTCGTGCATTATTTGCCGACTCTGGGACTGGTTGGAAAAAGCGGAGAGGAGGTCAGTGTATGACATGGTGTTGTGGCATGAAAGAAAGCTGCAAAGGGCTAGCTTCTGTTAGTCCTTCACGACTCCCTGGCTGGGGTCCGAGAGATGGTGCAACACAGTGGCTAGAGACGTTATCAGATATGGCTCAGAATAGAAGCCAGTGGCGATCCTGCTGCAACCTTCTTTTACTTTCTACATAAAGAGTGGTTCTAACTTTCTTAACTGAAAGAGTCTTCTGGTTGTACATTTCAGTCCGCCTTATCTTTTCATCCCTTCTCTTCCTACTTTCATTATTTTGTGTGGCGCATATGTATCTGGTGCCCTTTTGTACCAATATATATATGTTTAAATGAATAAATAAATAATAATAACTCAGGGATTGCTTACTCAATGGTCCCAGAACACCTGAGCAATACTTCGAAGACCCACATAATCGAATACCACTAGGCTACAAATATCCTGTATTCCTAATGGCTATCTCACACCCATGAATTAGGATGGAACAAACTGCTGCTTAGTAAACTCGTCCCTTGATTAACAGACGGATATCTCGCCTTCGCTACAAGTGACGCAAGTTGGCAAATGCTGAGTCTTCTAAATCCGTGCCGAGATTTCTTCAGACACCAAACTATCAGGACTGATGAGACTCTTAAGATAAGCGAAGCGATCGATGCGTTCAACTACCTCGCTCCCTATAATTAATTCAGAAGACGAAGACGACTCTTCCTCCTCCATGCTGGCATTGCGGTGCATGGCATTATGTACGAAGTTATCCTTATAGACAACATCGTTGAAGGAAGTGTACATCTGTGGGCCACAAAGATGGATTTTGTTTAAAGAGTTTATGATTTAAGAACAAAAGCAGTTGTACTCTGTATCTTTTTGTGTAGAGATTCTGTTTATTTACCAATGTGCACAAATGCATGAGTAACAGTGTGGTTCACTTCTTAGCATATCTAAGCTAGTAGCAATTGAATGTTTATGTCTAAATACGAGTTTTGCGGATTATTGATAAACAACTATTCCCTCATTTTTTGTTATTTTATTAAATGGTTCCAAATAATGTTGGGTTTCTAAGACTAGTGTGAACGAATACGTTATTTAGCACACTAAGATTGTTTAAGTAATTAGCACATCCATTTTCAAATATGTTTAATACTATGTCTAATGGTTCCCTTCAAAATTTTTTGTTCATTTTTATCTTTTTGAGAATATTATGCGCACAATTTTTTCATCGACTTCTAGTGTCCGTTATTCAGTTAATATCATTTCCATGTTTTATCATGTAAAGATATGTATAGCAGCATCTTCGGAGTAGCACCCTTCATCCTAAACAATTATTTTGGCAGGATTTGGTGTTTTACATTTATTTTCCTTCTTCAGGGATTAATAATTATCTGTATTTGGACTACTTTTCTTGTATGGTATCGCCACAGTTAATAGCGTCGTTTCAATTTATTTTCCTCTTCAGTGGCTCTTGATCTAGCAATCCTGTTTAAACTCTATCTATGATCGTTTTTCATTAAAACGTATTTTATTCCCTGTTATCACTAATATCCCACCTTCACCATATATAATGTTGTGGTGGTGATGGTATCATTATTGTTATGTTATCTTTCATAGTCGGTGGGGCTAAAGTAGAGAAACAACATTGAGCAATTCAAAAAAGATCTTAAGTAATATCAACTGCTTATCCAGTCCTAAATGGAGTTAAAAATCAAGGTTAGCAGTTGGGGTTAGGAGTCACGATAAGAAACTAGAGTTATAGTTTTCGTCACGAACTGACATCAGCTATCATGTAAAGATGTTCTGTAGCCTATGGATGGAGAAATTCCACGCAAAAATCCATGAAGTGATACCTTAAGTTTGATTGGTTCTCTGAAATTTCGTTCTTAAAAATTTAAACTCCATCAATAATATTAGAGTACTCTTTGAGCCTTTTTTGAAATTAATGTCCTTTCATGGCACAAACATTCAAGTTTTTATTCAGCGAAATTTGTTTCATTTTCGATCCCAAACAAATGATGAGTTTGAGTATGACATTCCAGAGATTCTTTTTAAGTTTGAACCACCTTCATTATTGAATAGATAGGATGAAGCTTTTGTATGATTCTAAAAATGCATGAACAGTTGATCTTTGTTATTTAAATTGGAATAATATCTTTGTATATATAGTCTTACATCAACAGTTTCATTTAGATAACATGGTTTGTGAATCCGAATGTTGAGCAACTATCCGAAACTATTCGAGGACGTTATGTCATGGTCCTCTAACTTCAGATGGTTAAATACATCGCCATGTTGGCAAATTATTGCTTAACGATGAAACTCGCAAAACCTGGCAACTACAGCTGGTGTATCTAATTGTATGTTTCGGTTTCAACTTGACTGAATTTTAACTTTTGTGTCAGCTTTATTTATAAATTAACATTTTTTCTGCTATAGCATTGCGATGCTAACCACGTATTATTTATTTGTTTTTCAGCGTTGAACATAGTCCAACACTATCACGTGTCCTACAACACGCCCACGAATCTTCGCTATGCAATCAATTATCGGATGCTATAATTTATGATGTAGATGACAAGCAATGTTCTGCTTTTCGCAATCCCTCTGGCTCACCCGTCACTGTTGTACCCATGTCACCAGAGTCTAGTAAACCTAACCAACAGATTGTAAAAGATGTACATCTTAATTCCGATTCGTCCATAACTAATGTTGAAAAACCCAATGTTCAACAGGATTCTGATTCTATCGATAACAGCTTTTGCTCACAAGAAGCTGAGTCGAATGCCGCGGCTGTAACAGAAGCCAAACGTGAAAAACATCGAAACAAGAAACAAAGTCAACGAGCAGCAAAACGTGCAGCTGCCGAGAACAACACTCCTTTCGATTTAGATAAAGTCAGTAAATCACCCAGCCCAGAAATTCAGGATCCTATTAATTCCTCAGTCTCTCCTTGTTACGCTCTTTCTCCAAGTGGAGATAATGAAAACTGGAACTTGCTCATTGAGTCCCAAAGCGCTCATTTTGGTCAGTATTTTAATATAGGCAAAAGTTCGAATGCTGTCAGTGATTCAAGTACATGGACTGTAGTCGTACCATCTAACAGTACACGGTCTCAACGCACTGCAGTTAGTACACACGTTTCCTCGCGTGTAGGTAATGAGATGGCAGATTGGAAGACTACCAACTCTAGCAACAGTTCTTATAAACGTCGACTTTCAATTCCTGTTTCAAGACATGATATTGGGAAAGTCATAGGTCAGGGTGGAGCAGTTGTTAGTGCCCTAAGAAATATGAGTGGGATTCAAATAGATATCGAAAGTGCGCGAAGTGATGAAGTAACAGAGCGTATGGTATATTTGAAAGGTCCCAGCGAAGCTGTCCAGCGAACTTATGAAACTATTCAGGGACTTCTCGACGGTTCAATTGCTGGCAATGATGTCCTACTGATGTATCACGCTTTGAAAAAGTCTTCTACTCTACCATCTAGCATGCCACTTTCTAGTACTGCTTTAGGCTCTCTTTCGTCCAGGTTGAATGGTACAACTAGTGTGACAGTCCAGAATACAATTAAAAGCGGTTTGTCTAGTGTTAAGGTTATCAACCCAAGTAACAGAACTCCTCGTAGAACTGGCAAATCTGTGACTAGTCCCCTAGCTGCAAATACCACTAGATCTACCTCAACTCAACCAACTCCGCTGCCCGTAGTCTCAAAACCCACAAAAACACCCACAATATCCATTGTTAATAACAGTAGCAATATCACTTTTTCAAGCACGACACCCACTCTGATTCCTTTGATATCTTCCGGTCTGAAAACATCAACTTCTGGATCAGCGAGTTGGAGTTCTAAAGTCTCAAATACCAGCTCTTCAAAGGGCAACTTCGCTTCGGTTGCTGCAGCAGGAATAAGTACTCATTCATCGCGCCTCGTTAAGCCAGTAGACAACCAAATAGTAAAAAGTGTTCGCAGTCAGTCAAAAACTACCGTCCAAAATTTAATGACCGCACCGGCTTCAGCTTTATCATTATCAACAACAACTCCTGTTTCGTTACTATCTCTCAATTTATCTCCGTTTTCATCGAGTAGCCATATGTTTCCAGATTTTATCCCATCACTTTCTAATGTCGGGGATTTCTGTACTGATTCTTTAGATGAAGTTAGCTTTCCACCATTGAATCCTTCTAAATGCACCAAAATTACTCAATCGAGAACAACTACGACAACAGTAATACCAGCAGTAACTGTGTCAAATATGAGGAATCCGTCATATTTATCTAACACACACGTTTCCTCTTCGTCTGTAAATTGCCCAGTCGAAAGTGTTTCATTTGAAATGGATAAACTCAAGATAAATACCTCATCTGGTGACTTAACATATATGCTTTCCATTAGTGTATTTGACAGTCCCGTTTCTACCGTTCATACAGCATCTGTCTCAAATTCATTCCCCCTAACAACGCTTTCTACCACATCATCATCTAATTATGGACCTTTGACAGTTTCCCCTACCTGTGGAGTTGTGCAGACTTCTCAGTCGAATACTCCAATGGGTTCCGGTAGTACACACACTCCAGCTTATGTTTCTACACCTCCTACAACTACAACTCAAACGAAGTCATTTGCCAGAGCTCCGGGTTCTGAACGCAGCGCACATCAACGAAATGCAAATGTAACAGCTACTTCCGTCTCTCTTGGTCTAAATGATTCCTTTCCACCATCGCTTTTATCCTTGGATGTTAACGGTAACTCAAATGTTTCCGTCAACGGCGGTGCTAATGACACTACACTTTTCACACCAACCAAGCGGGCTATCGCTTCGGACATTCACAATCCTGATTTTCGTCATGATTCAATCTCAAATCATTTTCGAACTGATAGGTCATGTGAATGGCAAACTTCTGACTCATCTGCAGCTCCCGCACAATCATCTGCATTTGTGAAGAACACTACCTTCTCAGTAGCCTCCAATACACTAACAATTACGTCCACTAGTGTCGGTAGTTCGGTCATCGACAGTCACTCAGCTATGGACTCTGTCCCAGTTGTTACAAACGTATCACAAACGCGCGATCCTATCGGTTCTCTCCACTCTATGCCAATATTATGGTCTGCTTCGAGACCCGATTTGAATCCCAACTCAATAAGTTTCCAGCCATCGTTCCAGACACTTAATCAAGTAGTACCAAACTTGAAGGCCAGTGCCGAGTCAGCTGACTCATTAATTCAGGCTTCCTTACTTCGAAATGATTTCTCCAATCACTCTGTATCTGATCAATTTCAAGATCAATACTCTACCCAAGGAGCTCAATCTGGCGTCTTGCGTCAAATGGTCACACAAGCATCTCTCCAGAAATCAAATCCTGTTGGATTATCATATTTGCAGTCTGCTCATCAACAAACTCAGAATAGTAATTGCTCTTCAGGTTTAAACATTTCAAGCACGCCTAGTTTGTTGCCAACATCCTCAGCAAATACTCCCCTAAATGCGTCTTTCCGGTTCAAGCCTCCAATGTCTGGTACCTCTGCATATTTAGAATCACGACCTACAGCATTGAATGGTTTTCCAAGTGGTTTTTGTTCTCCATCGACATCTTCAATGTCTTTGAATAATCAATTTTCTTCCATATTCCCTATAACTCAGCAGCAGTCATTCCCATTACAACAGCAACTTTCTTTAGGCCCAGGTACTATTTCAGCCTTAAATCAACATACCACTAGTGGATTGTCAACTCGTTTGGGTAACTCATCACATCCTATGATTAATCAAACACAATTGTCTATGTGTTCATCTGGTCCAGGTGGATCTTACACTCCTCCTCCTTTTATGACCGGTTATGTTCAACCTAGCATCCAACCTGTGTGTAGTTCTACGTCAGTCATCCATCCAAATACAAACTATACATCTCATTTGATTAACGGTAAAGACTTTGTTAATTAATATAGTTTAAGCCTTTTGCGAAATTAACACTTAATTGAAAGTTTTTGTAAAAGTGTGTTTACATCAAAACTTTTATGTAACGTTTGTTGAACAACGCCTCTGGTGTATGTTCTAATTTTAACATTACATAGAACAGTACATTACAATTGTTTGTTCAGTAGGCTTCAAAATCTACCTTGAAAGTTATAAGTGGTTGTATGTGAACCTTTTTTCGATGAAAACAACATTGTTACTCACCCATACAGACAATTAACTAGTGCGTATCAGATTTGACTTGCTTCTCCAAGTTTCTTTGCAGTTGGTTCGTACTGTTAAACAGCCCGGCAGCGTATCACATGTGCTTACTTACTGAATTACACTTCATTGGTTTGTCCCGTGATGAAAATCAACATGTCTAACTTTCTTTATACATCTCCACTTGATTTAAACTTATTTGTGTTCTATTGTTTGGGCATGAATTTATCTAGTAAGGTAATGTTTTCAGTGATATCTAGTTTTAGCAGTTCTGAGCACAATCTACTCTTCTGGTGGTTTTGTACCACATTATTGTAGTTGTAATAAGATTTGTTACTGTTGTGTTAAGATTGTAGCTAATAAATAACATTACTTTGACGCATGTCTGCATTTAAAGAATATATGTTGTGTAGCTTTTCAGTTCTTGTGTTATTCTATACAAAGCTGAACTAAAAAATATTCAATTTCTTGAGTAATTTGTCATATCGAACATATTAAAATGAATCGTTCGATAGCTATTCATATGAATTCTAGATATCGCTTAATACCAGTGTTATTAGCCGTTGTATCATAAATTTCTTGGCCTGTTTTCCCAATTTTGTTCACCAACCATATCTTTTTCTGGAAAATTCAGCTATGCTTTAATCCTACACTTGTGTTATGTAGTTGGTCAGTTGAGATAAGGACTAGTTTTACATATCATTGTTGATTGGATCTCTTCAGCACTATACTAGATTTATGGGATATTACTTTCTATCAACATCTTGTTAAGGAAATGTATTTTCGTTAAAATAAACGGTTTTTCTTTTCTTTTCTTGCCCTACTTTCATTTTAGGTTTCAGTTCTTCATCCCATATTGGAACAGTTTGTACTCCGACAGTAGGTGCTGGAGTTCCGTTAGGTATTCCATCAAATACGGCACAAGGTCCTGTTCAAAACCAACCCGTTCCTATACAACCAATCGGCGCTGAACGTCGCCGACAAGCCAACACTCTCACGTCTGTCACTTCTTCGAGTATAGTTTATCCCAATATGTCGAGCAATAATAATCTAGCTGGGCCTGTCAACTCAGCAGCGCCAGTTGTAGCCAATCCCTTAGCGACGATGCATCCACAAGCTCCTTCTCCTCAACAGTGTTCCGTTAATTCCAATGCTAATAATTTGTTAATGGCGTTTACGATGAATTGGATGCAGCAACAGCATCAACAACAACAACACTCAAACTTAGTTAGTGGTGTTTCTGGGACAGTTAATTCACCGGCTAACTGGCCTCCTCCCATGTGGCCTTCTAACAACCTAAATAATAACTATCCTGTCACCTGTCCACCCATGAAAGTTCCTCCTTGTAATCCGAATGATATGAACATCTATAATAATTCAGCTATTCTTCCAAACACCTTACCTGCTGTTAATGGAGTGGCAGGACACCAGCATCAACAATCAATAATGGCCGCAGCTATGGCGGCGATGGCAAATATATATCCTTGGAATAGTGGTAGTGGTAATGGTAGCGGAAATTCCGGTATCTTGAGTGGGATCCCTGGTATATCAACAGCTGGGTCAAATCGTTGGGTATGTCCTCAAGTTAGCACTGCGTTCCCTGGTGTCAATCCATCGACTCCGCAACCGTACTACCAAGAACAATATCCTACAGTAAAGCCTAGTGGTGGTAATTAGTTATTGATTCTGTTGTCAGCAGGGGTTTTCACACCACACACTTAACATGAAGAGGTAATTTAAAACGTAAACTGCTCTTGACTTTTGGATTGATAACTCCTTACTATCTGTTCGTTTACTCTTTCGACTGAATAAAATGTGCTTCTATTCTTGTTTATTCATTTCTGCGAAATGTAGTTAATAAATTTAGCGAATTGCAAGGTCGTTCATAATATTATGACTAAAATGATCAGGATTATTTGTAGTTATGTTTGTTATCAGTATCGATTTTCTACTTGTTCTCTCTTTGCGTTCTGTGTATTTATCGTGTTTAGATTTCAGGGTTGTCTCCCGGTTGCAAAGTAGTCGTTTACATTGTTAGCATGTTATATATATATATATATATATATATATATATATATATATATTCAAGCTTAAAAACAGCTTTTTGTTTGAAATTGATCCGATACATTTATACCTGATCTCTCGTTGCACATGATTCTTCTAATAATCCTAAAGTAATCTTGGATGTAGTTGATTTGTCAATCTAATTCCTGATAAAATTTCTATCATTTGTTCCATCTATTCATAATGTTGTTAATTTTAGTGAGTTGTTTAATTTTCCGCAAGTCAACTTTTTGATGCTACCATTCTATATAAATAATTTTTCGATTACAATTTCCTTGTGTTGAACTAGTTTCAGTTGGAGGCTATTACATTCAAAAATAAACCTCACTTTTGTACTGCCTCTCTATTAAATGCTTGTCTTTCGTACTCACCTGATTCTGCTGTGGTTTGCGTATTATTATTATTATTATTATTATTATTATTATTATAACTTGAACAAACTATCATACATGAATAGCATACCTCTATCTTAGCCGCCCTCAAATTGAAGTGAAGTTTTTTTTATCCAGACTGTTACTAATTAACATTCATATAACTGTAATCAAATCATATCCGTATTACATTTCTGATCGTTTCCCTTTATAGCAAAACCTTCGAATTCTCTTTTTGTTATAATCTGTAATTTTGATTACTATGACATCTATGTTCTCTCATACTACCAGTGGATAGATTATATATATCGTTTTTGAGGGCAAAGTTAACAATCTTTACAGGCTGTTGCATTTTTAGCAATTGCCAAAATTTTCTTAGTGAACTTTAGCTTCCTCGTTTGTTTTTCTGTCCTACTACACGGTCAGTTGGTTGACGTATCCGCGTCAGTGTAATGTACTGTATCATAGATCCAGCATCCTACTATTATTTGTCCAATGTTCTCATTATTAGTCGAAAATATATGGGTTCGTCAAAGTGATTTCCTTTGGAAAGTTTATGTACCGACACTTCCACTTTTCTTTGTCGCTGTGGTCAGCTATATGAGTAAATCTCAACACTTTCGTAAGTGTTGATAAGTTTGTTTTGGAATTTTACAGAATTCATTGTGCTCTCGTCGCATTCCATGCAGTGGATGAAATTGTTCACATTGTAGAAAGAGCATGTATTCTAATTCCTACCAATTCACGTTAAGTTGTTTAGATTTCCTTTGATCGGTTCTAAAACAATTTCTTTTCAGATTACCAACTACTTTGGTTTGATACCAATTGTGTAGGAGCTTATAACAATAATACACCACGTTTTCATCCAATAAGGTACAGTTGACTGCATTTTTGCGGCCACTTGCGAGTCTCAATCGTGACTTCAAGGTTTTTAGATTTTAATGTGAGAGAAGATTCTCTCTCTAGCAGTAGGTGTATTAAAGTGTGTAAATTTTGACAGCTTTATTGTTTAGCCCGGGTAAAGGAGGAGGCTTGGGCATGGGGTTAGCGACTTCATCCCGTAGGAAACCAACTCGCTTAAAAAACGCTAACCAGAAAAAGTAATTCAAACCATTTGATCAGAACTGAAGAGATACAAATTGGCAGTACTCGGAATCAGCGAAACTCATGGGACCCAAGCTGGAATGCAAAGGCTTGATACGGGAGAGGTGCTGCTGTACTCTGGCCAGGAAGAAGAAAATGCACCACAAACTCGGGGAGTTGCTCTAATGCTGTCCAGAGAAGCACGAAACGCACTTTCAGGATGGGAATCTCATGGATCCAGAATTATCAAAGCATCATTCAAACAAAGAAGGGGATCACAAATGAATGTTATCCAATGTTATGCACTCTCCAATGATAGCAACGACGACGGTAATGATCAGTTCTACTCGAGGCTGCGATCAATCATAGCTAAATGCTCAAGAAAGGACCTCACCATCTTGATGGGAGATCTAAAACGCTAAAGTCGGAGTGGACAAAATAAGATATAAAGATTTAATGAGGCGGCATGGACTAGGAGAGAGAAACAAAAATGGGGAGAGGTTTGCAAATGTATGTGCATTCAATAATTTGATTATAGGCGGCACAATATTTCCACACAAACGCGTACACGAAGCTACATGGGTCTCGCCGAGCCACACTACAGAGAACCAGATAGGTCGTATTTGTATCAACAGAAAATTCCGAAGGACAGTGGAACATGTGGGAACTAGTAGAGGAGTTAACATAGCATCAGATCACTATGGGGTTCCTGAGAAGGTTGTCAACATTATCCGGAACTCATACGACGGACTACACTGCATAGTCGTGCTTGGAGGACAGCTGACAGGTGCGTTTCCAGTAAGGACCGGAGTCAGACAAAGCTGTCTACTCTCCCCCTTCCTCTTCTGGTGATTGACTGGATTATGAAGCACGGAATACAATGGACATCTCAGAACCAATTAGACGATTTGGACTTCGCAGATGACCTAGCCCTCCTCTCTCATACACACGAACAAATGTAGATGAAGACAACCGGTGTAGCAGTAGCCTCTATCAGTAGGCCTCAACATACACAAAG
Source organism: Schistosoma mansoni (assembly GCF_000237925.1). Lineage (NCBI taxonomy): Eukaryota > Metazoa > Platyhelminthes > Trematoda > Strigeidida > Schistosomatidae > Schistosoma > Schistosoma mansoni. The sequence goes on along the minus strand of NC_031502.1, from coordinate 29,589,186 downwards.
GAAAAAGCAAGATTCTCAAATACAACATGGAGAACACCAACCCGGTCACACTTGATGGCGAAACTGTGGAAGAGGTGGAAACATTCACGCACCCGTGAAGCATCATTGATGAACAAGGAGGACCTGATGCAGATGTAAATGCGAGGATTGGCAAAGCAAGGAACACATTTCTACAATTGAAGAACTCGAAACAATTCTCAACTATTTTCAAAGTGAGAATCTTCAATGAGAACGTCAAGACAGTTCTACTGTACGGAGATGAAACGTGAAGAACCACTGCATACATTGTCAAGAAGGTACAAGTATTTATAAACAGTTGTTTACGCAAAATACTCAACATTCACTGGCCTGATGCTATCAGCAACAGCGTTTTATGGGAGAGGACAAACCAGCTTCCAACTGAAGAAGAAATTAGGAAAGGACGTTGGAAGTGGTTAGGACATACATTAGGGAAATCACTAAACTGCATCACGAGGCAATCCCTAACTTGGAATCCGGAAGGGAAAGCGGAAAGAGGATGGCCAAATAACACATTATGCCCGAGATAAAGAAGCAGATATGAAAAGGATTGTGCAGGACAAAGCTGTATGGAGAATACTGGTGTGCGGCCTATTCTCCTCCACGAGGAGTAACAGGCGTAAATAAGTTGATGTATAGCTACCTAAGTCCAAAGAAATCAGCTAAATACATATATCAAGTTACATATATATCGTTATGAAACCAAGCTAACAAACATTGATTTTAGAAGCCGAGTAAGAGGCAATAATTGTTAACTGCTTGGAGACGTTGCAAACAGAATTTTTGTACAAAACAAGCAGTTTTTAAAATTGATAAGAGAAAATACCAATTTCACTAATTTGCTTTGAGCTAATTACATGATTTCACCATAACTGTAAAAACAGGACGTCTAGCCAGTAGTTCTTGCAACTTCCCTCTATGGATGACTTGGGATTCAGACAATCGCATGACTTCCGTATGATGATGACGATTATCCCAGGTACTTGATGACCAGAATACAACAGCATTTCTCCCGAAGCTAGTCTTTTTGTTCAGCTTATGTTCAATGCATTTCGATACGAAGTGGCGACGTGTTGTATCTTCTTATATCTGAGAATATTTGAATGGTCCTCCTTGTATCCCACACTGTTAGGACATTCCATTCCCCTATGTGCATTGTCGTATTACTTAATCGAATTACTTAGAAATATACTAATCATATTTTATAGCAGCTCAGCTTATCGTCCTTACACCAAAGTATTAATTTATCTTCAAAACATCAGTACTGAAATCGGTATGAGAACAATACATCAAGCCACTACGTGACAGATCGAAACTAGTATCGTTTAGTTGGATAAATTATGAATGCTGTTCCACTATAAAAAATTTTTAGCATCACCTATTACCAGTTTGAATTACCAGTGTTTGAATTGCTTCAGCTATTGCGTGTCAATGTATCTTGAAAATTTAACAATCTACACAAGCCCTGACACTGATGATATTCATCTGCTCACTAGTGGGTGATTTTTAGGAGTTTTGTAAGATTTAAGCAGTTTCCGGTTGTTATAATTGTATTTTTGCTATATAAACGACCCAGCTATTCCTATTGCTTGGTATTCTTATACGATGACACTCGACAAGACCCCAAAATCAGAACACTTTGAACAGGAATGAAATTGTATTCAAAATAATAATGATCAGTGAACAGCAATCAATAGTTTAAATAATGTTCATATAGTTATAATATATACATAAGAAGCTTATAGATTTTTCTGCAATAATATGCCCGGGCTGATCGGTTTAAAATTAACCAATCAGCGCGCAGCAACACCATTATGCATAAAACCGGTAAACTAACTTCAACGGTAGTGTTCCGTCATAGCGGGAAGCACGTTGAATAGCGATTTGTAATTGATTACTGCATATGTATTATTCAGTAATCTGAAGGAGTATCAGCCTGCTAGCTATTCTACTACGTATTTTGTAAAGATTGATAGTCATTCTTTTGTTTTCATAATCAGCTAATAAAAGTTAATAAGCTCGATTTATTCGGAGGTTTTATATTCAAAACCATTTATTCAAATTAAGTACATTTTTATTTACTTTCTTCGTAAGTGCCCAAACATTCACTAACTGCAGTTCAGCTCATCATCTACAATTTTAAGTCACGTAAATGGTGTTGTGTTTGTCAGTTTCGCGGACAATTTAAAATGAACAATCTACTCAAAATTATACGCAAAAATCTTCATAAAACTACTGGTCATATTATCATTTTTATTATCGTGAATAACTTTAAAATAATGATATAGAAGTCTCATTCGTAAGCCAGAATCTGTGTAGTGAAAAAAGTTAAGAACGAAGTACTAGCTCATTTATGAACCTGGTTGTAAATTTAGCTTTATGGAAAGTGAATCGACCCCAAAAATCTACGCTTTTGAGTTTTTTAATCAACAGTCACCGAACCTGGAGGTTACGGGCTTGAACTTTAAATGAATTCTATGATGCCGTACTAGAAAGTTCAAAGTAGGGCAAACACCTATTTAGGATTTAAATTATATTACTTGAGGTAAGTCAGAGTGATGTGCTATTACCTGAAACCATATGAATGTTATTTAATAATAAAGGTGATTGTAATTGATTACTAAAACTTCTGATTGTAGAAATAAATTTTTTAATGAGACGTTGGTATTGAGAAACTGATACATTCATGCAATACATTTTTAATGATTTTATCAGAAATCTAGTTCTTAAAGTTATCTATAAAAGAAATAGTATTGATCGAGTAGAACAAGGCTTGCTCATAATCAGAAATGCAATCAAAAGATTTCTCCTGTCACTTCTCTTTCTGTTATACTTGATTATCAAGAGTCATGACTTTAAGAAATCCGTAATTCTGAGATTGAGATTTATAATGCGTTTGGAGCCAGTTAAGAAAGAAGATAAAGATGTTTAGTACTAATTACTTTCAACAGGTCAATAAATGGCAAAAAATAAGAAGTAAGGAAAACTAAATGAATACTGAGTTATTAAATATTGATCAGCACGTAAAAATGAAATGGTCTCCCTAATAGACATTTATTTTCTTAGATATTTAAAAACTTTACTTTAGAGAATTGTCAACAGAAACTTTTCGTTTACTTGTAAGTAAAGTGGTTTAATGTGATATAGAGTATGCATAGATGAGTTTCAATGATTTATTGATCAGGTTTCATTGAATAGAAGATAGACATATAATGCTCTTTAAATTACTAAAAGCATGATATTCAGCGAAGGGATCTCTTTTCAACGAATTTATTATTAGGCTATACAATCGCATATACGTACATGAAATTTTTAGAGTAATAATTATGTGAGGACAAATGGACAATGAATAAACGTGATGATGTATATAAAGGCTATAATACTAGATTATGTAATGTAAATAATAACAACAAAAGATTGTATATTTGCAAACAAAAAGCTTTATAAAATTAATAAGTTATCAAAGGATTTGAATGCGAATAGAGTAAGATTATTAAAATGTTTCTCCATAATACTTAAGGTTAACAGAAAGGTTGAATAAAATGGTGTCAGAAATCATTATGAATAAAATCATGCGGATGTGAGGAATAATTAAAGAGACAGGAGGATAATTTCAAATACTAAATAAAATAATAATAGTTTAAGTTCATGGTAAAGATAGGGACAAGACCAACTTCTATTGTACTCACAGTTCTGGTTTCATCTCATAGATACCAACAAAATCTGTTGTTTTAAGGAGTTGGATACGAAGAAATCTAGGTAAGCCAACCTGTGGATCAGTTAAGTGATTGTAATCGATTAAACGTTCAAGAATGGAACTTATAACTATCATGGTAAGCAAAGATGGATAGTGGCTAGCAGTGGAATCCAGGACGCGCGTCTCGTCCTATTTGGGACTCGTCAGCTGGATGTACCTACATCTCAGAGTTGGTGTTCACTCTGGGACTTGAACTCAGTACCTTTCGCTTCAAACGCCATCGCGTTATCCATTCGGCCACTGAGTCCTGATAGCCACTGGCTTGTAGAATGGGGTGAAGTTTAAATTCAATTAGTATTGTTTGTTTGAATCTCCCCATTGATGTTTTAGGACTGCAACTGGTCCGTCTCTAATTGGCATATGTGCATACTGTGCGTATTGCCTGAATTCACAAGCATGGTAAACAAGGATGGATAGTATGCCAATCAGAGACTGACCAGTTGAAGTCCTAAGACATCAATGGGAAGATTCAAACAAACAATACTAAGGGAACTTCTAACTGTTTTCCTCTCATCCTTGTAGGACCATTCTGGAATGTGTTCTCGTATCCGAGTTGAAAACAAGCGCTAGCTACGGCCTATGTACCTTGCTCCACAAGAGCAGGTGCCTATAAATGCGACCAGACGAGGGAGCTTATTCTTTACGGATACATAAAACAAGTTTCTGCTAAAGAACATTAGTCACAGCTTCACATCATAGAACATCCTTCATATCACTGCCACTAGCCGATTTTTAAATACTTCAAACGTTTGGTCACCTTTAGATTCCAGATTCGTGTAAAGATATTTTTTGAAACTTCTTCTCTATGAAGCGGATTTGATAACCGTTTTCAGCCTAAGTTTTTCTGAGGAATGGAAGTTCTTTGTCAATACATTCAGCACTACATATCTGATGTATTCGGTAACACAATGAGTAAATAAGATTTCTCTTTCTGTTTGGTGGAACCTAGCTAAAATAGTTGGTCAGATGGCCGTTCCTTTTTTTATCTGTGAGTGAACCTTTTTAAAGACCAGTCACTCATCCTTGTCAGACGTACATCGAGAAAAGGGATAAAATGAACTACTTTATTTTCTAACGTGGAATCTATGGAATAATGGCATGTATTGAAAAAATGCCAAGTGTCAACTAACACAACAGTTTCGTCGCAGATGACAAACTTTTCGTCCATGTATCTTTTGTACAGATTAAACCGATTGATAATCAAACTAAGTTGGTTGTTTTTCAGCTTAGACATTAAAAATTGTTTTCAGATTGGACCCAATGGAGACCCCATTGAGATCCCGTCACTTTGTCTATATATTTCATTGTTGAAACTGAAGTAAACAACCGCGGTACAATGTAACATTTCTTTCAAGTGATCAGTCTGCAATTCTATATCTATGCTGTTAGAGTCAATGTCATCACATGTGTAGGAAATAGTTTCAGTTCATGATACACTGGTGTACAGAGAACTAAAGTCAAGTGAGAACATGAGTTTTCTGGAAATATTAACATTCTCAATACCATCAGTAATTTGAAAAGTATCATGAGCGATATATTTAAATATTTGTCTTCCAAATGGTCCAAATTTTTCGGCCAGTCATTGGACCATTTGGTGTCAGGGCAAATTAGACATATTCAAAATAAAAGAATGGAAGATAGTATTAATAAATTTTCGGCGTGAAAATCGTCAGACTGATATTTTTTAGAATGTTGGGCAAATAATATATAGCTAAGATGAATAATATGAATGAATTATATAACCGAATTTAAAAAAACTATAATGAAGTTACGATTGGGGTTTCGTCCACTTTGAGACTCGTCAGTTGGATGTTCCAGAATCCTAGTAGATGTTTATATTTCCAACTCTATTCAAAGGTGAATACTATCTTTGATTTAAATATTGTTAAATAATGAATAAGTTTCGATTGCTTTTAGAGGTGGAGATTTGTAAGGTCAATGTGATAAGTCTTTTCTGTTACACGATAATAGCGAGGACCCCTACCAAGTAATTTGTATTTGTCAACATGGCCCAGATAAACACTCAGCAATCTCATTGACTGGCACCATGTTTTGGTCTGACTTCTGAAATTAAGACAATTGTAATTTTCCTTTACCTCTAACGATAAATTTTGAAGGCAAGATTGGGAATATAAAAATAGTGGATGATTTCAGTGTTATCCATTTAAGTGCTCAATATGTGGAGGTGCACACATTTTTCTCCTATACGCTTAAAGACATAGCATTCTGAGAAACAAATTATCTCTGCCTGTCACACTTGAGTCTAAACCAGTGATAGAGTGACCAACTGAGCTCATTGTTGTTAAAAAAGGTGATCACTGCACAAATGGTTGGTTTTTGTATCCAACTTAGAACGCTAATAACCGATTTCATTACATCTAAAATTACTAGTATCATTGGGCGTTATGCTTGAAAAGTATAAAGGGGTAATATGTGAAATATTGCTAATTAATGAGAAGGTGGGCATGAATAATTATTTAAACCACAGTTGTTTTAACGTTATTGTGGTTTGGCCCCCCTTAGCCTTCTTCAAGTTTACTATTACTTCAGCAAAAATTGCATATCAAGGTATTTGGTTGTTAAGCATATGATGAAGATTAAAAATCTAACCAACTAAATTGTCATCTTCGCCTTGTACCATGGATTTAACTTCAGTATTATCCACAAGCTGGTCTCAATATACACGAGCTCAAAATAGAGACTATCTAACCTGTTCCATCATTAAGGAACCATTGTTTAAAATTAATGAGCATTCTTCAAGTTCCATCATTGAATATACGCAAAATATTATAGATTATATCTCGGTATTTTTAAGAATAGTCTTACACTAATCGATTGATTTCGTTGTAAGTGAAACTGAATACATACTACCTGGTTTATTGACTCAATATCCAATTGGTGAAAAGTTTAAACCTAATCCTCTTGAGGTGACAAAATATCAATTACTAGAACGTTATAAAAAATAACAAAATGATCATGGTAGCACTGCTTTTTAAAATTATTTTTACTCTTTCATTATTACCATTTCGTGATGATAAAATAACACTAATTAATTAATTCAAATCTTTTCTGAGAACCGAACACTTGAACCATACAAGTGGATTTGTGATAGAGAATAATTACAATAAGTGTATGTTTGTGGCAGGTGAACTAAAGGGGTTGAACTTGAGAACTCTCATTTATAACTGGCTCATTGAGTTATTAATCAAATAAATATTGAATTACTAGAATTTTTCGAAGTAACTTGTGATTTTCACATGGTGTTTTTATAACTGTTCTCATCAAGTAACATTCGCATAAATTCAGTGAGTAATAATTTAATCATTTTTTGTAAAACATGAAAATATAGTATATCTTCATAAATATCAACAATGTATACATAGATTAGATCTCATGAGTATTACACTATTCGGCTGTGTATTGAGTCATGATTTCAGGTAGGTCTTGCAGGGATTAATTCTTTGGTGATATTTCACTGTGTAAGGATATTCTTAGGATGATCAATGGATTTTTTATTAACCAGCAATAGATCAGTATTTATCATACAATTCATAATAAATTCAACGATTCAGTCACGTTTGGTCGGCCTTGAAATTACTTTTTAACAAAAGAATAATGAAATTCAAAAAAGAGGTTGATTTACACACAAAACTTAATTTTAATGGCACACGCTAAGATTTATTTTTCGATTAGGCATTTATTGAAAATAAGATTAGGGTATTCACTGTCATCGTGTTATTTTAAATATTCTCACATTAAGGTTATAAATGAGGACGTTATTTTAATAGAATAAGTACTCAAATATTCGAAACTGACTAACCATATTTTATGTAGACCATCAGTTCATGTCCCTAAAAATCATATGATCTGTTCAATTTAAACCTTGAAACTAATCCTATTGGCTTCAGCACACGTACTTCAGTAATGGTGAATTATTAGTTCAAATCGTATTATTAGGATCGACTGGTAGTGTGTACTATTAGTCTTTTTTACAATTGGTGAAACTTACAGGCTAGTGTATTTTTAATTTTATTAGACTACATTGTCACATTCCACATTTAGTCTAGATGATTAATCAGTTGTTTCTCGTAGATTTTATAAGTAATTTTCAGCACTACTTAAGACTAAAACAAATATTGGCTGATGAATCGGTCTTTTAACTGTGTAAATATCAACTTGATTTATATTTGAATTAGAATACCTGCCTATTAGGCTAGTCTGACAGTTAATTATCGCTTATTCAAAAGGTAGACAGGTGTAAAACACGGTAATTGATGTGATATCAAATTAACGACTGGTCCACATAGTACACCACTATCGTAATTATCTGGAGAATACAAGTTAAAATCATATAATGATTTCATTTTTTTCTTAGATTGAATCGTTACATAGAATTTTAATTTATTGGAATGATGGGTATGAGTGAGCACGTTCTAAAGACTTTGAGACTGAGAGGCACAACAGCTCTAAATGTTTCAGTAGCTCGGGATCTAATTGGTACCGGGAATATAATTGATGCTCCCCAATCCTTCAAAATTATCAGGTAGCAAAATAACGCAGTCTCATAAATTTGCCGAAGCAGTAGCAATTAAAAACTCATACCTGCATTTTGCCTCCAGAAAGAGATAGTAATAAACTTATCATTATATTGGTAAACTCCCAGCTTTGATTAATATCACCTAAAATTATTGCTTTATAAGAGTTTATGATGTTAGGTAAGCCTCTCCAAACTTGTTCTTATTATATGTACGTCGAGAACATCATTTCATTTATCGTCTTTTTTACTCAATCAATTCTTTAAACTTATGTAAACTCTTCAAATCTCGTATGATTATTATATCACCCTTAAATTTCTAAACGAATACAGCCTCATTTTTCTAAATCTTTTTTAACCCTTTTCAAGTGATCTGTAAACTCTTCACAACCTCTATGATTATTAAACGGAATATACCCTCTGATAAATAAAATAAAGAAGAATGGTTCAGCGAAGAGTTCTATCTTCGGCGAATTAATTTTCAAAACTGGACGATCACAAATGCATAGTTATTTTTCAAAATGATTAGCATACATTTGAGATTGAAAATGAATTCGCCGAATATATATATATATATATATATATATATATTCCATCCATCACCAGTATCTATTACTTCACATTATATTACACCTCGATGTTGCATTTTAACGCATATAAGATTGTAAGCATCTGATGAGAGAAAGAAATATACAGTGGATTCATATTATTCTGCCTCAGTTGTTGTTTTGGCTTTATTTAAATTCGTAAAGGGAACCAATTACATGAAATAGGTTTCATTCATTGTATGATTTTCAGTTACATCCTTGACTAGTGAATATTTCATCTGTAAAATTCAGTTTTAATATTTTAATAACTCATGTAATCTGTTGGTCAGTAATCTTTACTTTTTTTAAAACTACTGGATAAGGATTTATAAGTTGTTTCGTCAGCGAATCATAAGTATATACTGAGACCAATTTCAGAATACCTACCAACTTACAGACATGACCAGGTTGATATGAGAGAACAACAATATTTTCTGTGACAATGGGAGATTTATCTTAAAAGATATGATCATAAATTATATCAAATAAACATTTGTCACAGAGATATTATTACTGGGAAACGTAAGATGAAAACAAATTCACGCTCAGTGAGAATATTACGCTTTTATTGGACAGTGAGAAACCTATTTTTTATCTCACATTTACTTGTCATATGTAATTATAAACCTAAATAAATCGAATTTACGTATCTCGTACATCTTTTGGAGACAATTTTAGATGATTAGCTATAGCTAATCAGTAACATTTATCTACAGTCTTTGATAAAATAATCTTTACCCATCGAACTCATATTCATACATCTCAGTGTCACAGCCAAAAATGTCACAACGGAAATATTGACACAAGCTAACTGCTTAGATAGTAACCACTATCATGTTATTTATTTATTAGTGTTTATAAAGTTCCTTTAATATTGCTTTTAAACGACTCTTCGTATTTTTATCGATATTTCAGATGATAGCACCAATACTTGTAGTTGTTGTAGGGTAATTCTTTTCGTTGTATGTTTGAGATTCCAATCCACTCAGTTTTCCTAAAACTTAATCTGGTTTTTTATTCATATTTGTAAAGCAGATAAATGTTATAGATAAATATGCTATGCTGAGAATTTTCAATTATATTTCATTGCTTATAGTTGTATAGAGCGTGTGTTTACATGTGAGATGACTGACTTTATCGCAATGCAAATTACTTACCATAAATCCCAGGCACATAGTTGATTTTAGAAAATTAAAATGGTAGTTAATCATTAATCTAGATTTTTGTCTTACAGGTATTTGTTTAAAAAGTACAGTAAATCACCAAATATTTATTCACATGACTAATTGTCTGTCCATCAATCAATTTGTTCAGCAACTTACTCTATATCTGTCTATCTTTTAACACCACGGCACATAGATCAATTAGTGTTAGAAAGTCGTAATACAGGATTGTTAAAAAATAGCTGTGCTTATTTAAGTTGACTCATACTAATAACGATCTAAAATCAATATCTAATGAATAATATTGATTACATTATATTAGAAGCATATTAAACAATAATTTTACGAATGTGTGTATTCGTATATACATATATATTTCGCAAACATGTTGCATATAAAAAAACATGGTTTAATTAATCAATAACAGGAATATTGATTATTTTCATATGATTAGAATTTGTATATTTACTCAAACACACAGTAAATTTAAACAACAAAAACTATTAATACAAAACATTTTTCTTGTGTCCAAAAGTGAAGTTACAACAAATGAAAAAATGGTGCAGATAATTAAACAGTGGTATAATTTATTTATAAGAATGTTAAACGACTAATTTAGGATTATTTAACTATTTTACTGGTTTATTTGTTTGCTGAAAACCTTTATTAGCTTAAGTGAAAAAAGGTGGTTTCGAAATTATTATCTCAACTTAGCTTAAGTTTGAAAAGGAATCTTGGAAGAAATACGACAGTTCTAAGGTATAGATTTCCGTTTACAATGAAATCTTGAGATCGTGGATTTGATCTTATGTGACGTCACAACTGTATACCTTTAAAGAAGATTTCGAAACTATGATGAAACAGCTATTTTTCAATGATTCTCCAACCAAGTTATGATCGATGAAATTATCGAATGATAACAATAGATAACCCACCAAATATTAGTTGATTGAAGTTAAAGATAATCACTAGTGAATTTCAATTCAGTGGTTAAAAGGCAGTGCTCTAACCGTAATACACTTATATGGGTGTGAACTGTTGACGAGTAACAAATAGGGATGCGACAACTATCCAATGTTCTCATACTGGTAATAGGTGATGCTAAAAATTTTTTATAGTGGAACAGCATTCATAATTTATCCAACTAAACGATACTAGTTTCGATCTGTCACGTAGTGGCTTGATGTATTGTTCTCATACCGATTTCAGTACTGATGTTTTGAAGATAAATTAATACTTTGGTGTAAGGACGATAAGCTGAGCTGCTATAAAATATGATTAGTATATTTCTAAGTAATTCGATTAAGTAATACGACAATGCACATAGGGGAATGGAATGTCCTAACAGTGTGGGATACAAGGAGGACCATTCAAATATTCTCAGATATAAGAAGATACAACACGTCGCCACTTCGTATCGAAATGCATTGAACATAAGCTGAACAAAAAGACTAGCTTCGGGAGAAATGCTGTTGTATTCTGGTCATCAAGTACCTGGGATAATCGTCATCATCATACGGAAGTCATGCGATTGTCTGAATCTCAAGTCATCCATAGAGGGAAGTTCACAGGTGCATTCCAAGTGGAGACTGGAATCAGACAAGGTTGACTACTCTCATCTTCTGGTTGTCAGGTGAATTATGAAGACCTCCACTTCTCAGGGCAAGTACGGAACAAAGTAGACACTTTAAACACAACTTGATTGTTTGGTCTTCACAGATAACTTTACACTTCTGTCTCATAAGCAACAGAAAGTGCACATAAAGACAGTCAGTGTAGCAGCAGCAACAGCAACCTCTACAACAGTGGGTCCAGTCATTCACAATGGGGAAAAGCGATATCCTGAAATACAGCGATTATCAACAAAATTACACTTGACGGCTAGGCTTCTTCACGTATCTGGACAATGTAATTGATAAACAAAGGTGATCTGATGCGGATGTGACAGTACGGATTGGCAAAGCAATAGTAGCATTCCTATAGTTGGGGAATATTTGGAACTCTAATGAACAGTCAGCCAACACCGAATTCTGAATATTCAACACAAACCTCGAGACAGTTCTATTGTACGGAGTCAAAACTTCGAGACTACTACAACCGTCATCGCAAATGTACAGGTGTTTGCAATTAGCTGTCCATTCAAGGTACTCCAGACCGATTGATCAGAGACCATCAGAAATAACCTACTGTGACAAAGAACAGACCAGCTTCCTGATGACGAGAATATTGGGAAAAGACGCTGAAGTTGGATAGGACACACTTTACTTGAGTCATCAAACAGCATCACAACACAGAACCCAACTTGGAATGCTCAGAGCGAAATGAACAAGCATACAAAGGAACAGATGGCGCTGTGAATCGTAAGCAGGCATTGAGAGTATGAATAGCACAAGGGAACAACTGGAAAACAACTCAGGATTGATTAACAGGAAAGGACATCCCAGGGTAGAGTTCCTTTGTTGTTGCTGATGGGCGGCTTAATCTACCCAAAGTCACAGGGGTAAGGAAGACGTTTACTTTAGTATCAACCATACTATTTTGATTGAACACTCCCTATGTAAATGAATGATTGAGTGATTAAGGATAGAGTTCACTTTAATCTCTGCAGCCCTTCATGGATAAACGTCTAGTAGGATAACGTCGAAAACGTAACACCTTGTCTAGCGCTTCTTATTGAATGATTACTTAAGTTCACTAACGTTATAGAACCTTGCAGTAATCCTGTTTCTCTTATTAACTCTTGAGATAAGGATTGTTGCAATCAGTCAAATACTATGTAGTTCCACTCGGTCGTCCTACTGATTATATAAATCATAATTTTAAGTTTGAGACATCTATTTTTGAATTTTGCAGAAATCATTTTCAACTAGTATATTTTTAATGATCAGATTTGTTGTTTGTCAACATTTACGAACATTATTTTTTATAACCTTATTTTTTGAAGCGCCAGCATCATTGATGAGCACGGTGGATCTGATGCAGATGTGAAAGTGAGGATCGTCAAAGCAAGAGCAGCATATCTACAATTGGAGAACGTCTGGAACTCAAAACAACTGTCCGTCAACCAACTTCAAGATCAGAATTTTCAATACAAATGTCAAGACAGTTCTACTGTATGGGGCGGAAACTTGGAGAACTACGAAAGCCATCATCCAGAAGATACAGGTGTTTATAAACTGTTCTACGCAACATACTTCTGATCCGTTGGCCAGACACTATCAGCAATAACCTACTGTGAGAGAGAACAAACCAGATTTCAGTGGAGGAAGAAATCAGGAAGAAGCGCTAGAAGTGGATAGGACACACATTGGGGAAATAAGCCAACTACGTCACAAAGCAAGCCCTCATATGGAGTCCTCAACGCCAGCTGAGAAGAGGAAGACCAAAGAACACATTACGCCGAGAGATGGAGATAGACATGAGAAGAATGAACAACAGTTGGATAGGACTAGAAAGGAAGGCCCAGGATAGAGTGGAGTGGGTTGTAGTATGCTGGTCAGTGGCTTATGATCCATTCGGCGTAACAGGCTTAAGTGTTTTTTTTTAAGCAACGCCTTCCCACTTTTCTGCAGACTACTGTGCGCAAATCTAACTACAAATACGATTGCATACGTTAATGCTAATTATGTCGTTGTGAAGATTTTTTCTCTGAATAGAATTTTATTAGGAGAGTCAAACCAAATGGGACTGATAACCAACGACGTCCACCTTTGCCGACTATAGAATATCCACTTTGCTCAATCTATTTCTTGTTGCGTTTTGTGTATATTGCTTTCAGGGAAGGTAGGAGGTAAGTTAGTTTCCAATTTGATTTTCATTTCAAACATTAAAATTTTACAGGTTATTCAATAATCTCTCATAAGTTTTACACAATTGGTATATTACTGAATTTAACATCAGTGCGATTTCGAATGTTTCATTTATCGAAATATGACTGATCTCATCTGGAGATCTTTTGAAAACCAGTAAGCAGTAAACATTTTACACCTCTTAGTTTGAAAATTCTTAACCAAATTTATCAACTACCTTCAGATATATCATTGAACATGCTGCCATTCAGAAACTGAATTAGAATTTGATGGTTCAAGTCTTTAATTCCATTCCCCTTGTAGTTTTTCATTGTCATCATCATGTTATCTATTTTAGATCCAACATACTTCAGTCCAAATATCAACCCACCCATACCCTTCAGCAAAACTTGACCAAATCCGAATCTCGATATTAATCACTACTAGGCACACGACTGTTACTACGGTTTGTTTTATACTGATTTTCTGTACAATTTGAAGGGAGATATGGAAAAGACATCTTAACGAAACGATTTCACTTTAACGTTAATTAGAACATTCATAAAAAGATGGTACTATTTTCAATATTTGATTTTGAACTGGAATGATAGCGATAACATTTACAAGCAAGGTCAGACTTATGATTAATAAACTGAACTGTAATTATCACAAAAAAATTCGATAATTTATCAGTAGATGCATAACCCGTATGTTAAAAAAGAGGACAGTTTGGAAAAAATTGAATGAAAATTTGAGTTTAAATTTAGCTAGGATAATACAAAAATAATCGATACACTAATTGGTAAACCATCCTTTTTGTGTGCTATTTCGAGTCGCTACAAATATTTTCAATATTATTTATAATGTGATGAAATAAAATATTGAATTTTCGGAATTTAAATATGAAGCAATCCAGATTTATTAACATTAAAGCTGAGCAAATTGATGTTTGATGATCCAAGTGTGCTTTTTTGAGTTTATCTATGCACCTACATTTATGTCAAGTTGGTTTACATATACATAACTGTTTAGTCTTACAAACATATTTATGCAGTTTTAAACAATACAGAATGTTTCTTCTGATATTAATAATAGAATCACATTAATCAATGTATGTTTTTTAGGGATGAGATTAGGCGTATGATTCAGAAAGCCACCTATATCTTTCAGTGAGAGACATAGTTATTCTTATACCATTAGTAGATCAGTCTTTAGTGTTTAATAAATCTCCCTTTTGTCTTTTTTCTCCCTCACTTACTTTGAGTCACTTCATTTGTGAACGTCAGCTAATTTAACGTTAGTTTTATCCAACCGACCGTTACATCTTCCGTATGTATTCTTTTACGAATGAGTGTATTTTGGATTTTTAAAAATTAAATTATATAACAAAGGTCACAGGTATTTGGTAGTTTAACACGTTTGTTTTATTCGGGCCATATTGAATTTTTTTTCTCAATCCGCTCGAAATCTGACTTTGTATTCTAGAAATTTTTCAATAGAAAGCGACACAATTAAAAATTATCATTTTATTATTCATACTTGATTTTTGTTCATTGGTACTGTATTGATGCATTACTAAAATAAACTGTAACTTAATTCGTTTTTGTATTGGTTGCTTGAATCTTCCCATTGATGCTTAGGACTGCAATTGATCAGCCTCTTATCGGTATATGTGCATCCTGTGGGGATTGCCTTGATATTACCCCGAGTCACAACTAATATAAAAATGAATTCGATTCTCACCCCATTGCACAAGATAGTGGCCTTCTGGACTCAGTAGCTAAACGGATAACGCAATGGAGTTTGAAGCGAGCGGTAATGGGCTCGAGTCCCGCGTACGGAACCGTGGATGTCACTACTGAGGACTCCCATACTAGGATGAAACGGTCGTCCATTGCTTTCAGGTTTTCAATGGTAGTCTAACATTGATCAGCTAATGATCTCAATTGAAAAATAAAGATTTTTTTATATCCGTAGAAAATGATATTTATGTACCCTACTACCTAATTTTTCTGAAGATTTATAAATTTACCTGACAGTTTACTATATTTGTATATATTTCATCATTTGTTTAGAGGATGACAATATCATTAACACATATCTTTACTTCGTTGATGAATTATTTATGCTCTATGTATATCGTTCCATCTAGTCCCCTATTCACACATTACCTATCAACATTCGACCCGGATAATGAAAGTTGCCAGGTTTTCAGTTAATGGAATTCCGGAGTGGAATGATGGATAGTTGAATTATACTACTATCCATTGGTCACTGACAACTCTTTGGATAGACCTACAGATGCTGTGCAATATATCAGCCTGAGACCGTGTCAGATATAGCTCTGGAAGGAAATTACTGAATGTGCTGCTGTAGTTTTCTATCAATTTTTTTCAATAGTAAGAATGATCAAAATTCAGCAAAAAGTACCAGGAACGGGAATATTCAAGCCCTTTCTTATAGTGATATATAATCATAACTGTTGGGCAAGTTAGTGAATACCTGGACTCAGAAGCCCAGTTGGTGACGCATTGAACATTTGATATAAAAGATACAGAGTTCAAGTCCAGGTGTGGATATCAACACTAGTATACAGGTACACCTATCTGACGAGTCAAAAATAAAACGAAATGTCCGTCCTACATTCCAGTGCTAAGTACAATCTATCTGTTTATCAGTATGATACCTTTAATAACTGAATAATATTTCTACCTTATACGGTCGTCGGGATTCGTCACTGATAAATCTGTTCCCTGTGCACGAGCCTATCTTACTACTTGGACGGAAAAAGAAAGAGTAAATAGGACATGTCTATTGACTAAACGAATAAAAAATATACGCCTAGCTCATTCACAAGTATATTAACTGATTTCACCAGAAAATTAAGCCAAACTTTCCATTTACAGTGTTTATATGCTTCTTCAGAAAGTTATTCCAAATCTTTATCAGCAGCATAAGGTCATCAGCTTCTCTCAATTATCATTTGACTTACTTATTACTTACCTAGAGCGTTGAGGATCTATCTTGTTTTTGTTCTTATTTAAAGTTTATCATCTAATGCTACATGTTCTTTTTTTGTGTCATATGGCTAGTTTTATTGTTTAGCCATTCATAACATTCCCATTATGTCTTATGAAGATATCTTGATCTTAAAAGGATGAAATTTCGTCTTACGGATTTCACCACTAATCATAATACCGAAATATACCAAAAACTTTTTATCTTGATGATAGCCACGAGTCCTCTCACAATGCTTTTGTGAGTCGTAATTGTGTTCAGTACTGCTGAGTTACTAACATTTCTTTTGTTATGGCTCGTAAGTTGAACGCTTTATTCGGATCCTAGCTATTCGGATAACCCCAGGCTAGCACTACTCAGCGACTTGGAAGACCAGAGAGAAGACACGAGTATCAGAGAAGCACTTTACTACAAGGTTCAATTATGTACAGAAAAACAGGGGTTTTATAGTAATTAAAAGACCTTGAGATCCCATAGTAACAGTATGTTAACAGCCAATCAGGACCTTGTTATTTTAGTAGCATTTTAGTAGCATAGCTTCTAACTAATCGCTGATTGGTTGGTCTCTTTATGAGCCTCTCTAGAGTTTATTGTAAGCCGACCTAACATCTTTTAAATACGGAACGGCATCTTTGCTAACGGAATGGATCAGATAACTAACACACATTGCTCAATTGAAAGAGAGTACAGGGGATTTTTGTAAGGGAGATCGCTTTCAAAAGACCCCAGAAGAATTAAATTACATTCAGATCAATTAAAATATGTATCTATTAATTTTAATGATTATCAACTAAGCAGTCATCACTTCGATGAGAAAGAACATTGAGTTTATTAATCTAATGAAAAGGTCTTAAATTCATACTTCATACCGAATTAATCGACGAAAGTTAAAACACATTGAAAGTCAATAAACGGTGTTCATTTTCGTCTACATGTTAATTTTAAAATCGATTTCTTGCTAAACGTAGAATTTGGTGATTAAGCATCCCCAACAAATATCCATATGCCAATAGAGAATAATCAGACGTAGTCCAGAATATCTCCAACTCGATAATCCAAACACTTACAAATAATAAAGATCTTACTAATTGATCAACTTTATGATGAAAGTTATTATCAAGTTGTTCTAAAAGCATCAATAAATACTTTTCAATAGCACCACTTTAAAAATAATTTTTCTGAGGAACAAACATACTAACAGACAGGCAAAAATATCAGACTAAATAACTGAGTTTCATTTCGTTTTAATCAATCGAACCAGACTGACATTTATGTAGGATGAAAGATATGACAATGAGTGACATATGAGACGACCATTTATTACTCAATGACAAAAACTAGAAGTCATCAAACAACAAATAAAGTTGAATTCCTGATTGTCATTCAACAAACACGTAGCTTTCATTTGAATAAGATGTAGGTAATAAAACTCAGAACTTTGAAATTAATCGTTTCTAAATAGTATGCTTACTGTCTATCTTTAAAACTAAAAATTAATTCATAACGTATTAAACAGGAAAATCAACTGAATGCTTCACTGTATTGACGTTAATAATTTCTTCGTCTTCTGTACTCTTACTTATTCCAGAATAAAATTTGGTAATGCTGACCCATGCAGGAAAAGGTATATAAATATTTGAACTATCTCTCTCACTTAATGTTTACTCCTTTCCTTCTTCAACTACTTATTAGCTGATGGTAAACAGACATTTCAAGACGAATAAGCATTAGACTAATAGAAAAATGAATTCAGTGATACAGATTTTCTTTCCATAAATTAAATATCGATATCATCTTTCTTGTTGAAATCCTTATGATCAGTTGCAAACCAGTGTAACTACCAATAATGATAACCAAGAAAACAGTTTATTTGTATAATTTGCATGAAAAGACAAAGAAATCTAACCATTGTACATATATGTCCTTGTATGGACTCATGTATATATTGATGCACTTGATAAAACAATACACTCGTGTCCATGCATTAACATAAACACACACTACAAGTTCTAATGTACATAGAACACACACTGTAAACAAAGTAGACTTCAGTATTAGCAGAGAATAAACAGATGTTTATTCTTGTTTATGTATTTACACCTATAGACAAACCGTGAAATCTTTCAGGTAGTTTGCGGACAATAAAATATATTGATTTTAATTGATGCAATGAAAATGTTAAATTAGGACAATTTTTGTAGGAAATTTATTTAAAGTTACTTTTCTGTTACTTAACGATATTAGTTAGAGAATGGTTAAAAGCCAAGAAACACTACTATACAACCGGTTTGTCTTAGTTTAGGACTCCCACGATGGTGTTGACACGTTCGGAGTAATCTGTAGGGAAGCTTTATTAACCAATATGTCCATTGCCATTGATCACGAACGCATGTACTTCAGTCGCTTACGTACTAATGTAGTGTTGTATATTAGAAAACCTTTCCCATTCCTTATTGTAGATAAAGACGTGACTGTTGAGCTGATCAGAATATTCCTCATACAAATACGACGATACTCTTATCTGATCTCATCCCAGACATTGAGAACGATGAGCGGAACACTTTAGGAGCAGTTCAGTTGCCTTTCAGCTACTCTATAACTATCCACCATTCCCAAACTGCCTGAATGGAACATTGACGTTCAAAAAGCTATAGCTAATCTGAAACGAGGAAGATCAGCTGGTCCAGATGGATTGGATCCAGAGGATTTTAAGGATGATGGTCTAGTCTTGACGATCAGCTTGAATAATATTTTAGCTAAAATCTGGGAACTGGACGTAATTCCATCTGATTGGTCCCAATCACTGATCGTCCCAATATATAAGAAAGAATCAAAATCATGCTGTGATAACCATAGAGGGATTAGTTTGACTAATGTAGCATCTGAAATACTAGCCTCAATACTTATCAGACGCCTAACTAACACTCGTGAACTGAAAACATGAGAAAATCAGGCTGGATTCAGACCTGGTTGTAGCTGCATCGACCACATATTCACTATTCGTCAGATTTCAGAACACAGGCATGTTTATCGGAGTCCGACAATGATGGTTGTTCTTGACTTAAAAGCATCATTTGACTCTGTAGACTGAGAGGTTCTGTGGCAGTATCTGTTATTGAAAGGTGTACCGCAGAAGTACATAACCCTTGTGAAGGCTCTCTAATCCAAAACCACCAGTCGAGTGAGAGCTTACGGAGAACTGTCATCTGATTTTACAACCTCAAGTAGTGTCCGACAAGACTGTCCACTACCTTCATTTTCGTTCAATTTCATCGTAGACGTACTGATGGAAATAACTTTCTTGTCATCTGAGTCTTCAAGGATTAATCTCTTACTATGTGGCCCACTTATCGACTTAGAATAGTCAAATGATATAGTCCTGTTTGGTGAAGACGCTGACAAAATGCGGAGTCTTTTGGTAGCACTGAGCAACAATGCCACGATGTTTGGGATGCGTTTCTCCCCCTCTAAATGCAAATTGTTGCCCTAGGACTAAGGATAAGGAGCGAAGTAGTCGAAAGCGTCGACAACCTCACTTACCTTGGAAGTCTCATCAGCCCTAATGGGTTGATGTCTGACGAAATCTCTGCACGGATTTCGAGAGCTCATCTGGCTTTTGAAAACTTATGTCACCTATGGCGAAGACAAGATATCCGTCTACCAATTAAAGAACCAGTGTACTGCGCAGCAGTTCGCTCTGTTCTACTTTACGGCTAGGAAACTTGGCCATTAACAGTAGGAGATACTCGTAAGTTCCTAGTATTTGATCACAGATGTCTTAAAAATATTTCTCACATCTGCTGGGATCAACGGGTAAGTAATAGTGAGGTTAGACGCACGATATTGGGGAATGATGGTAAATCAGTTGATGAGGTTGTAAATCTTCATCGATTGAGATGATTGGGCCATGTGTTACGCATGCCTGAACACCGATTACCACGACGCGCAATGTTAACTAGCGTTGGGGATGGTTGGAAGAATGTTAGGGCGACCAAACCAAAACGTGGCATCAGTGCTTGAAGTCACTAACTTCTGGTCTTAGCAATGTTGGTAGGTGCAGACTACTTGGTTGGGGTCCGTGTGACTATCGTAACCAATGGTTGGAGACTCTGAGTGACATGTCTCAGAATCGATCACAATGACGTAGGTGTATACACTCTCTGTCTTCCCTTAAACTGTGAGATTGAAATTGCTTTATAGCTTTCTTTCTTCGAACTAATTCTTTCTTCCTGTATTATATCGTTATACACAATCTTTCTTTTGTATATTACTACCATTGAAGTAACTACTTCTATGAATTTGGTGTTTATCTTGTTGTGCTAATGAGGTGTGGCTACTTGGACCGATGTATATATGTTCCTGGTCTTACGCTGAATAACTGAAAAAAAATGTACTAGTTCAATACTCACTAATATCACTTTGAAGATTTCCATTGTGTAAATAAAAAAAAATCATGAAGACAAACAATAATATTTACAAGTTTGTCCACAGACTTTGCTCATATAAATTTACACTTACGTACATTTGAAAAAGCATCTAACCAGTCAAAGCTGTTTATGAAAACTACGGTGTAGATTATACAACTAATCCCAAGAACTAAGCAATAAAATATGATGACACAGGTAGAATTGATGAAAACAATTACAAACAGTCAATATCTCAACATTCAAATTTGATCAAAGCTTGAGAAAACAGATTTAGTCATCACTAAATATTACTAAAAGACAAATCGTGAAAACAAGTGAATTGTAAATGCATATATATCAAAGAGGAGATAGTAAATGGATAAAGAAAAGTCAAAAGGGTCAAAATGAATACAATCTTTTACTATTATTTCCCTACCCATAGAATTGAAAAATGTGGCAATAAATATTTTTTCTGGTACAACCCTGAGTTGTTATTTTCGAATCCCTGTTGCTTCCACGATATATAAGCGATATGTATGAACCTCATTTGGAATGAAGTAACTGGCTTAAATTCTGTCACCGTACGGTGGTGTCGTTTAACCTTCAGTAATAAGGAAATCTAGCCCACCAAATTTTGAAATGTGGTCGATTAACATAGCGACTTTCTGTTACAGTATACAGTGATTTATATTTCATAGTTGCAAGTAATCCGATTAGTTAGTTACTTATGAAACAATGAGATAAAATTTGGAGAAATAAACTAAGGGACAAATAGTGACAAAAATCACTTTATTTTACTAGTAACTGATTAATAAATTCCAAGCTAACATGGAACAGCTATTCAGTATCCCTATATTTCAACAATTCTTCATTTAACATCACATTAAAGAGACCTCTACAACCACACTGATCATGCTTCTCATGAAGACAAATCAGTTACAGAAGTATACATAGTGATTGGAAATAATTTCCAATTTAACAATATCACAGTCTCTAATGTCTGCAAATTAAGAAACCCATAAGACTGGATAAACACGAAACATAATGAAGATTTCAAAAACTTTAACACGTGACCAGTTTTGTTCGATAAGGATCTAACAGTATTTTTTTAGGGACGTCCTTCCGTGTTATCCTGTGACTACATGATTTCAAGAAATATTTAATTACCATTCGTATCCTGTCAAATAATTCGTAGTTGCACAAAGCAAATGGTACAAAAACAATGCAGGTGGGAACAACCAAATGCACTCCAATACAACAAACCCTCCCCAACATCTCAATATCTTGGTAAAATCTGAGAACCATACAGTGAATACTTCATTTTCAAAATGGCAATCAATTGTCTCAGAATTGATTGTTCCTTCGTTTCCACACTAATCACTCTTTGTTCTTGTACTTTTCTCTTTTTTATTCATAACTTTCTGCCACCATGCACTTCACTTCTGATTAGTCCTACATACTACTTATATCTGTCGACGTCATTAGCACACACCATAATATAACTCAGCAAAGTAGTAACTTATGTTGGTTATAACAGTTTAATTTTATGATATTGTAAATTGAATTTATACATTAATTTATTGATTATCAATTGGTACTCAATTCAGCTACTTCAAATCTGACTATTAATTAGTGTAAATAAAGCATAAAATCAGCACATTCAGATATAGTTTTAGATCTACTTTTGCTGTATATTGAATCCTCACTTATCGTTTTTGCCGTCTTCCTTGTGTGGAGTCATATAGATTTTCTATCAATTATAACAATCTTAAAGGGGTATTATATGGCAGAATATCATTGGGTTTATGAACCAATTCACCACCATAGGTAATCAAATTGAATACTGAGATCCATTTTAAATCCTCATACTTTCGTTTTTCAAATACGTGAATTATGTACATTTATACAAAATACCAAACTTAGTTGAACCAAAAGAAAGACAGATACACAAACGCAGATCGTCGTCAATACTTCATAAAGTTCCATTTATACTCTTTACAAGAGATAATACAAATTCGGATTAAATATATTCAAAAAAACAAATGTATTCATTGAAAATAGTCAGAATTAAAACACTGTATACACAAATTAAAAATCATAAAAATGCATGCTGATACAATTGTTTATAAATACTAAACAGTTTATTTACATAACTACCGAAAAGTCTGTACGTGTGCGGATCTGTGGTAAATTAAGCGAAATCAAATTATTTAGTGGTAATTATGAATACATCAAAGTGGTGATTAATAGGCTGATTCTTGTATGCAAGAACTAATGAATAAAACAAACTAACTCGGTTTAAAAAGCGGCTTCTAAGTACCCAGTTCGATAGTTAGATTGGGTATTCAATGTTTAAATTTACATAAACGTTTATCCTTATTGACATTTATAAACAAAGCATACTATTTAAGTAGATAAACAATCTAAAGAAGTAGATCTGTATAAAGTCTCGAAGTAACATTACTGAACCATTTTCCTCATATTCTTGTTCTTCTTCAGTTATCACATGATGTTTTTGAAAATTTCAAGTTTATAAGTTAACGCTTATTCTCAGTTGATGTTAAGACAATAAGGATAATTTAAAAAAAGAGTATCTTCTTAATATTCAGTGATTTTGAACGACTCGTTAAGAGAGCTTCAGAAGAGACATGATTAAAAGTTAGAAGACATATTATAGGACTCCTTACCAACGCCCACACCTCAACTTCTTGGGAATGGGACCCAGAACATTCAGTACTTAGGGGTATCTCTTAAACACTAAATCACCAGATTAACATTTAGAGATACATTTTTCCGATTTTATTTAATTCGCGACAGCCTGATAATCATCCGGTCTCACTAATGACAACAGTTTGACATCTCAATACATTGTTACTTCAATTTCTAACAGACACTATATTTGAACTACATAAATTAGTTATACGTATTACAATACTTAAAATCCAGGAAACAAAGACTAGTTTAAACATATTCCATTCAGCAAAATTTCGTATTTTTGCAGTCTCAGTTTTGGCTGAGAATAGATCAGTGTTATTATCTTGAAACCTCTGGCCAACTTCATGTGCCAAGTCACCAATCGGAATCCTAATTCTGATTTGGTCTATTTAGCGTCTATTATTCACTTGACACAATAGTATCGACAAACTGACTGATTACCCGCCCGACCACTACTACTGGCAATAGTCAACAATCAGTATTGGAGGATTGAAGGTGTAGAGTTCTCTAAGCTGGGTGGTTTAGTTGTAAAGCTTTCATTGTCTTGCTGAACAAATTCGCCAACACGTACTTCAAAAAAGAGACTTCTCTTTGAAGTATATGTTGATAATGTTGTTCAGAAGGACAGAGAAAGGTTTACAACCGAGTCAACCAACTCAGAATCAATCGGTAGATATAATTCGATTGTTCAATCGATGAGCAGAAAAAATAAAAATGTGAACAAGTATTTGCATCCCAAGTAACTGTGATATATTTTGCCACTTCTTTCTTAAATATGTTTTCTTTTCAATTTTTGGCCTGTATCCCCAACTTCACTCTTCTTGAAATCGATGCTACTCTGAAGCAATAACAGTCAAAAAATATGAATGTCAATTGTGAATTTCAATAAAGATTTGTAAATTAAATACATAAATTATTTGATGACTTCGATGGATGGATGTATATGTGTTTTCTCAAATGAACGATTTTATTTTCTCTGATTCTATTTGTCGTCTTAGTATATATAATTTTTGTTCACTGAGAGTCGAAAAAATAAGACTACAAAAAGTTTGATGGACTGTGAAAGTGAACGATGACAGTGATGATTGCTTGGACGAAGAAAACAAAGGCATGGTTGAATACTAACTACCCGTTTTTTTCAGTTTTCTGCAATAGCAAACAATAATTTCTCTCGATTCTTACAATCAATTTAATGAATCGTGTTTTAAATCCAATGGCCCTAAAAACACATAGTTGATCAAGTAGCATTTATTAGAATTATTGCCGAGAGTTTAGTTTACACTTCAAGAAAAAAACACCAGTTGAATAATGATTGAAAACTTGGATGTACTGAGCTATGCTTTTCAGCTTAGGGTTGCTTAGAATTAAACAAATTTCATCTGTCATGAAATTGAATCCTTAAATAATTGAATCACATAATGATATCCAGATTGTTAATTTGAGACTGAAATGACCACATTTTACGACAATGGTTAATTCTCAATAATACTGAAATAAATAACTAGCAAAATAGGAGAAAGTGGAACATATGGGATAAATCTGATGCAAATTATGAAATTTCACCTAGACTGTAAAATCTATTTTGTTTTTTCTCTCATTATTGTCCATTTCACAAGGATCACTGATGCGAAGATCCAGAAAACCCCTCGAAAACACTGAGAAACATCTTATCCAATCAGCATTCAATAGAAGTTTTGCCAGAAACATCTAGAAAGGAAGAAGTCACATGTCATATTTCTGATTGGATGATTACCTATACTGCTACTATGTTTAGTAGCGTTCCAGAAATTTCCGGAAGCCCAAAGCTATCTAAAATACTACAAATGCCCTAGATTTTCTGTACGTGAACGAACCTTTGCAGTAAAGCGTTTTTTCCATATTTCACGCCTTTTCTCTCGTGTTCAAGTTGCTGTGTAGATTTAGCCTAGGGGTTAGTAAAAGAGCTTAGAAACCGAATTCGGCGTTCAATTAGAAGACATATCAATTAAAAATCATTTTGTACTGTTTTCATTTTTATGCTTGAAATTATGAAGCTAAGCAAAAGATGTATCAGATCTTATTGAGGTTATAATGACATCTAAAAAGCAAATGAATATATAATGGAAAATTAATTATGTATTTAGGTTTCCTTTCGTCTCAAAATGATATAAAGTAAATTTATTGCTTACTGGGTGGTTGCTTACATCTGGGAATGATGTTTTCGTCAACTTACAGGAGATATATGATTGTATTTTAAGTGATGTTTGAAAAGGATATGGTGACTAGTACGAGACAGAAACAATAACAATTACGTACAAAATACTAATCACGATGAATGATAAGTGAACAAAACGATTTAGTAATTACATGTATATACTAATGTTTACATGACTATAAGTTACAGCTATTGTGAGATGTTTGATGTTTGCAACTTTTTGAGTAGAATAAGATTTTAATGTATTCGCGAAACGGTTGGTGATGAGTACTTCAGTCCTCAGGTAACTATATATATATATATATATATATATATATATATATCGGTGTTTCAGTGTCATCATTGAAATTATGGCTTTTGGAGCTTCAAATGAAGTAAGCTGACTAATTACTAGAATTTAATTTTCCACTGTTACTTTGCTAAATGTTATCAATAAAACGATGTTATAAATTAGATTCATTCTATAAATGGAAAAATTTTGGATTATACGTCGAATATATTTCTACTAGTGAATAGAAATGAAACCAGACTGTATATTTTGCTTTATCGATAACTGGCTAACTGTACCCAATTCAACTCAATTTTTTTGTATGCTTTTTGGACTTAGACTCGAATCCCAGTAAATACAGCCTCAAATGATATATTAGATGACACTGTACATCATCACTATATATCAATAATTCCGCTCACAGTATCTCTTACATAGAAATTTTCTCGTGATAAATACTTATAACTAAAAAGTTTAATTATTGAGCTGTGTAGAAGTATCACAAAGGATATTTATCATCACCTGAATTATTCTTCATTATCCTAATACATTTCAAATTTAATTTAGTTCATGAAGTGTGAAGATTATAATGATATCTTTTGGATATTTTGAATGTTATTTTCAACACAAAATCAACATCACTTGGAAAACCATTTGAAGAGTAGGAAACGTATGACAACTTGAGATTTATTGACTGTACACATTCACGACTAGAAACAAGATCCAACTCAAACATCATGTACTAGGATGAGTACTTTTCATCTCCACATAATTAGGCATTTTCGAACTGTTCGTGCTGTGAGGAAATATAGCACAATTATGAATTTTTCCATCTGAAACCAAATACCTTTTTCCAAAACGATAGAATATTGAAGACTTAAAAAAATAAGTTCCAAATGTGAACTAATTCCTTTTAATTTCTATATTTATACATTTATTTTTAATATGACTTATTTTGGTCAATAATACTTTTTTGTACATTAGGTTTTTCATTTTGAAATATTCACTTGTTGTGGATCAATTTGTCAATGCATCAACCAATCAATTTATAGAACAATTGATTATTTCATTGAGATAGGTAAATCCCTTTTAAAATCCATCATTACTTTTATTATTGATCATTTCAAATCAATGGAAATCAATGAGGACAATTATAAGTAGATTGAAAAAAACTATACAAATGACATTTTGTCATGCACTGTCAATGTGGTCGAAATAATATGTACTCCTATTATGACTATATTTAAGGTATTTATATTAATCTTCAAATCAAATTTTCGCATTCATTATCATCATCATAACAACAATTGTTGTTGCTGTTTTGATTAATATCATTATAATTTGAAGATTGATTATTTGCGAACAAGATAATTTAGTTCGTAGATCAGTAAGGATGTTGTTGATTAGGTTGTATATGCATCCTGTCTCAGGCTCATAACTCTAGAACACTACACCTTTCAAAAGTCCAGAAATAAGTTGCTCATAGATTTTTAGGTTGATGCAAACCAAAAGTATGACCTGTTGACGTTATTACAACAATAGTTATTGTTTAGACATGGAAATATCACGCAACTGACACATATTAACATTGATTACGCTATTTTGTAAATACTGTGCATAGTATTGTACCCACTAGGATCATAGTATTTACTTAAGACAAGCTGTCTTGCAAATTCCGATCTTCTCTCTTTTTATTTGGATGTTGTTGCCTATTAGCTGTTCTATTTATCTAGCCATGTCAGATCAGCTTTGGTGGTAGGAGTATTTCTCATCGTTCTGATATTAAACACTAATTAAATGATACAACTTACCATACAGGTTGTCAGCTACACATGTAAATCATCATTTGAAAATAGTTACACCGGGAGAGAAGTTTTTGTTTGTTTAGATTGATTTACAAACTAAAAATGAACAATCTTACAATGGATGACGTCACGATTACTTAGGAATTTTCCTCTCATACATTATATGACTGCATTTCTAATTATTTTATTTAATATTATCTTTTGTGTTTTTCACTTCTTATAATTTCCTGTCTCGTTTCTATTATCCTTTGCAACATCAGTAACTAAGGTTTGTTAAAAATACGTCATGAACCATATTATTTTTTATAACTAGGTTGTTTGCACCTGATGAGAAAATTTGAAGTAACATATGAATTTATTTCATTCCGTAAATCTTATCACTGCTTTGCTCAAGACAAATAATAACTTGAAGTGAAGCTGTCAGTTACAGTGAAGCACTAAAAAACTAGACTTTCTAATAAGAAATATTCTGTCAACACATTTTAATTGCAGAAGAAAAAACTCAGCATTAAACAAAACCATTCTACTCTCCATACATGAATTCAACAGTGATATCCCTTAATTGACATTAACATATCAAAAGCAGTTAAAATAGTCGACATTCAAATGAACTTAAATTTTCCTTGATTTCAGCAAGTTTTTGTTATCTCAAGGCTCACACTTCTTTTATATTCTGAAGATGATGTCAGTTTTTGTTTTTATTTGCTGCTCATATGACCTTTATCCTTCGGAACTAATTTCTCGGTTTTATGTACACTTTTATAAACTCTTCTCAAATAGCCTACATCTATCAATTCCACTTTCCTTATTCCGTCAATATGAATCCTTTCTTCCTCTTGAAATATCCAAATTGTAAACGACGGGAGATTCGTTGAAATTATTGTAATTCTGATTCATTGGTAAACTATATTCATTTTGTTCATTTAGACAATTATTCATATTAATGTGCAACCCCATGATTATTTTTCAGCACTCATTACACCTGCAGTAAAAAACCAATCTAGTCGTAATTATAAAGTAGATAATCACCGATGATGTCCATTAATTGTATAAATAATAATTAACGGATATGACGGATAAACGAGAAGCCTAATTGATTTCTTTATAATTTTCATTCTTATCATTTATTACTTATTAATTGTCTAAAAAGTAACTCATAGTCACACTATCTTAGTTTAATATTTTGAATATAAACGACAGATTTAATTCTTTTTGTTATATTCAGTCAACTGGTCAGTGAATTTGTAAGTTGAGATTTATTTGGTTGAAGGATAGTGATCGGTTCTCAGAACAAGTTATAAGTTTAGCCACTATGGTCACTCCAACATTTTTATCGGTCAATTGTGCTGTATTTACACTAGTCTTATGAGTTCTCTACCATAGAAACAATCATGAACTCATTTATTTTTAAGTCTCACATATGATTTAGTGTTCTAAAAGCCTCATTATTTCTATAATGTGTTATATTTCACTTTACAGTATGTAATACGTTATTTTACACTACTAATTTACAAACTGAAAGTAGGAATGTAATTGAAAATGTCCAAGATCGTTACAATTAGTTGACTACTATTCACGAAAACTCGAAAATGTATGGTTGGCTATGCTTGATTACCTGATTAGTGAGATTAGAAGAACGTCGTGTTCACGTAAAGTTTAGTTAATTGATTTTGTACAAAAGTATTCATACAAGTATATTGAGATTGCAAATAAAGCAATTCCTATTATATCTCAGTTACTTTATGACGTGATTAATAGCCAGACCCTTCATTTTATTGGCTAACCATGAAATACTGAAAATTGATTGGTTGTCTGAACATATTTTCAAGGTCAACTAGTATTTGTTTGACTGTCAGTTCACTGCCGCATTTGGTTTTACCACTAAATCTTAATTTTGTCTCATTTAGGATACAATCCAAACATCTGATCTATGCTTTTGTCTCTTGACATTTGGATACTCTTTTCGATGATTATTTCTTTAGTCACCATCGACTAATAAGTACATTCTGTATTTTACCAAACAATTAATGCTGTCACTATGAATGAAGTTATATATAGTTATTACCTTCATAAATTTCAGTTACATTGCAGTGAACGACTTGTTCATCTCATAGAAAATTCGCTTGCATTCGGAGAGACTGCCCATCAAATGATTAAAGACATATAGATATTTGATAAAAGCTATCCGTTAAAAACCTCAACTGGGACAGTTTTCAGGTTTGAATTTAATTATGTAAATGCTCAGATGTCAGGACAAACTTCAATTGGTCGATTAAGGTATCATGAAGAAGTACTTCTTGGTATAGCAAAACTAGGATAAAACACTTGTCTAATAGTTCCCAGTTCAAAATAATTTTCCACTTTATATCAGCTCGTAACAAAAAACAACTTTTAACGCTGCAAATCCATCCACAAAATACCTAGCTTAATAACAGTAGTATATTTAGTAATAAGTACCTTTGACTTTAATCTGAAGTTAATATTGGAAGCTACATCCTGTGGATTTGGTCAAATGGAAAACAAAGCCATCACTTACTGATGAAATGAATGACGGTCATGCTAAAATGGGAAATTTAGTGGGTTTGGAAACACGGACCACCAGATACCGATCCATTAATAGAATAATACAGTAATCTTGCCACGAGACTTGAAAGAGTTACGCTCTCATTTGTAAAGGGTCCCAAGCTGGGGAAAAAACTGTCGAACTCTCTTTGTGTTTCAGCTATTCTCCAAATAATAACGATTAATTGCTATAACCCAATCCATACCTTAGAAATCTCCAGAAGTCATATGTTGTAAACATGAGAGTTTTATTGTTCACCACAGTTTGATGCATTCTCAACATTAAAAATTTTGTGTAATATAAATAAATTGATGTAATAAAGCAAAATAGAAAACAGGAGAGTAAACATAAGACAAATTCAGTCATTCGATGAAGTGTTGTTTAAAACTAGATTTTTAAAATTATATGGTTAACGTCCACCAGACTACTTCAAAGGTATACTTGTTGTGCCATTGAACACTAACTACACGACCTTTAAAGCTGGGCATATAATTACTGAAAAGATTTCTATTCAGCAACTGATACGAAGAGAAGGTCAGCAAGGATAAGGCAAGAAGGATTAATTCAATTCATCGGATGGCATGGCTCAGACTTGCAGACGTGGTCATTCATGTGTAACTTTTCTATCCATATTAAATATATTGTTCTATCTCCAGCCTAAATGTGTTCTCCATTATATGTTGGTGATGTTACGATAGGACGAGTCAGTGCAGACGACGATGTGACTTCTATGCAAGATCTTATAGATTAGGTAGTCACATCGTAACAAATCTACGGATTAGGTCTATTATTAGAGGAGTACTAATAACGGTGTAGACCATATTTCTACACACTTATATCGATTGTAATTGAATCTCTTCTTTAAATAGTGAAATCAATAATTTGTATGGCACATGTAATAAGCTTTTTAAAAGTACTTAACTGACTGGCACAGACTAGAATAATAACACATGAAATTATTTACTGCAATATAACTTTTGCCTACTTTGTTTTTGCTTTCGTTTTGATTTGATTTATTGTTTTCTATGAAGAAACACAACGATAACAATCTTACAAGGTTAAACTATATTTAAGATATCACATGAAAAACATAAGGTCAAGACTGACCGTCACAATGTGAACACTAAAATTATTACATCTAGACAATAAACAAGATAACATAAGTGCTGTGATGAGACATTCACTTTGATACAATGCTGAAATAGCCAGTCTTATAATTGTAACAATTATGGTAGTAATAATAATAATAACTATTATATATATATATATATATATATATATATATATATATATATATATATATATAAGTAAACAAACAAAACATGACTATAATCTGCTAGTCAGTCAACGAATGAAATATCCAGAAGGAAGACAAAGATCTTGACATAATTGATAATTTTTCAGTTCAGTTCATTTTAACATGTATTCTACGAAGCTAATGTCTATAGATGAATTCAATGAGGATGCCGAATAAAATGTTTATCGATCAGTAACTTTTCAACATTGAACAGTTATAGCTCAACTTGTACACATACATTAGATCGGTACATAAAGCGTATTAAAGGAGTAGTTGTTTCTCACCTGAACATGTGTTGATTTATGTGGAAATATTAGTGTTGGAAGAAAGTTGATCTTTTTTACTGGGAACAAACCCTTCTAATCACGTTTTCATTAAAAAAACTATTTAGCTGATTAATTCTTGGATTATTTATACTTTATAGACAGAAGAAACTAGATGAAACTTGTCAAGTGACACTATACTCTGACATTAGCATGAGTTATAACGAGCAGGTGAATGATGTGCTTTACCAAAGTCACTGCCCACACTTTTACTGTACTGACTGTTACGAATGTGTATATATATACATTATCTGTATTATTCATTTGGTAAATATAGCATCCTAAGGAGCTCCTCACTTTCACAGCTGTTCAACCATAAGATGCGTACAATAATACTGAAATCAAGTCCTACGGTAATATTGGTGATTTATTATACTAATCATTTTCAAGTTAATATCAAAACTATTATCTTTGATCGTTTTCTTGTAAATTATACAATTGATTATTATACGTGCTTATTTTTTTCAAGGAAAACTTGTTTCTTAGTTAGAATGATGAAAACAACTCCAAAAAAGTTCTTACTTGTTAGCAAGATAATGAATTGTATTATCCTATCCATATCTGATAAGGGTAATTATCACATCATAGATGACATTGGCTCGTAGTTACTGTAATTTAATTGAATGACTTGAGTAAAAAATGTGACCCTTTCATTTCAATCCAATGGCGTTATGATGTTATGTTTACAATGATACTTGAAGTTAATTAGAGTGATCGCATGTACGATTACAGGTATATACTACTGCGAAGAAGGATACCAAGAAAAATAAAATGTCGATAGCCTCTTGGTTTTCGATATTTTTTCTATTTGATATCTTTCCATACAAAAAAATGTCTGTTTTGACCTGGCTAAATGTTCCTCAACCCATACAATTCATACCTTTGAATCAGACAAGATCTATTGGTTCCCATTCTCAACAACATCCATTCAATAATGAAAATTACTTTCAAAATCAATAAAGTCTACAAAAACATCATCTTGACAAATGTTATTATTATAATTGTTACGGATTTATTTGATACTTTACGTAGCCACAGAGAACAATCTTCGCAAACACAACAGTGAGTTTGTCAGGTTGTTCTGCATTCACTAATGTATATTCATATTGTAAATGAATTTTTCACTGATTGTATGGCATCATCACGACTATTAAAAACTGTATACGTTTAGAAAAATTTACACTACGATATCGATCAAACTATGATTCACGAAAATCTTTTATTTTTTTTTGTCAGCTGATTCAATCAACAACAAAAAAACACAAAATACGCAGCTACATATAGCCAATGATGTAATGGCGACAATAAGTATGATCACTGAATTAATCATTGTCATTTTTAAATGTTTTTTTTCACATTCTTCTACACATCCATTTTTACTGTGAATAATATGATGATAAGAATTATTCTATATATCATATATTTCTAGTAATAGTAATTTTCATCATGAATTGTGTGACTTAAATTTTAAAAAATGAATAAGTTTTAGAATCTTTACCATTGAATTTAGCTGGGTTAATCCACAATACTTTTAATCTTTAAGTATGTCGTATCCAGATCGTTTAGCCATTTCTGTGTTCATTTAGTAGGCAAGCGCTGTATGCGAGAGTGTCGCTTTCATCAGAGATTTCATTTAAGACGTTAACTTTCACTACATTTGTGTTTTCCATCTGGTATGTTGGTGGCTAACATGTCCATAACAGACAGCTGTGTATAACCCCAGATGCCCAAAATTAAATCGTTAGCGAAACTACACTCTAATCTGTGCAATCACCCTTGAATGGATTGGCATCAAAGAGACTATGAGTTCCGTTCCTCATCCCTAACGATGGAATTTTGTGTTTACTTACTTACTTACATCTGTTACTCCCAGTGGATCATAGGCCCCCGACCATGAATTTTTGGGGCATGACCATAAATTTGAAGCAAACAGTGAATAGTTTGACGGTATAGAAATATGTGCTCAATATGTCTAGGTGAACACTTTGTTTTCACCCATATATATATAAAGTCATAGTTTGGTGCGAAATAAACTATCACTGCCTTTCACATTTGAATTGAAACCAGTGAGAGGATGACTACTCAAGCTCACTGTTGTTGAGAAAGGTAATCATTGGATGAGTTATTGGTTTTTATATAAGTCTTAAAACACTAATAACCGATTTCACTATAACTAAAATTATCATATACAATCAGATCCCTCGATAAATTTAAACAAAGCAAGAACTACAAGGTTTGCAGAATAAAATGAATTCATTCTCTTTCACGATTTCCCATAAGCCGCAACACAACCTAAAATTACTTACTTACTTAAGCCTGTTACCCCCAATTGAGCCTAGGCTGCTGACCAGCATTCTCCAACTCACTCTGTCCTGGGCCTTCCTTTCTAGTTCTACCCAACTGTTGCTCATTCTTCTCATGTCTGTCTCCATCTCTCGGCGTAATGTGTTCTTTGGTCTCCCTCTTCTCAGCTGGCGTTGAGGACTCCATATGAGGGCTTGCCTTGTGACGTAGTTGGCTTATTTCCCCAATGTGTGTCCTATCCACTTCTAGCGCTTCTTCCTGATTTCTTCCTCCACTGAAATCTGGTTTGTTCTCTCCCACAGTAGGTTGTTTCTGATAGTATATATATATATATATATATATATATGCCTACCCAAAAACTGAACTCTGTTCAAACTCAAGTCTAGCTTATTACTCTTAGATTACTGAGATGTAATCCAAAGGTTTCGTTTTCTTGCTTAAGTCAATTCGTCATCATGTGAGATAATCATTGATAATTAAGAGTTCTGAGCTCGACTCCTCGCTAAAACTGTGGTCATGCACTATCGATGAGTACCATAGCTAAAACAGTCTTTAATCTTCAAAGTAAACAATCTCCACCAGCTCACAATTCAAATGTACACATATCCCAATAATAAAACAACACTGTAGGTGGATTATACATTTATGTATAAATCAAGAAAAAAAAAGTGTTAATTTGCATAGCAAATAACTTACTAATTATTTATTACAAAATTAGAAAAACAGCATTATCATCAATGATAGGAATAATAAACATTTCGTGAAACAAACATGGGAAAAAGTGTACACATATTTATGGCATGCAACTAGACTACTAATTCAATCATAATCGTTATTAAGATATTCTCATCTTCATCCTAGTATTTAAATGTTTTATATTTATAATACTAGATATTGAACCTTAGACAATATCTGTTTCTTACTTACTTGTTTGTATGTTGTCTAAGTAACAAAATCTCTAGGTACCTTAGGGCTTTGCTATGGCAACCGTCAGATAATTTATTTCTTATTTATCTTTATGTGTATGTACGTAAAGTATGATAAATGTTTAGCTGCTATAATAACAACTTATGAT
Organism: Schistosoma mansoni; assembly: GCF_000237925.1. Taxonomy (NCBI): domain Eukaryota; kingdom Metazoa; phylum Platyhelminthes; class Trematoda; order Strigeidida; family Schistosomatidae; genus Schistosoma; species Schistosoma mansoni. The sequence continues at coordinate 29,553,371 of NC_031502.1, read as the reverse complement.
ACTCTCTCTTGTAGTGATAATAATCTGTCAGTAAAAATGTAAAATGATAAACCAAAAAGTAAGTGAAATAAAATATTGCGCAACAGTTCTTCCGGAACACTAAACAGTCAGTTAATGGTCAAAATGCACATAAATACACACACGTATTGTCAAAGGAATTAATGTATCATTTGTCGCGCATCACCACTGCTGTTGCGAACTGCAGCTGTAGTATAAATTCACTGGGTATTGTTTGCTTGAATCTTCCCATTACACAAGCAAGTGGCTATCAGGACTCAGTAGCTAAGTGGACAACTCGATGGGGTTTGGAGCAGACGGTACTGGGTTCAAGTACCGGAGTGAGCATCAACTCTGAGATGCAGGTATATCCAGCTGACGAGTCCACTGCTAGTCACCATGCATATTTGCATATGATGCAGTTGAGGTAGTTTTAATTCCGGCTATAATATGTATAACAGTGTTTATGAAAAAGTTTTCCGTTTTATCTATGTTTATTGCACTATGTGAGGCTATTGATGAATTGTATGAACGTAACTCATTTTTTTCTAAGCCGCGAACAATGGATTTCTTACCTCTGTTGTTGTATTGCTTATATTAGGAACAAGCCACTGGATTTCCCAGTAATCAGAATGCCAACAACAAGAACATCAAAATGCAGTTATCAATTCCTGATAATTTTGGTTCACGAATTGTATGATTGGCTGTAAGCAAATGTAATGTAAAATACTGCAACAACATTCAAGATAATTAATATATCTTAATTAGTATACACTAAGGACGAGTTTAAAAACGAAAACTAAATAGCATATTTATAAGCAGTTGGAGAGTAAAACAAACTATGTTAAAATCAAGACTATACTAAAAGAAAACCTATTAAACAGTTGCTGAATAAATAATTTCTAAAAAGTATACAAATTTATTGATTGACAAATACCTATCCACATTTTATGTTTTAATTTTTATTTGCTTCTGTTACTATCAGTTAGAGATTCAAAATAACGGAACTTTAACAAGTGAGTATTAGCGATTGAGAAAAGGTTTTTGTTTCATCTCGTAACTGAAGTCAAACAACTACCTAGATTGTCATACATTTTTATTACCTATCAGTTTGTTGTATTTTTTTCATTTATGTGGAAATATTCACGAATTACATTATTATAACAAAGTGCAAAGTAATACATAGCAGTCTCTTCTTTACCTGGTTTATCATAGAACCAACGGTTTAATACCTGAAGTATTCATCGTCCACAGGACCTAATTCTGGTCAGTTTGTGCTGTCATTTAGCATCATTACCCCTCATATACAAAAGTATCTGATTGAAAACAAATGACATGAACGTTTACTTTTGTAACTGAGCTGTATGAATCAATAATTAATTAATTGATGTGTAGTCGCCTAAGTTTTTCGATCTCGAAAATTCAGTTGTAATTTCGCAAATTAATAAGTTCATTATGTACACACCACGTAAAAAAATTCTTAGTTCGAACACAGTATTGAAACATAATTTCTGATACAATTTTTTCATTGTTTTTCTCCTAACTTTACTTCTTAGTTACTTTTCTTTTACTCACAAACACTTCCCATAGATATCTAAAAGTGATTTAATTTACCAGAAACTATTTGTATGACGAATACCAACTTCATGTTACTGTTTGTCTGCATGTGTATGTGTCAATAAAGACCAGATATTATCGCTATTAGCATACTTTATGAAAGCAGTTTTTATCATTGACCTTTTAAGATCCTTCAGAGGGCATATAAAATTATTCGGTCTCATGAATCAAATGATTTGGTCAATCTAAGCCTAACTCGACAGTCAAATATAGTGTTTTAAAATGCAGTCTTTAGTTATTGTATACCGGTATGAAGTTTGATGTCAAGTTACTTCATCTAAGGAACATGCTGAAAGGGAATAGCGAACCGCTTAACATTAAATGTAATACACTGTTAAAGTATCTTTTGTCCAGCTTTTTGTCGATAAGGAAGTCTTAAATAAATTGACATTCAAGAAATCTTTAAATTTTCATCACAGATAGATAATAGACAGATGGTTGATAATAGGACCCGATTGCTACTGAGTTCCCGTGTTTGTTTTATTTTACAACTGATGTGTTTCGAAAAACCCCATCGATTCTCAAACTCGGATGCTAGAAACAGTGTTGTTCGACCTCATCCCATGTTTTCCAATCAATAGTGAGGTCACACTATAATTCAATCTCTTCGATAGATCATTTTTCCATTATATCTTTCTCGTATGACTTTAGGGACTTTTTATAACTTGAAGTTGTCTGGTTTACTTGCTTGGTATTCACTGTAGTTCTAAACTAAACTGCCAGTGTTTATGTTCATTTGAAAACTCAGATAACCCAACACCAATAAACGTATTTATCGGAGTAAATAGGCCTCTCTATTATTCAACATTATTAAAATCCAAAAGGCAATATTTTCGTTCTCATTGGTTATTAGTTATTGAATATAAAAATGTTTTTTTCAGTTCAACAATATATTAATAATGACACGTTAAATGTCTTTAAAGCTTAGATCCGAAATTCTATAGGATTATATTATTATTTCTTCTAGGGGAAAGTATTCTTGGACATTTCAATTCACTTAGTTGGTGTGAGGCTGATTGTTAAATCATGATCGTCGACTCTTATATCTGAGGGAGTCAGCAGTTTTATTGCTGTCACTTAACAATCTGAAACAACTGCTTGTACCAGGAAACAAGAACTCCTTCAACCCCCACGACACAAAGGGAAAACACGAAAGGCTGGTACAATAAAGATTTATCGACTCCCCGAAAACATGTCTCCGAACTAATCCCGAAATCAAATTTTCCAAACATTAAAATACAATCATTTTATGCTAAATTTTACACACTTAATAATATCTCATAGGGGGGGTACATATAGTTACTGTAAAAACACGTACAGTAAATATAGGTCAAATAAATCGATACAAGTAATACACTTGCAATACTAAATGAAATTTATACCTGTCTCCCCAGCCAAAATTTATAATGAACTGACACAAAAAATATTAACTTAAATAGTCTTCTTTTTATCCTGTCACTTCACTAAAAAAAGATTGGAGAGAAACGTGAACATATTCCAAGACAAACTGTGATATAAGTTAATTAGTAAAGAACGTTAGTCCATTTATAAAACTTATACAGGAATTTTCTAGTTTTTTCAGTTCATCCACTAGCTCTGTTTGGTAGAAAGTGAACCAATTAATAAAAAAGTTCGTTGAAATATAAATTAATGAAAAAACCTTTTAAAGCCTATCTGAAGTAACTGCTGATATCTAGCCCTGGGTGAAGGAGGAGAGTTAGAAGTAGCGTTAACATCCCTGTCTTATGAAAAGTATCCCCACTACAGAATCATAAACCAGAAAAACCAATTAAGCCCTGCCGTTGGAGAAGGATCCTCATAAAGAAGAGTTATAACTCGTGTGAGGAAGACCCAGAGACTCTGGAAACCATGAGAATAACTCCTGTTCTGACTACCATGGGAACAATAAACGTAGGGATATGCAATATCATTGTAGAATATAACTTACCCATAGATGATATTCCTAAATAGGTCTCTTAACTGTAACACATAGAGTCTTGTTGTGGTCAAAGTCAAATAAACTAAGCTATTTGTCTTATAAAACATGAAATAACACAATTGCTGAAAACAGAAATCAATGGAATCCGTCAAAAAGAAAGATGAGATGACAAAAATGTTGCATACTTAGCAGTAACCAGAGGATACAACAAATGAATAAATGAAATCATAGTCTCATTAAGAAGAAAAAATATATCTGTAAAATCTCAGCAAATGAATTCGAGGTAAGTTCAACGTTCCGTCTGGCAATCTGGTTCAAGCTTTTTCAAGGAAATATAATCAAACATCAAAATTATCGAATATAAATAGGTACATGGTCCTCCAGTAAAGTATATACTAAACAGGTCATCCAGTCACTTGAAAAATGTTGAAAGTAAGAATCTGCTTTAGCACGTATTAGAAATCTGGTGTGTAAAGAAAAGTGTGTTAAGATAACAGATTGTATACATGTATTTACCATGTACTTATTTATATTCGATAATTTGATGTTTGATTATATTTTCTTGAAAAAGCTTTGACCAGATTGCCGTGCGAAACGTTGGATTCACTTAGCATTCAATCTCTGAGATTTTACAAATACATTCTTCCTCCCTAATGTCTCAGATTAACTCGGTACCCAACTACTGTGAAACTTTTCATTCAAATTTAGACTAACGTTCTTATAAAGAACGTATTCTCCTTTAAATTCATTTAGAATGGTTTGTTTGAATCTTCCCATCGATATATTAGGACTGCAACTGGTCAGTCTCTAACACAGTCCTAACACATCGATGGGAAGATTCAAACAAACAATACTAAATGAATTTAAACTTCACCCCATCGCACAAGCAAGTGGCTATCAGGACTCAGTGGCCGAGTGGATAACGCGATGGCGTTTGAAGCGAAAGGTACTGGGTTCGAGTCCCAAAGTGAACATCAACTCTGAGATGCAGGTACATCCAGCTTACGAGTCCCAAATAGAGCGAAACGCGCGTCCTGGATTCCACTGCTAGCCACTATCCATCTTTGCTTACGTATTCTCCTTTGTAAAAAATACACAAGTTTGTGGTTGGTAGATAAACAAACCATAGTTTTTGACAATTCGTTGATTACTTAGTCGTATCGTGTTTGTAATGTCCTTCTTAGAGCTGGTCGAATTCCATCCAAAAATTTGCAGTGTGACCACTAGTCCAAGTGACTCAAAATCGCGTGCACAAAATGGAGATGTAGAGTGGTGATTGGAGTTGGCCGACAGAAAACCGTGGACTCGGGTTTTGTGTTATTTGGCACTTATCGTGTACTTGTAATATTGAGGGTGGAAATTCTTCAAATCGCTGTATAGCAAAGTATAGTGAGTTCGAGGTCATATTCAATCAAAGCAGTGGGAGTTTAATAGTATCATTTGTGGTTCGTTTATCGTTCACACTTGACAATCATGAAGATCATTCAGGCAGCCCGAAAAGTGAAATGTGACTAGACCAAGCTCGATGTAAATGTAACTCACTGGATGCAGCTGGACAGGAAAGAGTGGTTTCAAGAGATTTTGTTGTCTTCTGGTCATGAAGGACAGCGTTTATTATACATACAGGGATTTACACTTATCCTGTCCAAAGATGCATATAAGCTGCTTATAAGTCAAGAATCACATAACTCCAAGACTATCGAAGCATACTTCAAGACGAAAAAGGAAGACATAGCAGTGAATATCATCCAGTGATACTCACCCATCGATGATTTCAGCAAAGATGATGAAGGCCAGAGTTATGAGGGACTGAAGTCAATCCTGGAGAAATGTCCAGGAAACAGCTAGTCATCTTAGCAGGATAGCTGAAAGACAAGGTCAGGATAGAAAATATCCAATACGAACACATCATGAGATGATAAGGACTGGGTGAATGGAACAAGATAAATTAGTGACTGGAAAGTACTTATGCTTTTAACAATGCGCTTATAGTAACAATAATATATTTGTAATATCCCAATGAGTAGAAAGATTAAATTTTTAAATTTTCTAACATTTCGTGATTCAGTGTATACTACTTCTTCAAAGAATAGATAAATAAATTGAATTAACCCAAGCTTTTGTTAGTAACAATCTACCCAATGCTCAGTTTATTTGAGATTATCAAGTCAAACCTTGGTAATGACATCTACAAATATGGTTATGGGTGACAGTCTTTTCCTCACAAATGCATGCGCAAAGCTCAAGGGTCCGGCTATACCACACCAAAGAAAACTAATCGAACAGATATGTATAAGTAAAAGATTCAGAAGGTTTATTGGAGACGTAAGAACAAAGAGAGGACCTGATGCAACTTTACATCATCGCATGGTGGTAACCAATCTATAGAAGCTTTGGATAGTTAAGCAAACAGGACTACAAAGTTTGATACAACCTTCCATCTACATGTCAATGAACTCAGGGAATTCAAGGTATCTCTCCACAACAATTTTTAAGTCTTACAAGATCGACTATAAGAGGTAACCACTACGGAGAACATCTGGAGAAGGATTAAAGAGACATTTCAACATGCCAGGTTCTGGGCTTCACAAAGTGTCAATTGGAAGAATGGATCTCCGTAGACAGTTTACATATTATTCAAAAAGGAAAAACGAGAAGATAGCAGCTAACAGCAGACGAATAAGAGGAGAGAAATCCAAGGCATCCTATGTTTCATGAAGGGTTGCAGGCTTAAGTATGTAATTAGTAAATTTGTCAATTGATGAAGAACTATAGATAGAGAAAAACTGAGCTGTTGCTTTGTTGAAATCAAATCATAACAAGTGAACACAATCCCAATCGGTAAACAAAATTGTAATCCAATGTCTCACATTTTCAACTTTGTTCAGTCATCATTCAATACCAACAGAAATTTATTTCTTTACTTCCAATTCAATTAACTACAGTGTTGATACTTTAGAATCAAAACTTCATGAGATCTCTTTGGTAATTGGTCACCAGAAAACATGTCATTAAATTGTACGTTATATAGTTTTATAATAATTATTAACATTGTTGTACCAGCAAAGAATGGAAAAATTTACAAAATTATCTTAAGAATCTTTGGTAAGAAATATTATTGACTAAACAGGAGATGATCTTCACCATTCTACAGGTAATTAAATAAAGCTTTCAATTTTTGATGCCGTAAATGTGGAATTCAGTTCTTTGTCAATTCATTTGAACTCGAACTTGGTGGTCCAATAGTATATTATTAGCTGCCAGGCTTTATGAAAATCCAGTCATGGTTGTGTACTCTTGTTGAATCCTAAACAAGGTTAAAAACATTTATTTGAGACATCCTGGTTTTTCAATGTGTTTTTTTCAGCTGGACTTAGTTTGTGGTAAATTCCTGTTTAAAACTTATCCCGATTATAGATTTGTCACCTGCGTGTACCTGAATTCTCAGAAGTAATATTCCTATTAGACCTCGAACTTAGAAATCATCGTTTCAAAAGTTCATTCATTATGCCTTTGGGCTAGAGAGTGGTAAGGAAGATTTATAGTTCATGTTAGTGTTTTTAATTGTTTGATATTCACTGAGCCTGATAGAATAGTCGAGTTTTTCTCGTCCCTCTGTACAGCACATCAGCCCCTACCATGTCCTGATTGACACCATTTATACAAAAAAGATTTATTCTAGATTAGGAAATTAATAATCCCTCATCCCAACGCCTTCGGTTGAATCTGAAATACAAGACCTATTTCTCAGAAGGGAAAGGTGAAATATTGGGCCAATCAGAAATCGACCGAATGATAAGTACATGCGATTGGTCCAGTAATAAATTTCATTTTTAAGGAATAAAACCCACACTGGTGACTTAAATTTTTAGGTACATTTATCTGTACCTATATACATTAATTTGTTTATCAAATAAACCTCCTTTCTCACTTTCAGTCTTTTCACTGAAGTATCTGGTTGGGCTCATTTGTAGGAAGATTGTGTATTAGGATCAACAGAAATCAGTACATACGCCTCATAAATAGCATAGTCGGCTGAAAATTTCCTTTCCATCTTCTTCCCGCTTCTTCAATAATTTAAAACTTTCAAATAAAATGAATCAATTATAATGAATACTACAATTTTGTGATACTCCTTAGTTAATAGTTTTCATCATTTCTCCAGTCAGCGAAAGATTTGAACTAGATATAATGTAGTAAAAATGTCCTTTAAATGAACAACAGATTTCATCAGCTTCTTTCAAGACATCATATGACTTAATTCTCAAGGTCATTCCATAGTATGAAGTAAATCTGTGTCGAACTCCATTCAAGGTTATGTGATATTATTTGGTGGATTTTTATGACACTAATCAGATCTTCTAGTGAATTAAACACACATAAATAACTGTCTACACCGAATTATACACAAATTTCTGACCTTTCTACCTCCCGGTACTCTACTTCTATAGGATTATTGGGTGTTATTCCATTACATGATAAGGCTGACTCTAACTTTATTACATCATTGATACAAGGGGCCCTAAAAGACACACTATTATATATTATATATATATATATATTGTTGTGTCTTTCCTCGCAACGAACGGCTGATATTAATTTAACGTTAAAACAGTAAAGCAAACTAATTAAAGACCTGTTAGACAACGTATCGTTAATGTCCAGACTGCCTGTCTCAGACTTCATTGAACAATGATAGTGCTCATAATCCTATAGCTGAATTCGTTCACCACCAGAATAGTGGGATCACTTATGAAGTGTGATTCAGACACCACTAGGAATTATTTCTTCATGGCTCTGATGAATGAAACTACAGTTTGAAGTTACGATTATTATTAGGCATCTCAGTGTCTGGCTGTAATTATATTTTACCAAAGAAACCTGAGGATTTAACATTTTTGGTGATCGTGTAGTGTTTGTCAAGGATTTTTGGAGAACGATTATCAATGGTGTATGTCAGATATCAGTGATTACCGATGCTTAATAGGGCTTATGTTACCAGCGTTACTAAGAAATTTGGAAAGTTCTGACTGGTGATTTCTGAAGACTAGTTTAAACCCTTTGTACTTGTACGTATAGTAATACACATGCTCCTGTTTTCTATACCTTGTAATAATATACTATCGTTCTCGTTAACATCTAGTTCTCCTTTGAACGATGCACTTATTGAGCGTGCGTGAATCACATGGTAAAATTAACAGAAACGTTATAGCGGAAACATTGATTCAGTTACTAATACTGAATAGAATGACTTGCTTAGTTAAGCCCCCGAAAAAATACAACAAAACCAATTATAATAACCACTAAATGCTTTTACATGAAATTTCTAAGGCTACACATTTAGATTAATAAAAAGTACCAGGGGAATTGACGAGTCTGGAATTTTTCCTGGCATTGGTACACAGACTGAAATCAACAACAGGTTTTTAAGCAGTAGAAACATTCTTCTTTAAATATGAAGAATGGACTTCCTATTGTTTAGATTGTAATTCCCTCCTCCCTAGCTTAGAAATAAGAAATTTCTGAATACCTATGTTCATCCTAATTTAATGCTACTTCTTTAGTATATACTTGTGACTCGACATGAAATCAAACCCATAACTCTTAGACCTCGTTATGAATGTAATTTATTTTAATTCAATAAGCGGAAATCCTATGGTTCAAATTTTCAGATTTCTTTAATTTGTGGCTTTTTAAAAACAAATCTGCTACATAAAAGTAACCAGGACACTCTAGACAAAAATAGCTACAATTGATCTAAACAGTGAGAGAAACCTAATGAGTCAGTGAAGAGAAAATATTTCTCTTGTTAAAAATATGATAACAGTTATATATTTTTAGCTGCTTTTTTAATTCCACTCTCTTATTCTTAATCACATTTTATTTCTTAAATACTAGAATACCAATCTCATTTATTTTACTCGGATAGCTGTATCTTCTATTGGAAAAATTTAAATGTCCATCCATTCGTGTTTCAAATACAAGGATACTGATTTTGATGAACATATCTTTAAAATAAATTAGCATAACATATTTCGCCATTAGTACGTTTAATTTAATTACAGTAGTCAGATTGTTTTGGGTTTTGTTAATTCAAATTAAGTTAACATTTGGGCTCCCAGGAATCGTTTAAACCCCGCCCACTCAAAAACAAGGAGTATTCAAGAGGACAATTGTTTTCAATCACTTTATCATCAGACTCTATACTTATAAATCCATGATTCTTGAATTACACTGGGCAAGATAAGGCTAACAAATAAATGAATTAGAAAATGTTATCTTCCATTTTTGTATTGGTTGTTTGAATCTTCCCACTGATGTTTAGGTCTGCAGTTTATAAGTCTCTTATTGGCATACGTGCATCCTATGTGGATTGCCTAAATATTACCTTAAGTCACAAGCATTATAAGCAGAGATGATGGTGGCTATCAAGGGAACCAGGACATGCATTTCGTCCTATTTTGGACTCGTCAGCTGGATGTATCTGCATCCCAGAGTTGATGTTCACTTCAGGATTTGAAGTCAGTACCGTTTGCTTCAAACACCATCGCGTTATCCACTTGGCTACTGAGTCCAGATACCCTATGCTAGCCACAATCCATCTCTGCTTATAATGCTTGTGACTTAAGGTAATATTTAGGCAATCCACATAGGATGCACGTATGCCAATAAGAGACTTATAAACTGCAGACCTAAACATCAGTGGGAAGATTCAAATAACCAATACAAAAATGAATTAAAACTTCATCCCATTTCACAAGCTAGTGGCTAGATGGACATGCATATATGGACATAAAAACAGACACATACGCAGAATACTTTTATCCATAGCCTACTTGTTCCAAAGAAAAACAAATTTCATTTTTCTGATTTATCTGAAAATAAAGTCAGACAAAACAAAGATCACCATAGGGGTCGATAACTAATAAATACACTGAATTAAAACGACATTATTATTCCTATTTAATGGCTTACATCAACTCGGCGCCTAAATACTGTGAAACTATTCGCTCTAATTTAGACAAAAGTTCTTATATAAAACAACAATAGTTACAAAATTGTAAAAGTGCACTATAAATCTTTCCAGAACTATCCAAAAAAATGTATCTCAAGATTGCACAAATCTACATAAGCCGATAAAGAAAATTTAGATTTTCATGTTTAACAATATTTTGATTCTGAGCCTCTCTGTTTTACCTTCCAGTTAAAATATTTTAAAAGATATTTGTCTGTCTACCTATTCAGAAGCAATTGACTGCATGGTTATCATTTGAATAAGAGATATATAACTTTACTGCATCTATTCTTATTTTCGATTTCCTTCATGTATAAAATTCTTTTTTACGGATTACTAACTTGATACAACAGGAAAAATAAAAATGAACAAGTTTATTTGTATTATATTTGGGCCCATTTGACCAGATCCTAATTATCTGAGGAGCTGTATGGTCGTTTTGTTTCGATTAATTCCCCCTATTTACCCAATAGGACTGGCGACCTTCTACTTAATAAATGATACACCGATCAATGAACAACAAGCAATGCCTTAATGCTTGTTGGTTCTCTATCGCTTTCTGACCCATAGTCCAATTAGAAGACAAAAATACAAAACAGACTAACTCTGCTGTACTTCATTCAATCATGACTCAAAACTCATACACCTTACTACACAGCAGCACAATTAAATTGTGTACACAGCTTAATCATAAATGATGTAAAACCGTTGCCATAGGGAAATAATTAGTAATAAACTTGAAACAATAAGATTTGTGACCATATTTCTGTCAAACAAAAGCTTAGGCGAATGAGCGAATATACAAACACAACAATCAAAGCGTCTATTAGTTAAACAATAAAAATACAAATAATAATCCATCCTTTGATAGCCTCAAAAATTATACTTCCATACTATTCACGTCATTGTATCAAAAACGTTGGAGGTTGCTTTCATAAGTAAATGCGAACATATTATTATGTGCTTCTTCATCAAATTCTCACACACAGCCTTCTTACCACACATTTACCACAGCCAAACACAATCCTATCAACGACTGAACTTTAAAGAGAAACTTATTAGTCTTTATAATTCCTAGGTAGACATCCACAGGTGCTTGGTTAAATGATATACTATGATAAGATGTTCAAAACCATTAACGCTGAGAATATTTTAATCTTATTTGAACTGGTAACACATCTGATTTCCACTGCCATTAATAGTATGTTGTTTATAATCGCCCCACACAAATGCATACAACCAATTTATTGTATATAGTAATACTTGTGTAATGAACGTGTTCATGTCAACATAGAAAAAAAGGATTTGACACTTGTCCGTCCTAAACTTCAAGTGATTGTTAATGCTTTTAGTGGTATAAGGTATTAATAGTTGATTGATAAGAATAAAAACATTAGGCAAATAAGTGACTAAGCCATATTCCGTCCACCCACTCTTGAAAACTCTAGCTAACTATTGTGATTTTGTGTGTCAACATCTTTATACAATCTTATTAACTTAGTTGGCTATTATTTAGTCAGATATCAGTGATTTTTGTCTCTCTTCCTCTCTCTCTCTCTCTCGTGTCCATCGTTATTTTATTACGCCTACTGAGGCCTTTTACTTCTATATTCATGGTTGAGATTTGCAGGAAACAAACAGTGATGATATTATCCGGAAAGACAATGAAGGCTCTGAAATCATACCAACTAGTTCAGCGAACACAACACCAGCCAAAACATGTGTATTTGTTTTTACACAAACAATAAAATTATCTTGAAGTTTATTAGAATTATAGAAACCAAATGACATTCATGAAGTTTACAGTAGTTTATTGATTTAAAGTTTGTTTTCGTCCAGTCTATTTGTGAATAAATACAAGTCATTTTGGCCTTTGTAAAATATCATAATTATGGACTTATGACTGTAGAGCCTGATGATGAAGTTATTGAAAACAATTGTTCTCTCAAATATTATTCATTTTTGAACAAGTCAATTTCTATAAAATGTTCATAAACGATATTCAAAATTCAATTGATCTCAAATTTAAATCTCAAAGGAGATACTTTGTAGTAAATGTACATTAGTGATCTAAATGAGTGGCTATGTATATGAAATTTCGAAGTGGAGAAGCATTGCTCAATAAAAGTAGACTGAAAAATGCACTCATAGTCAGAACCTATCTCTTTTATCTTTATTCATGAATTTTAGATCAAGCGAGTATATTGTTTATACATATAATTCGAAACATTTCATTATTTGTTATGTGCTTATTCATCATGTGACTTTATGATCGGTCTTTCAGACTGACTATTGGTCAAATACTTGACCTTGAGGACGTTTGAACCTGTCATTGGAATTAGGTCAGACGTAAGAACAGTATATTTACATTGACATCTTGATCAGGCCTTACCTAGTCAAGTCACTTTTAGGTGGAAGTTTAGTCTTAAACTTGATAAGGCTGTTCTTCATTTCTGTACTAATTCTCTTAGTTCATTATCCAAATTAATATTGCATTTAGCTGAGCATAAATGGTAATATCGACACAATCCACATAGGATGCACGTATGCCAGCAGAGAGATTACTTGAAAGTACTGAATAACAACTGGAAATTATGAAACCTTGTTAACACACTCTTATCATTCCCGAATAAATAAGATACATATACCGATGAAAATGCATCTTTCAGTTCGAGAGGGAAATGTGTTTTTATGCAAATAGAAATCGACCTTTGAGCTGAAAGAATCATCTGAATAATATTAATAATAGTTATGATAATGAAAACCATAATAATTTCATTATCAATGCAATTACAACTTTCAACGAAGATAAAGAATTGATACATTTATGATACTATGATCGATTTCATGTCTCGAAACTTAAGGTTTTGGATCAGTGGTTTCAGTTACCTCAGGGATCACAACTGATCTACAGCTGTCTACATGAGTCAGTTCAATTGTCAATAAACTCACTGACTGATGTCTCCATCTTTCTTTTAGTCTACTTCTAGGTCAGTTAGAACCGAGCTTCGAGGTAGGCGCTGAGGAATGTGTTTAACGCAGGTCTCAATCACCACAGCCGATGGACATTCACAGAACCGTCAATTTATTTGATATCTTTACATAATATCCTATACAGAGAGTCCCACCAGTTCTAACTTTTGTTCGCCATACCATGATAGGAAAACGAATATCATGCTCACATCACGAGTGGACGTCGGCGAAATCCAAGAGAGCTTCTTAATCCATGGTGAGATTCCATCCGTCACCCATTCATCACTGCTAATGAGAATTTCGATATTCCAATCACATTATGTTCAATTATTTAGTCCCTTGTGAGTATCTTAAAGTAAGATTGTATGAGAAGCGTATCTGAAACATTTGTTACTCAAGAAGTTCAGAACTGTGTATGCTGTGGTAGGTCGTTTCAGAATGTTTAGGATTCATGTATAGGTTATATTCAAACTGAAAATTTTGAGCCTTCTACATTGAAATCGTTTATAGTACAACTTTTTTATCTTATATTTCAATTTGTTATTGTGTCAAATACAAATGAATAACACAAAACGTGTTCTCAATCACACAGTTAACCAAGGTTAGATTATAATCGCTTGATAATATTGGATTAAAACACTCTTATGGAGAATTTCCTCTTTTGAAGTCATGTGATTTATGATCAACCCATTAAAATTAAACTATACGACAGGCATCACTAATCGAAATCTGACGAAAACGTCAAAGTTACAGTTCATTTTTTATTTAGTTTTTCAGTAAATAGAGATGATAACAGCTTTATCTCCTTAAGGATGAAGCTCACTGAGGCTTTTGTCCTACAAATCAACTTGCAAAGATTCAGATTTTCTGTATCAATTAGTTATTCGAAGTTGTGTGTACAGGTAAGACAAAACCTTTAACATGATGACGTTTTGTATTCATGGTACGTGACGTTTATGTGTGTTTTTATTGAATATATGTGGTCACTCTCGTAAGAATTGAACATATTTTGGTTCTCAATTTATCCATTTTGATGAAAATAACTGTTTTGCTTTATATATCTCTTGACTCCCCTCACCCTAGATTTATAAAGCATGTCACTCAAAAGTGCTCTATTCCTGTGACCACTAATTACTCCAAATAGGTTATTTTCTCTTACATGAAGTAATCCATTACGCTAAATTTGTTTATACATAAATAAGAAATTCGCGTGGTCAACACTTTCTGTTAGTTAACAGAGAATGAAGCAAGTAGGTTATTTGGGAATAAAAAGATAACTTTGTACTATACGCTTTCAGATTGCGTTTATCTTATCTTGCAACGACTTAATTCTAATGACTTACCTCTAAACAATTTAAGGCTTTTTTACTCATGAATATATTTACGAATACATTAACACTAACAAAAACACTCAGGAGTTGGTTATGATGAATCTTAATGCAATTACCAGGAAGTACCTTGTAGTTAAAAATAGATTTAGACGAAGGTTGACAAGAGTAACAAACAGATAGTTCCATTTTAATAAAGATGGTGATTATTTGTTATTTATTCATCAAAAAACAATCCATAAACTGTTATCAAAACTTCCACAGAACATCATGCGAACTTTAGGACACAGTAGACTTGTTTTGTATATTATTATATCACTTAAACCTCATTCTAAACAATATTTTCAGGAATAACAAGTTTCTTCATGTTCTTTTTACACAAACAGTTCTTTCTTCTCCTATGGCTACAGTAAAAACATTCGTCGTGAGAACTTCAGGTTAACCGAGTGTGTATTTTAGAGATCAAATTAGTTTGCATAACATAGAAGGAATACAACTAGAGTTCACATAAACCAGAATACAATTTCTCACATTTCAATATAGTTGAATAACTTGTCAACATGCGGTCTAACCTATCAATACTCTGGGTAGTCTTCAGAAGTTAGCATCCAAAACACGAAATTGAGTCAAATCTACAAGTCTTGTGGTGGGAAGAACGTCTTTACCTTCATTCCATGGCGCGGTTCTCATGTTTTCGGTGAGTTACCTTCTCATTTCTGGACTTGGTTAACTTCAAAAAATGAACGTCATAAGTAATAACTCATCTATATTCACTTCTACTGTAAGTAGTGGGAAATCAATTCATTTGGGAAGCATTCAACTATACAAGAAACCTGCCCAAAAGTACCAAGCTTACCCCTCTTATGACAACAAAAAATGAAAGCAAACATTACATTGAATAAAACATATTATTCCTTAAATTTTACAGTATATGCTGTAATAATAATGGTAAACACAACCGATTCATCAATCAATAAATAACACATTTTTTATAGCAGTTTAAGTAAGCTTTAAAGTAAACTCTTACATTATTTTTCTACATGAATTTCAACACAGAAGCTCACCGGGAGGCTTCATCCGTTCAGGTGATTTTGGGAAATTGTTTTTCCATAAATTAAATATATTGCATGATAAATCAGCAGCATAAATAACGATGATGACAAGACAATCATTTTCGGTAAGAAAATATTTTCAATATATTTGATAAGTATTCAGCATTAAATAAATAATCATAAATGACAAAGAGAGAAAAAGCTGTTCAAATCATACAAGACTTTAAAGTACTCCATACACGAAATTCATGTTATATTGTCTAGGTGGTATAAAAGGTTTCGAAATCTCTTTGTTTCGAGTAAGTGAAAGGGTTCTCTCAAGCATGATCGGCAGATCGCAGCTATGCGGTACTCTGTAACTGTACTACTGTGTGACGAAAATCCTCTGTCCAAAAATGAAGTTTTTCAGTCTGAAAAATAATAATTATAGGTGGGATATGAAAGAAAGACTAACGCGTGGGTGGAACTATTAAATTAAATACAAAGGTTTTATTGGATTAGTACTAAAAAATTATTGGTTTAGATAGAGAAATAGTAGGTAGTCTGGACTGTCTGAATGCGGAGGTGGTGTAAGCTAATTTTTATTTAGGAAATTAAGAGTTTGATTTATGACAAAGAAGATCTGGTCTAACCTCGTTTATTTTTCATCTAGTTGTATTAAAGGGAACATTATGATGACATAATCCTAGATGCGGTTAGATCATAAAAAAGTGCTGACTGTAACATTTGTGTTGACATTTTGTCATTATTGGTGAACAAATGCTTAATTCATTGAGTTCTAAGATTTGATGCACATCAACCACTAAGTCTTGCTGTGGGATTCAAAAAGATATCATTAAAAGTTTGCTCATGGAAGTTGTTATTTACTGAAGAATTAATTTAAAGAAATTTCCGGTCTCATTCATGTACACAAAAAGCAGGTTGGCACTAAAAATAGATAAACGTTCTGCTAAGTAGAAACGGTTTAATGAATCGTCGATCTGTGTTTGTCGTTGACGTATAGTCAATAGGTTTGATTATAATCGTATATTGAGTAAAGGTAAATTCTAAGACAAAGATAACTTGATTGTCACAGTGATATATCTATTCAACGTTAATTGTTAAGTACACTAATATATAATACATTCAAAATTCTTGTTTCTAAAGCTGCTTGATGTTGTTGAATATATATAGGTCTCAAACAAACTTTATATTCGTAAAATAGAATGAATCAGCCTATTTATGGGAAGGGCTATAAAACTCGTGAAATTCCTATCTAAGGTGGATGCTTTTAATGGTGTTGCATCATCTGAGCTAATTGATTGAGTTGCTCAACATCCACTGTTGTCTTAGATTATACCAACATTAGAGCCGACTTTGAATAGATGTGAGCTGTTCGGAAATATTGCATAACTGTGAAATTAGTTCGTTCTGATGAAATTTTTATTATTGATTGTACCTAGGAAATCATTTCCAAGAGTAGGTAAGTGCTGGTATAAGCCTTCCCAACGCAAAGTTATTTGCATTTCACTGCTAATGAGTATGCAATCAACCTAATGATTAATATCGATCTGTAATATATACTTTGGAGTTTTCATGTTTACATTTTTCTGACACAATTATTACTAACAAGCCTATAATCTAATGGAGATATGGCTTCAAAAGAATCTAAAGATTGAATTACCAAGCTTTTAATAAACTAAAACGGTCACAAATAAAGAAGACGAAAATATTGATCTTGATAAAATGGTACATTTGTTGGACAGCAAAAATCAGACAAATCGAGACTGTTTAGCTGGCAAAAATGAGAGGGTGTGTACAAGAAAAGCATAATGTATAATAGATTGCCAAAATGGTGGCGTTATTTGTATTCTCAGTTAGTTTATTTCGTTAAGGCTATCGGAGTCAGCATTGAGTAATGAATACCTATCGGACTTCTCATTTTTAAAAATTGTATACCTCTGCTACATATGGTAATGCAAACGTTTTACTTTCAAATAGAATTACGACAGAATTTCATCAATACCTGACACCAAAATATGTTATTCATATTTGGAAAGACGAATCCTTTCAAATAGCTGTTGTTTTATTCGTTGACAGTTTACAATAATAAACATACATCTTAGTCTATGGTTATCTGTATCAGTTTTCCCTAATAAAGCTCTATTTGACACTAAAATTTCATCAGTGATATATTTATTTAGGGGATTAATTGACTAAATTATTATACTTTGTAATTTAAATACCAGAATTACAACCATCATTCTGGAGAGTTTGTCATCCTTACTTGGACATCATAAGGTTTCCACAATCAGATAGTGTTCTTTACCATTCCTACGGCAATTGGATAAATGAATATGTTAGTACTAAGATTATAAGTTATATTGTTCTGTACGTGAGTACGTATATCACATGATATATGAATTTAAAAATAATGCTACTAACTTATGACAGAAAATTGCCGGCCTATTTAGTAGGTGGATCATAATTTATGCACGAAAATGATTGTTGGAGTCGAACAAAATTACGTCTGTTGACCGGACTTTAACAGATCACCATATAGTGCTACTCTACAACAAAAACTACTACTGACTTTCTTTCAAAGGGTGGGGACGAGTGTGGTGTATGCCATTTGTGTTGACAGATATAAGTAGTCGATTGCACCAATCGGAAGTGCTATGCATGTTTGTAGAAGATTGGCAAGATTTAACTGAAGGAAACAGAAAATAATTTTAATAACAACGGCATAGAGATAATCATGAAGCATATGAAGGACAACTCATTGAAGGTGTGCAAATTATATATTTGGCACATGGTTTTCAAACATTGCAAAAGCACTTTGTAATTTCGCATTAAATAATAGATTGGTCTTCCCCACCTCACTCTTCGTTTACTACAAACGCATTAAAAAGTTGCTGAATAAATAATTTCTAAAAAGTATACAAATTTATTGATTGACAAATACCTATCCACATTTTATGTTTTAATTTTTATTTGCTTCTGTTACTATCAGTTAGAGATTCAAAATAACGGAACTTTAACAAGTGAGTATTAGCGATTGAGAAAAGGTTTTTGTTTCATCTCGTAACTGAAGTCAAACAACTACCTAGATTGTCATACATTTTTATTACCTATCAGTTTGTTGTATTTTTTTCATTTATGTGGAAATATTCACGAATTACATTATTATAACAAAGTGCAAAGTAATACATAGCAGTCTCTTCTTTACCTGGTTTATCATAGAACCAACGGTTTAATACCTGAAGTATTCATCGTCCACAGGACCTAATTCTGGTCAGTTTGTGCTGTCATTTAGCATCATTACCCCTCATATACAAAAGTATCTGATTGAAAACAAATGACATGAACGTTTACTTTTGTAACTGAGCTGTATGAATCAATAATTAATTAATTGATGTGTAGTCGCCTAAGTTTTTCGATCTCGAAAATTCAGTTGTAATTTCGCAAATTAATAAGTTCATTATGTACACACCACGTAAAAAAATTCTTAGTTCGAACACAGTATTGAAACATAATTTCTGATACAATTTTTTCATTGTTTTTCTCCTAACTTTACTTCTTAGTTACTTTTCTTTTACTCACAAACACTTCCCATAGATATCTAAAAGTGATTTAATTTACCAGAAACTATTTGTATGACGAATACCAACTTCATGTTACTGTTTGTCTGCATGTGTATGTGTCAATAAAGACCAGATATTATCGCTATTAGCATACTTTATGAAAGCAGTTTTTATCATTGACCTTTTAAGATCCTTCAGAGGGCATATAAAATTATTCGGTCTCATGAATCAAATGATTTGGTCAATCTAAGCCTAACTCGACAGTCAAATATAGTGTTTTAAAATGCAGTCTTTAGTTATTGTATACCGGTATGAAGTTTGATGTCAAGTTACTTCATCTAAGGAACATGCTGAAAGGGAATAGCGAACCGCTTAACATTAAATGTAATACACTGTTAAAGTATCTTTTGTCCAGCTTTTTGTCGATAAGGAAGTCTTAAATAAATTGACATTCAAGAAATCTTTAAATTTTCATCACAGATAGATAATAGACAGATGGTTGATAATAGGACCCGATTGCTACTGAGTTCCCGTGTTTGTTTTATTTTACAACTGATGTGTTTCGAAAAACCCCATCGATTCTCAAACTCGGATGCTAGAAACAGTGTTGTTCGACCTCATCCCATGTTTTCCAATCAATAGTGAGGTCACACTATAATTCAATCTCTTCGATAGATCATTTTTCCATTATATCTTTCTCGTATGACTTTAGGGACTTTTTATAACTTGAAGTTGTCTGGTTTACTTGCATTCACTGCACTACTACTACTACCGCTACCACTTACTTACTTACTCCTGTTGTCATTCGTGGCGAAGCATAGGCTGAGCACCTGTAATGATAATTATAACAGTGGTAGTATTAATAGTAACAATGGTGGGGGATGGATACTGAAAAAACTTGAATTTTCGTAAGGCTAGAATTCGAAATTACTAGTCATCGGGTCCGCAACACAGCTGTAGTAAAACCGATACACGAAGTGGTAACAAAGATAATTTGTTTAATATTTTAACACATTTCCAATGATTCCTACTGTTTTTCAGACGCAATCGTGATCTTACCGGTGGTTTTGGAAAGTTCTATTCTCTAGTTATTTAAACAGTCAGTTTTATACTTTCATTTATTGTAAATTGAACCATTTGTATTTCACGTGTATATTTACGAATGTTACTTTGGTCAATATTTGGTAAATAAGATGCCTCAGTACCCTATCAGCTAGCTTTTTAACATTCAAAGCAATGAATACTGAATTCGATTATCGATCAGAGCACTGGGATGTGCATACATCTTGCTAAAGAGTTTCACCCAGAACTGAACTCTCGTACCAAACGGTATATTTAGTCACTATCGACAAAATTATATTATTAGAAAATAAATAAGCATTAACGATAATTAAGGAGTAAGTTGAAAGAAAGTATCTACAGAATGATCAGTTCACAAAGAAAAAACTACAGTTTTACGGAAAAAGTTTCTACATTTAGTGTCTAATTTTTAGGCTATATAATTCTACCTGTGGTTGTTTGGCACATAGTCTATAGTAAAATAGATGGGCAGTGCGTCATGTTATCCCGATTTCAGACTTTTAGAAACTTCCGTATAAAAGTGGGATGCAGAAAATAATTTTCGAGGTAGATTGTCTATGGATTTTGGAAAGAGGACAGGTTTTAATACCAAACTCCGAGGGACTAGACATTGCATTTTGAAAAAATGGATAATTCATCTTAACCGTTAATACCCATTCATGTATGAACCAAGAAGGTTTATCATCAGTGACTGGATATTTATCCGCTTGATCTTATTAATAGCACAAACATGATTTACAAGATTCAGTACTTTGTGGACGTTGAAAAATATGAGATACACCATGCTAATACATTTAAGATAACCTAATTCCTGCACACGTCATTTACACCAGCAAATCCAGTTCAAAAATTTCAAGGCCGATCAAGAAATACACATTTTATATTTCTCAAGACATGTATCGGAGGCTTACTTATCACCAATGCGAGAGAAAGTGAACATTTTTATTATCTCAAAGGCTGTTTGAGCAGACATATAATTAGGGAGTTGGAATAAACCCTTAGTGATGTAAACCTGAAAAGGTAACTTTCCATATCCTAGGCCGCTTACTAAAATTAAAGCATGTTGCACTTCTTCCTTCGGAAACAGAATTTATGGCAGTCTTTCATTTAACCTCAATCAAAAAACGTCATTTTTGTTTCAGTCTGATATTCAAAACGTTAAAGTTGTACTTTTCCTATACATGAACATAGACAGTTTGTTTTTTATTACGTTGTTGTTCGGAACATCATATACACTTCTGATGAAGTTTAGACTCAACCCTACATCTTGCTGTACAACAAATATGATGGAGCTCAAGAATATCTGGCTGAATAGTGGACAGGATATGCATCCATCGTAATGGTTCAAAACTCCGTTATTACTATCCTACAGGGTTCCGCAATCAGTTTATCGGGATACTTTGAGTTAAAATTCATGAAGTACTTGTTGTAAGGCGTGAATAATAAACGAACACACCAATGGAAACATTGAACACCCACCATGACATTGACTAATTTTGACCTTGTATGAATATGCCTTATTTATTCATCAATCACAATCATTCATATTTGTCATAATTATCATTAAGTTTTGTTGACTCATTCTTCCTAGGTTCTAGTTACTATTCTGTATGTTATTTATGTGGCATTTTTTCCTGCTTAATAGACTGGGTTAATTGTTTTTTTTGTATACTAACGGTGTCAATTTGTGTTTTAGAAGTAAATAGTTTCTCAAGCCAAATAGCTTATTTATCCCGGCTTTGCCCAAGCTAAGACTCTGTGTTCGACAACCTGAGGATTATAGTGAAAATTGCCATTTTCATGTTTGGTAAATAAAGAAGGAACGAGTCGAGCGAAGAAATTCCTTTTCAATTAGTTTTTCATCATGACTCTACACTAATATATATATATATATATATATATATATATATATATATATATATATATATACTAACATTGGATAATTGGAAGAAAGAGAATTATAGTGATCAAAGTCACTTTTCGAAAATCAAGCGGTTTCTACGTTGTGCGATATGCAAAAAGGAAGAAGGAACTATAAAAATATTTTGATGAATGGTCAGTAATATGGTAGTTATGTAAGAATCAAGAGACGAATGACGAAACTAAATGAAGTCCAAAAAGTGGAAGAAATACGAAAATAGATTATCAAAGCTCTGCTACAAACTCATCCCTATACCGATAGCTAAGGCAGCGAGAGTGGTTGTACAAACTTCTTTTGGATGCAAAGGATTGGTTTGTAAACATGGATTCCAATGGCTTCAGCAATTTTCAAAAGGACGAACTCGTAAACCCATCCAGTAGAACTGTCTTGACAATTTTGTTGAAAATTCTTATCTTGGTGTTGGTTGGCCGACATTTGTTTTCAGTTCCAGATGTTCTTCAATCGTAGATATGCTGCTCTTGCTTTGCCAATCCGCTCCTTGACATCTGAGTCAGATCCACCGTGTCCATCAATGGGGCTGCTCAGGTATGAAAAGGTTTTCACATCTTCTAAAGCTTCTCCGTCAAATGTGAGTCGATTGGTGCATTCTGTTTTGCATAGAAGAATCTTGCTTTTTACTTTGTTTATATTGAGACCTACTGCTGCTGAGGCTGCTGCTACTCTGGTCGTCTTCTCCTTCATTTGTTGTTGAGAGTGTGATAGAAGAGCCAGATCATCTGCGAAGTCTATGTCGTCCAGCTGCATCCTAGCTGTCCACTGTATCCCGTGCTTCACTCCAGATGTGAACGTCTTCATGATCCAGTCGATGACCAGGAGAAAGAGAAGGGGTGAGAGTAAGCAATCTTGTCTGACACCGGTCTTTACCTCGAATGAGTCTGTGAATTGTCCTCCATGAACGATTTTGCAGTTTAATCTATCATAGGAATTCCGTATGATATTGACTATCTTCTCAGGTAGGTATGCCGTAGTGACGAAGAAGTCTCCATAGTGTTGTCCTGTCCACGCTATAAAATGCCTTTTCGTAGTCAATGAAGTTGATGTAGAGTGATGAATTCCATTCAATTGATTGTTCCTCAATGATCCGTGGAGTTTCTATCTTGAATTTGTTGAGTTTGTCAGTACCCCGAATAAAAGCCGTATTAAACTTTTGTTGTGTTGTCCGCCCCGTTGTGCAGTGCTTCTTAAGTTTTAATTTCATCTTGGCGACCAGCAAGTGATGATCTGATGCTATATCAGCTCCTCTCCTGGTTCTCACATCCTCCATCGTCCTCCTGGACTTTTGTTGATGCAGATGTGGTCGATTTGGTTCTGCGTTGTGTGATCCGGTGAAGTTCATGTGGTTTTTGGAATGCGTTTATGTGGGAATATAGTACCGCCTATGAACAGTTTGTTGGATGTACATATGTTTGCAAACCTCTCAGCATTTTCGTAACCTACTCCCAGTCCATGTCGTCCCATGATGTCTTCGTATCCAGTGTTGTCTATTCCAACCTTAGCATGTAAATCTCCCAACAGAATGGCCAAGTCCTTTGTTGAGTACTTCTCGTCGATGGACTGCAGCCTATCGTAGAATTGATCTTCAACATCTTCATCGTAGTCGTTGGTAAGCGCACAGCACTGGATGATGTTCATTTTAATGCCATCTTTCTTTGTTTTGAAGGAGGGTTTGATAATCCTTGATCCATGAGATTCCCACCCTATAAGTGCATTTTGTGCTTGTTTGAACAGCATCAGTGCAACTCCTTGTGTATGTGGAGAATATTCTTCTTTATGGCCGAAGTGTAACCGAAGCTCACCTAAAACTAGTCGTTGTTGTCCAACCTGCATCCAATGTGTTTCACTGATCCCAAGCACCTCCAGATTGTATTTCCTCATTTCTGCAGCAATTCGGAAGACTCTTCCGGTCTTCCACATTGTCCGGACGTTTCATGTACCTATAAAAATTGTTGCTCTGGTTGTTAGAAGGTGCATCGGCCTCATGACTTCCGAAGGAACTCGGCTTTCATCATGAAGTGTCATAATTCTTCCTTGAACTCGGAGGGCAGAGTTTGAATGGTTTGAGTAGTTTTTTCCGGTTAGCGTTTTTTAGCGAGTTGGTTTTCTACGGGATGGGGTCGCTAACCCCATGTGCAAACCCCCTCCTTTACCGGGCTGTCTATTCTGACTTTTCGTGTCATAACAATCAGCAATATGATGTTTGACGTTTCTAAAGCACACACTTAGGCTGGAGATAGAACAATATATATAACATGAATAGAAGATGTAAGTTACACAAAAATGATCACGCCTGAAAGGCTGAGCCATGCCGCCCGAGTGAATGTTCTTGCGTCCACCATTGTTGGCTTTCTCTCCGTGTTAAATGTTGAATATCTATTTTCCCGATTATCTCACGTTCTGCTTTTCAGAATTGTGCGTTCAGGACTTGTTATATCGACTGAATGCGTGTTCTGTTTATATATGACGTGATATGACCTCCAGCCAGAGAGCAGCGAACTATCGATTGGACCAGTGACACATGAAAACCGTACGAGCAGTCTAGAGTACTTATCAGCCCTGCTTTCTGCCTAGCCCAGCCAGTTAAGTCCAAAACACCAATAACAACCTCTGCGATATGAATCATTATTTTCAAACATACTGTGTTTATATACCAAACAAACTGACAACATCGTACCATAGAATAGAAATTACCATTTGTACAAGATTTGGCCAAATGTGGCTGTGAATAGGGGGAACAGTAACTAATAGACTAAGGATAACTCAAGAATGGTAAATCGTATAACAATAGTCTACAGGTCAAAATAAAGCTTATAATAAGAGGGACATGAGTATGAATAGTTTAGTTACTTAACAAGTATAGAATAAGAAATATACATATCACATTGGTCCATAAACAATTCTCAAAGTTACCATTCATAAATCTTCACAGGATATAACAGGACCAATACCAATAAGAGATTCATGATGTCAAAAATTTCAGCTCAACTTTATGCCAGTGACTCAGCACACTTCCGACAAAGGTCTGTAGTTCAGGAATATTAGGAATAGTGTTATCATCTCCCTTCATAATCCCGATTACAACCCTGTCTAGTTGTCGCTTCATCCAGAGATGCACAGGTGGAGACATCTCTTTAGTGGTACTTTCTAACTTTGGTTTAATAAAAAAAATTAAAGTTTACTAATGATTGCACTAGGTGCGCAATGACCGTGACTACACGCAGGACTTGGAGCAATACTGAAACATTGTTGTGCAGCTACGGCGTTGCCTACTTCATTTCCATTTACCGAACTGTGCGTTTCGGAGAGGCTATAATAATACATTTATGACTAAATATGCTTTATTCACGTTATTTCGTATTAAACGAAATCATTAATCTACATCAAGTGTATGGCCGGGTGAAAATCAATTCTTGCCTGAGATATAATTGTGAAAAGACTTCCCGATAATATGCACCGCAACATGAAGAAGCTCTTCTCCACTTAGTTTTGAAATCGGAAATCAGCTGGGCAAATTTGTTTAGAGCCAACTTAGACTTCTGACTCCGCACAAAGTAATAATAAAGAAGCAGACCAAAAATGTGTCTCGATGCCACAGCTTCGTTTCCACTATGTCGACTTTACAGCAGAGAACTGATGCGTGAGAATAAATATACAGAGGTTTAAGCAACCGGAATAGGTGGTTTCAAATGTTATGTAAATATAGCGTTTTGAGAAACCTTCATGTATAAAGTAGGCAGAAGATATCCTGAAAATTACCCTGACGTTCCAAAGAGCCAAGTTAAGGATCAGATGATGCGGAATAGTCGAACGTTGACGAAGCTGTCAGTGTAGTTCTTAACATAGCCTCGAGGCCTGATAATACCCTGGTTCAAAGTCCATCTCCTCGTAACGGTGAAAACTTACTGATGCACATTTAATGTTTACAAAGAAACCAGGATATGCAAAAGGTGATGATCTAAACCCCAACGGCGGAATTAAACTAGGTGTCTAAAGTAACCCTCTAGCGTCCCCACTTGTGTTCTCGCTAGCCGCATCTTCCACAAATGGGAAGAGTTGATTTATAGAGAACTGAGGTCAGGGTTTAAACTCGGTCACGAATATACAGGGTCTTTGGTAAACAAGCCACTACAAAAGATCGTGGCTTGGATCAGCATAAGTAAACTACACAGAATAAGGAGGCGATATCGGTAGTTGGTTACGTTCATACTCGAGGCCTACCAAATAATATGGCCGTGCTTGTAAATTATGGTTGACACAGAAGTGATACATTCGGCCATATGGTTTCCCGGAGCCTGGTAGTAGAAAAGGAAGCATATGTAGAAGAGGCATGAAATCTGTCACTGCAACTGTAAAATGAAGTAGCCCAGTCACTTATACCCTGGACTGTTTCCAAGAAGAAAGATTCGTCCATCAATGGGCAGACCATGAAATTGGACGTCTACTGAAACAAAATAAATAGTCGAAACTTTGCTATTGGTATTGGGAAGACAAGTGTAATGAAACTTTACAGTAAATTCATAACAGAGATCCGATTGTCCATTTTACAGGATATGATCAAGGCAACTCCCGCCATAATACAGACCTGTCAGTGACACTAGTTTTGTGACCAAAATGTTTATAGAGAATCATCAAAATGACCACCATGATTCTTGTGAAAAACAACAACTCCTTAAACACTTAGCAATATGGTTTCAAGGAAAAAGTATCGTGCACGACGAACTTCCTGGTACCAAGAGAGCGAGAGAGATGGAGTCTTCTGATAATATAAAATAAGTAGATGTTTCCTATGATAACTTGGGCAAAATAATTGGGTATCGACATGTTACTCTGGTTTAAGTTATGCTCGATAACTATCAACTCGCCCTAACATATCTACATACACACTGGATATGAGCAGACGCAAATAACTACAGCACAGGGGAGACTTTGGTGATCTTAGTCTAGTATCACGATGACTTGCAACTAACAACGAGACACTGAAGATACCACCAGTTTGGTAGTCTGACAACTCTTTACCAGTAACACCTATAATTGAATCGCGCCCACCCAGTTAAAATCAGAAGTCAGAAGCGAGGAGGTTGGAAGATATATTTGATGGGTTATCAGTATATCGAGAAGTGACTGCTCTAATCTGGCTAATGATCGTAGGAGATGTTTCCCACGCTGTTCTGTAACGTGATCTGGTACGGATGCATAACCGAGTGCCTTCAGCTAAATGAGTCCACTAAAACTAATGTGGTCAGCATCCAATGTCGAACACATACAAAGCTATTGATTTCGGGGAATTATTTACAGCTACAGATCACTTCCCCCCCTAGTGAGGTAGTGATGCTCCTACAACGTAGCCAGCCAGAAGTTTAAACCCAACGATTATGTCGTTGGTAAACACTCTCATGGTAGCTTGCTATGTTTAGCAGCGTCTGGTCGTCTTTCCTTTCGATACGGGCCATGAAATACAGTATAGTAATCGTAAAACAAAGTACAATCGAAATCTCGGTTCTTTATAAACTTCATCGTTCTTTTCCAGCCGTCCTGGAAAAGAAAAAAAATAGAACGTGTGAGTGCATGTCGAATTACACTCGTACTTGCGTACAGACACAAGGTGAGCGGAAAAAAGGGTAAATAAACTAATACGCTTGCGACAGCGTAAAAGCGATTGAAAAAATGCCTTTTGTTTTTTTATAGAAAAATATACGCTTATTAGCAAAATTATTTTGTTTTGGAATAAATATATTAGTATAAGCATATTCAATTTTTGTGTAATATATAATGCAAAGGAAAATCGCGATAAAGCTTGTGTTCTACGTGCAATAGTCGTTTAAATGTTCTGGTAATCTTACTCTTCTTCCAGAACGCGTTGTCTTATGTTTATTTTCCAACGTTGACGAAGTATCAAGGTACGTGTCGGCTGTCGGATGAGGTACTACAAGTGTAGGAGCCGTGTCGTTCGATTGTACTGAAGGAAAACCGACGTAGATAGGATTTCCTTTTAAATACGCTGCTTTGAGGCGATCGATACTGATGCTATCGTTAGTGCTGTTCCTATCCACTATATAGTATTTAGGTTCACGCTGAATAACTTTGAAGGGTCCTTCGTATGCTGATTCGAGGGGTCGTCGATGTGAGTCTCGACGAACGAAGACATGTGTACTATGTCGTAAGTCCAGTTGAACGAAAACATCAGTTGATTGCGGTCGAGTGGAAGCAGGTATAAGTGAACGCATTGCGTTTGTAAGCCTGCTCGTGTAAGAGTTTAGATCCATAATCATTGAAGAAGACGAAGGATCAACGAATTCTCCTGGAAGTTGGAGTGCCGCTCCATAAACGAGTTGAGATGCAGTGTGTCCAATGTCAGCTTTCATTGCATTGCGGATACCTAGTAAGACGAGTGGCAGAGCGTCTGTCCACTGTGAAACGTTTGTAGCTGATAGAGAAGCTTTAAGTTGTCGATGAAAACGTTCTACCAACCCGTTTGCTTGTGGGTGAGAGGCGGTCGTTCGGAAGCGCGTGATTCCTAATAGTGTGGTCAGACAACGGAAAAGTCCAGATTCGAACTGGCGTACGCGGTCTGTAGTGATGGTTGAAGGGCAGCCGAAATTTGCTACCCATCGTTCAACGAAAGCGCTATCTACTGTCTCAACAGTAATGTCCTTAATAGGCACATCTTCTGGCCATCGAGTGAAACGGTCTACGCATGTTAAGACATATGAGTATCCGTTGGAATCGAGTAAGGGTCCCACCAAATCTAGATGAACACGGTCGAAACGAGCATCAGGGGTTTTGAAAGAACCTAAGGGAGATTTGTTGTGTCTAATCACCCTAGATTTCTGACAGCTTACACAGGAGCGTGCCCAATCCCTCACGTCTTTATTCATACCAGGCCAGCAAGACCGTTCGGCTATAAGCCTGATTGTTGCACGAACACCCGGATGAGAAAGATTGTGCAACGTATTGAAGACGTTGCGTCGATGTTTTGGTACGATTGGACGATCCCTACTTGTAGACGTGTCACATAGTAAGGTTTCCTCACCTGTTCCCATCTGTCTAATACGTAGTTTTAGAGTTGTCGAGGATAACTCATGCTGAAGATCAATGTCTTCTTTTTGAAGCTGAGCAAGTTTAAGAAGGTCGATTCCTTGGAAGCTGTTCAAGGAACTAATAAGAGACAAAGCGTCTGGGACTACATTGTTTGCTCCAGAAATGTGTTGTATATCTGAAGTAAACTGCGAAACGTAGTCCAGTTGTCGAGACTCTCGGGGTGAGTACTTGTTTGAAGATGGACTCTAAGAAAAGGTAAGAGGTTTATGATCGGTAAAAAGCGTGAATTCTCTTCCTTCGATGGAATGGTGGAAATGCCGTACAGCACAATACAAAGTTGGGAGTTCGCTACCGAACATGCTGTACCTCGATTCAGTGTCTAGCAACCGTTTAGAGAAAAATCCTAAGGGTTGCCAAGAGTGGTTGACCCATTGTTGTAAGACTCCTCCGATTGCTGAGTCGGATGCGTCTACGGCGATACTAATGGGCGCTTGAGTGTCTTGATGCGCAAGCAGGGTTGCCTTAGCGATATGTTCCTTAACCGTGGCGAATGCTTTTCGAGCGGTGTCGTCTAGACTAATTGATTTCGCATGTCCACGAAGTTGGTCAGTTCACAGTTTCATAAGAGATGCGCATTTCGGTATGAACCGTCTATAGAAACAAGGCCGTTGAAAGTTCGCAACTGCCTAATCGTGGTCGGTTCTGGGTTTCGGTTATAGGCTTTAACCAAGTCGATTTTCGAAAAGACAGTTGTAGCTTTCAAGGTAGCTGCCAAATCGTGAATGTGGGGCAACGGGTAACGACCGGAAATGGTTTAATCATTCAGACGCCGATAATCACCAGTTGGACGGCAATCGTTGCTGTCCTTTTCAGGGACCATGTGCAAGGGAGACGACCATGGGCTATTTGACGGTCTAATGATTCCTAATTCTATCATGTGTTCGAATTCGCTTTTAGCTAACCTAAGTTTTTCTGGAGGCAGTCGTCGTGCTTTTGAGAATACAGGTGGTCCTGTAGTCGAGATATGATGTGTGACATTGCTGATTACACACGGCAATTTCGGTTGTAGTTGATATATCCCAGAGTATTTATCGAGTAGTGGTTGACATAAGGGGTCTATGGTGTGCTTAATTGTGACTGGGGATAATCTACAACCAGAAAAAGGAGTTACACAAACAGATAACTTAGTGTTTCCGTCTATTAACCTTCGTGAGCGTGTGTCGATGAGTAGATTGTGGTATTGTAGCAGGTCTATACCAATGATTGGCATAGGAACATCTGCAACAACGAAAATCCAGTGTATGGGTTTGCGTAAACCCACGTAAAGGTAAACGTGCCTTTTACCATACATAGCGATCGGTTTTCCGTTTGCCGCCTGTAAACTTAAAACAGACTCGTGAAGTCTGTCGTTAGAGTTCACGGGAAGCACGCTAACTTCTGTGCCAGTGTCGACGAGGTAGCAGACTTTCGTTGTCACATCTGTGGCGTATAACAGACGGCTATGTTCGCCGGCTACGGTTGCCGTTAACGCGTGCCGGCTGGGAAGTTTCCCGAGTTTTTATTTGTGTCAGTCGCCTTAGAGATCGGGTAATTGCAGTGCTTCCTTCAATTTCTAGAAGATTTGCCATACTTGTTATGATACCAGCACCAGTCGGGATCTCTCGACCACGAGAAACAGATCGCCTACGTGATACGCTTCTTTGCGCGGTCCTTGACCGACTACGGTCATTACGAAATCGCAGATATCGTGTTAGTGTATGACATAATTCGTTAATGTCATTTTGGGTCGTTTGAGGTTTTTCTTTAACTGAAAAAACCTCGGCGCCAGTGGATTTGATAATTTCTGGAATTCGATCTGTAGATGCAGCAAGTTCGTCTACGGAGTTGTTTTGGAACGAGACGATAACTGCCTGCACCTGTTTTGGGAGTTTGGATAAGAAACGTTGTTTGAATAGGCATTCGTCGAAGGTCAATGATATTGAGGAGTTGGTCTAACGTTTGTCGATCGGTTAGATCTCCACGTCTCAGAATCGATCGTTTTAGCGTTTCGTAAGGTTCTGACACATCACTAGTAAACATACTAGGTGTTACGTACCTGTTAAATTTGCCCGGCAGTGCCTTAACCACCGCGAGGAATTGTGAGCGTCAGTCCGTAATGCCGTGGCCGTTAAAGTCAACCTCTGCGTGGTAGAACCAGGATTCGATATTGTCAGGCCAAAACGGGTTAACTGAATCGAGGGTAGGGGAATAGTTTTTAACTTAAATACCTTAGGTGTCTGTTACGTCATAGTATTATTAGAACGAAAAATATATAATTAAAATATATCCGAAAATGTCGAAAAAAAGGTATTTCACAATATATAAAAATCAAATGAAGAAAAACAATGAATTGAAGCTCCAAAGAGGAACAGACCCACAGTTATTGTGCTTGGTGTACCAAATCACGTCGGTCTCACCACTGAAGACACGACTAGTAATGTAGTTTGGCAACTAGCAACCAGTAACACCTAGATTCGAAGCGTCCCCAATTAGATAAAACCAGAAGTCAGATGCGAAGAGGTAGGAAAGATATATTTGATGCGTTATCAATATATCGAGAAGCGTTTGCTCTAATCTGGCTAGTGAACGTAAATTTGCCGCATGGTATACGAGTTCGTCCTTTTGAAAATTGCTGAAGCCATTGGAATCCATGTTTACAAACCAATCCTTTGCATCCAAAAGAAGTTTGTACAACCACTCTCGCTGCCTTAGCTATCGGTATAGGGATGAGTTTGTAGCAGAGCTTTGATAATCTATTTTCGTATTTCTTCCACTTTTTGGACTTCATTTAGTTTCGTCATTCGTCTCTTGATTCTTACATAACTACCATATTACTGACCATTCATCAAAATATTTTTATAGTTCCTTCTTCCTTTTTGCATATCGCACAACGTAGAAACCGCTTGATTTTCGAAAAGTGACTTTGATCACTATAATTCTCTTTCTTCCAATTATCCAATGTTAGTATATATATATATATATTAGTGTAGAGTCATGATGAAAAACTAATTGAAAAGGAATTTCTTCGCTCGACTCGTTCCTTCTTTATTTACCAAACATGAAAATGGCAATTTTCACTATAATCCTCAGGTTGTCGAACACAGAGTCTTAGCTTGGGCAAAGCCGGGATAAATAAGCTATTTGGCTTGAGAAACTATTTACTTCTAAAACACAAATTGACACCGTTAGTATACAAAAAAAACAATTAACCCAGTCTATTAAGCAGGAAAAAATGCCACATAAATAACATACAGAATAGTAACTAGAACCTAGGAAGAATGAGTCAACAAAACTTAATGATAATTATGACAAATATGAATGATTGTGATTGATGAATAAATAAGACATATTCATACAAGGTCAAAATTAGTCAATGTCATGGTGGGTGTTCAATGTTTCCATTGGTGTGTTCGTTTATTATTCACGCCTTACAACAAGTACTTCATGAATTTTAACTCAAAGTATCCCGATAAACTGATTGCGGAACCCTGTAGGATAGTAATAACGGAGTTTTGAACCATTACGATGGATGCATATCCTGTCCACTATTCAGCCAGATATTCTTGAGCTCCATCATATTTGTTGTACAGCAAGATGTAGGGTTGAGTCTAAACTTCATCAGAAGTGTATATGATGTTCCGAACAACAACGTAATAAAAAACAAACTGTCTATGTTCATGTATAGGAAAAGTACAACTTTAACGTTTTGAATATCAGACTGAAACAAAAATGACGTTTTTTGATTGAGGTTAAATGAAAGACTGCCATAAATTCTGTTTCCGAAGGAAGAAGTGCAACATGCTTTAATTTTAGTAAGCGGCCTAGGATATGGAAAGTTACCTTTTCAGGTTTACATCACTAAGGGTTTATTCCAACTCCCTAATTATATGTCTGCTCAAACAGCCTTTGAGATAATAAAAATGTTCACTTTCTCTCGCATTGGTGATAAGTAAGCCTCCGATACATGTCTTGAGAAATATAAAATGTGTATTTCTTGATCGGCCTTGAAATTTTTGAACTGGATTTGCTAGTGTAAATGGCGCTTTTCTGTAACGTGATCTGGTACGGATACATAACCGAGTGCCTTCAGCTAAACGAGTCCACTAAAACTAATGTAGTCAGCATCCAATGTCGAACACTTACAAAGCTATTGATTTCGGGGAATTATTTACAGCTACAGTATCACTGAAGATTCATCCTATTTCATGTATCATTAAGATGGCATCACTTTCGTCACTTGAAGGATGGACGTTACTAGACACGGTACGGCTGAACTCAAATCAAATTTAACACTCTTGATTCGGCTGATTCTGGAAAATCTTAAGAATTATCGAGGTGACGCTCTTCTGGTAGAACGAGAGGTAGTTTTTCCTCTCTGAGTAAATTCTATTGTTCTGGTCGCTAATAGCGTATCAAGACTAATGTTTACACTTTGATTGAATAGGTTTCAGTTAAAGTATTCCATTAGAGTAGTTTATCGTCGTTACTTTAGAGCACTCTGTTTTTTCTATTGTGTCTGTTAGTACTTTGGTCCTAACAACTTACAGTTTTCCGCTTTTTTGGTCAAAGATCACCTTCTCTCCGGGTATTATCGTGTCTAGTTCCTTTCAATCACGTTATGCCCCAAAATATCTCCGGAGTCACCTTGCTAAAGGTGTATAGACTAGGTAGCCTGGAGAATTTGAAGCCTAATCAGTCCAGACTGCCCAAAGTAGTATTCAAATCCCCAAATGAACGCGACCTGATTTTGCAAAATGGACATACATTAAAGGGTTCAGGAGTTTTTCTCCGTAAGGACTTACCTCTGGAGAACCGTCTAAAAAGACAGGAAGCCGAAAAAAACTACAGCTCAGATTAGACGCTGGCGAAAAAGACCTAAAAGTTGCAAATTTTTGGGTTGTGAAGCTTCGATAGAGGATGATGTCGAAGCCGCTCTGCGTGAAGCACGAGACCACTTAAAAAGGCTTCGGATCTGTTTCATCAATGCCTGGAGCTTGCTCAATAAGCGATCGGAACTAGGTGTACAGATTGACTCTACTAAGCCATACATAATCGCAGTCACAGAAACTTGGCTGACGCAGTCCATAGATAGTGGGGAACTTGACCTCGAGGGTTTCATATTAGTAAGGGCCGACAACACAAAAGCGTAAAGGGGGGGAAGTAGCTGTATTCATTAGGAATGCTATTCCATTCGCTATTATCGACAATGTATCCCATGAGAGTGAGACGTGTTAATTAGTTAGTTGCCGCTTGAAATGCAAGCGAAAAGAGCTACTGATTGGTTCGGTCTATTGCAGTCCAAGCTGTTAGGTAAATGAGGTCCTGCTAAGCAGTCTCAACACTTGGTCATGAAGTGGTGGATGGCTGATCCTAGGGGACTTTAATGCACCCATGGTGGACTGGGAAAATCTGCGGACTGAATCGTCATATAATACCTACAAACAGGAACTAGTTGATGCGGTTATCAGATGTGCCCTAGTGCAACATGTGAAAGAAGCGACTAGGTACTACCCGGGCTCTGAATCATTCTTGTTAGATCTTATATTGACTCATTATCAGGATGACGTTGAGAACCTGGATTACATGCCACCCCTAGTCAAAAGTGACCATGCAGTTTTACCCTTTGACTTCCACATAGGTGTCGATCACGAGCACGCGTCAGCTCAGCCTAGACCTAACGTCTGGAAAGCAAACATACAAGATATCATGCACTCAGCATCACCAGTAGATTGGACAATAGACCCACAGTCCTCAATTGCAACGGCTTGGGACGTACTTAGAAATTTATACTTAAAAGTTACCGCCCCCCACATCCCTTGGACTACACCTAGGGGGCCGAGAACCCCCCCACCATGGTTCAGTAGGGAGGTTCGCAACCTCCTCCGTAAAAGAAGGAAAATGTGGGATAGGTTTATGTTACTGGGGACTGATGAGGCAAAATATTAGTATCGAAAAGCTCGGAATACCTGTGCCTCGACCCTCCGTAAGTCCAGAAAGCTGTACGAAGAGGAAATTGTTAAGGAATCCATAGAATGTACCAAACGCTTGTATTCGTATATAAACCAAAGGACAAATAGAAGAACTGTTCCTTCACTATGGGGAGACAGTACTGCCTCATCATTAGTGGAGGACGACTTTGGCAAAGCTCAAGTATTCTCACACTACTTTAGCAATCTATATATAATAGAAACATCCTTCCCACCAGTCCATGAAAATCCCCCCACACAAACACTGGACAGCGTGACCATTAAAGAACTCGACGTCCTTGGTCTGCTAAATAAGCTTGACATAAGCAAATCCACGGGACCCGATGAACTGCATCCTAGGTTACTAAAGGAATTAGCTAACTATGTTGCGAACCCTTTGAGCATATGTCTTAATCTATCCGTAACCCAGGGTCGTCTACCAAAAGACTGGAAGAACACCATAGTAGGTCCTGTCTTCAAAACAGGTACAAAACATAAGCCTGAGAATTACCGACCCATTAGCTTAACTAGTGTGGTTGTTAAAATCTTAGAAAAGATTATTTGGAAGGGGCTGTTTAGGTGCCTCGATGAAAACCGAATGCTTTCTGAAAAACATCATGACTTGACAGGTTTTTCCTGTCTCACTAACCTATCGGTAGCTCGTGAAAGTTGGTACATTCTTGAAGACCAAAAGTTACCAATAGACGCAGCCTACATTAACTTCAGCAAAGCTTTTGACAAAGTTTCTTACAACTGGCTGTTATATAAGTTGAGAAATGTCGGGATTGGAGGCAACCTATTGACTTCCTAGTTGGGCGTCAACAAAGAGTACGGGTGAACTCCTATCTGTCTAGCTGGGAAACTGTGCTTAGTGGGGTCACCCAGAGTACAGTTTTAGGGCCAGTGTTATTCCTCTTGTATGTAAATGACCTACATCATCTACTATCGTCATCAGTCTTGCTCTATGCTTGCGATGTCAAGATATGGAGAGCGGTACAAAGTAAGGGTGGTAGCTTAGAACTCCAAAACGACCTGGAGAAATTATCTGAATGGTCCCAAACCTGGAAATTGCCGATAAATACTTCCAAGTGTATTGTGATGCATATTGGTCACCGGGGTACAGATACATACACGATGAATAACACTGAGCTACCTACTGTCCAGACACACAATGACTTAGGAGTCATCGTTAGTCAAGACTTAAGGACTACTGCACACTGTCGTGCAATAGCTGCCAAAGGTTTTAGAACTTTATGGTCCATACGCAGGGCTTTTAATCGTCTCGACGCTAAAACGTTTCTGACTTTGTTTACAGTGTTCGTGCGTCCTAAACTTGAGTACTGCATACAAGCAGCTATCCCCTGCCTAAAAAAAGTCAGTGAGCTCTTGAAAAGGGTTCAGATAACAGGAACTAAGCTGATTCCCGGAATAGCGAGGCTCTCGTATGATACTAGACTGATCAAGCTAAACCTATTCCCTCTGTCATATCGAAGAATCAGAGGCGACTTGATTACAGTTTTCAAATTGCTTAGTAAAAAATTTGCATCTGATATGCCCTCATTTTTCTGGTCTTCCAAAATAGAAAATTTACAAGGACACTCCTAAAAAGTTCACAAGCCCAGAACGAATTACTTGTCAGCTGACTATCGACTTTTTCATGGAATCATCAACGAGCGGAATTTATTACCTCAGTACGTGGTTGAGGTTCCATCCGTCGATTCTTTCAAAAGAAAGTTGGATCAACTGAGAGACCATCATTGCCAGGACTAACACAGGCCATCAAGTCTCCTGTCCTTTACAAACTGAAACTGAGCCGTTTTACGACACTTTGACCTTCAAGTGCGCGATAACGTCTCATTCGATGACACCACTGGATTGTCGTCGGACATGGCTGGTCGGCTATCCTATTGTTTTATGTAGATGTATATTACTGAGTTATGATTATCACATTGTGTTACTTCGATTTTTTCGAAAACCACTCACATTTATTTGCAGATCTTGGTGCAGGTTGGTTAATTCAGGAAAATGTTTCCAATGCAACTTCCAAAATCTTTAAAGTTTGCTGAATGTCTGACTGATTTGTATGTTATTTTTTTTAGAATTTGAATTCTTTTCAGCTAGATTGTAACTCTGGGTTTATTTTTGTGTGAACATCAGAATCAATACCACGTAGTGGATTAATCTGTACAAACGAGTCTTAAATTTCGTTCATCATTAGGATGGTCCCAAGCAACCCATATAGGTGAAAGAAAGGCAAACAAAGGGGGAAATAAACGGGGATATATGTTGGAAAATAAAGGGGAATAGCAGGAAGATGCACCAGAATGTCTGCTTTTTCACCTGTCATGAGGAAATCTTGTGAATTCTCCCTGTTTTGTTGCTGCGTTTCATGTCTCCAAATTGTATACTTTCCACTTAACTGCACGACAACTTGTCTACTTTTGGTTCGAATTCTTGACTCACCTTTTGCCCAACCCCAAATGTCTCCTATGTTCACATTTATTTCCATAATAAACCAGACGACAACTGCAGTCGACGTTAAAGATGGTACTTATTTAAAGAAAATTACTGAAAAAATGCCATATTGTACAAGATTATGGATAGTAGACAAGTACTTGAGCAACGATTGTTATTTATTTTCATTATGAATGCCACGTCTTATTGTAATCTGCGATCTGCAAAAAAAGGCTATAGTTTACTAATCAGGCACGTGCACTTAATTATTAGTGGATTTAAAACCAGACAGGCTTTCTCAACAATCACTCAGAATTTCACATGCAAGTTAGAAAATAAGCTCATGTTAAAGAATGTTTATTAAAAACGAAGTTAGATATGAAAAATATTTCACTAGTAATGCCTTTATTAAACGGATGTTTGACTATTACGAAGCAAAGTGATATTCCTATGAATTTTGAAATTTAATGAACCGAAAATAATACAACTATCTCTAACTGCAATAGTTTTTAAGCAACTGTCTACGTGAAGCCATGCTTACGGCTATGTTCGTTAATACTGAACATTGCAAATATTTTTTTAATTTTATTTATTTAAATACATAAACATTAGTACAAGGGGACACCAAATAGATATGCGCCACACAAATTATTCGATTTGTGTGTGGACTGTGATACTGCTAGGGTGCCCAAACCGAAGCAAATGGTTTTCTTAGGGAGCCACACACAGAGCCTTCGATCTAAAGGTCTGATCCACAAGGCAGTAGAGCAACGTCAGGAGATGCAGTCCCATGGTAGCCGGTGACCGACACTTGGTTCATACGCTATTTCTTCTTTCAGGATCCTGGAGCCTATGTGCACCATTGGTTTGGAATCAGGATTTTCCAGCCAACTCTTGTAGATGTACCCTCCGTGTCCACCAATTCGGCTATAGCACTAAGCATTCACTTTTCATCCTCTCAATTTCGTAAACAACACCCCCGCCGCAAAAAAGCAGTGAGTAGGACATCTCTGGCAGTGGTTGTTCGCACGTGGCCAGGTGAGAGCATTTTGAAAGGGAGAGCTGACTCTCCCCACTCTCGGCCGTACCAGGGCATTTTGTGGCTTTGCAACTATAGTACAGCAGCGAATAGTTGAGTTTAAATTAGTACATATATATTCCTGTTCTCTTCGATTACGCTTTTGTATTCTGTCTCTATCGTGAAAGTACCCTTGCGCCATGATGTCATACAGTTTTTCAAGTTCTTTTTCGGTGAAGGATGAGGATAGGAACCGAGTTGTTAATGCTCCTGAATGTTTTGAAAAAAAGTTCTTACTTCGTATGCACCCGTAAAACCTGAATTTATGAAGTGCCATGTAGATTAAAATGGCTGGCAGCTTCAGGTGTCGTGGCGTATGACAAAAAATAGCGCGTAGACATTTTAAGATTATCCAACCGCGTCAACATGGCCATCTGCAATATGAACGAATAATCCAATGAATTTTGTTAACGTACAAATTTTTCCCTAATGTTCTCTTGCTGAAGACATGCGTCCAACGTCCCCGGTTCCACTTCAGATGACAAAGGGAACTACAAACTTGATAGTCCGAAATCAAATTGCCGCGGATGTTTACGCCCACCAGACTTCGAGATTAGCTGCATAATGTTGGCACTGAAGTCTGAAACAGCAGACCATACGTTCTGCAGTACAGCATACAGTCTATCAAATCTTAAGTACTTAACTCAGTCAGACACGTGACTTATCCGGCCGCTAACGCACTGCTCACACGCCTAGACTTGAACGTTGAGGGCGACATATCCAACTGTGTCGAACTACTTTACTAACATCTTTAAAGTAAACACACCTATTTGGCAATCGGTGAGACAAGTGTCCAGCAACCGAAATTTAGGATATTGGACGTGGATGTTTCCAGTATGCATCTCGGCCACATCCATGTCAACGGGATTGTACAGAAACCCTTATTTTCGTTTCAATGCACCTCTACAAAATGTTACATTACCATACTGACCTCTTCCGCTTCTGTTTGTTTATTGGCAGAGTGTTTACATCCGTAGAACTGTTGACATCGTAAACATTCAATTTGTTGAATGAAGCCAACAACTCCTTTACAGTCTGGAAACGATCGTTTTTATGTTTGTAACTCACCGCATTCGTGGATGACCTTACACTTCATGACTGGCCAGTTGTCATCTGATTGGGCACTGTTTTGTAGGTGCATATCAGCAAGGTCCGTAAGATAGAGACAAAGTCCTTTTCCCACAATCCACTGTTTTGCTGCAATCAGAACCTGCCTTATGCTCGGTGCGTCTATAATTACGTACTGCTTGTTGGTCGGCTAAGTAGGGAATGGTTTAAAGTAATACCATCAGCAAAAGTTAAAAACAATATATTCACATAGACGTATGTAGCAATGGAACAATCACTGAATTAATAACATATTTAAGGGCAATATATTTATAATTAACATCCTCAATGGAAACATATGTGTGCTCATGACTAACTGCCGAGCACATAAATATTCCTATGTCACTAAAATAGAAGAATTCTTAGAATTAATTCCTTGGGTCTGTAAAATGATCCAAATGTCGTAAGTCCATTTTTCCCTACATCAGTTACAAGACCAGGCTTTCCGTGTGCCAGAATAACATCATCCGGCGTAAATGTTATTTTTTACATTCCTAAGCATAATCACCTGTTTCCCTGAGTGTGCCTTAACGATTGTTTTATAGCATCAGTCGATATGCTAGCTTGAAGCCTATCATAGAAAGATATCTCCGCATAACACTGAGCTGCTTGTTTGGCTACAGCATACCCACTATGCACTGATTTCTTAATGTGCTTCATATAAAGCTCGAATGGGAAAGTGGAAAAAGGATCTAAAGGCCTATGCGAACGAAAATCATCAGGAAGGTACTTCAACAAATACACATTATAAATTACGTTTTCAGGCCCATAACACCGTTCATATTCCTCAAGAAATTGCTGTAAACCAATCGATTGTAAACCGAATCCATAACACTGTTATGTAATCTTGGATGTGCTAACAAATAAGTCGCTAATGCTAAACGTTTGAAATTAAGGTACAAGGGTTGTGGTAAACTTTGTTGAAGAATTATGGGGCCTAATTAAAGAAGAAACAGTAGGCACTCTATCTTTTTCCATACTAAGACGAAGTTTAATGTGCGACATTTACGTTGAAAGTCGGAAGGCGTACTTGATACGCAACTTGATATTAACTTATATTTTATATCCCTAATTACATACTTGTTCATGTTTCTTAGTCTTTTGTGAGAAAGTTCCACCCATATATTAATTAGTTTTTTCATCTCAATCACAAATCCGCATTATTTCTTCCTGACAGTCGAAAAAGCAGACATTCTGGTGCGTTTCCCTATTATTTCCCAACTCATTTTCACCTTTATGGGTTGCTTCGGGTGTACTTCCAGGTTTATACGTTTAAGGAGGCTCGTCAAATCTGGTGTTTTGAACATACGCAACTACATATCTGTAGGGATCATATTCATTGTGATAAGGATTAATAAATAAAGGGAACCGGAGTCTATGAGTCTTTTTATCATTAAATTGTGTAGAAAGGCGTGGGATTCTTAAATACGTTTCATGTAACAACCTTAAAGTGTTGTCAATGGTATTAAATGACGTTGGTTTCAACAATTGCAGTAGCGGGGATAAATCCATTCTTTGCCATAGTTCTGAGAATACCATTATCTTATGTAGAGTATCCGCTCATTGATAACGGAGTTTGATTTTAAGATCACTAGGTTGCAGGATCAACTTTTGGTACGTTTTAGGATTAAGTATATCCCTCGCACAAAACGTTTTACTCGAAATTGAGAACGCGAGTCCTTTCTAGATTGTTATTCCTGGAAGTCATTCATTTATTTTTCTCTCAACTCTCATGTGGTTCCTTGTAACTTTTGGTTTCTGTTTATATCCCATATCTTTAATCGTAAGCTTGAATGACGTTTGACAACTTGGACCAATACACATCCGTACTAGATTCCACGTTTTTTTGTCTATATTGTCCGTACTTACTCCTTGGCTTTGTTACCAAAAGATCTAATCACAAATGCATAATTTCGATCTGAATTAATTCTAGGTGATTGGACATTACCAATAACCAATATTCTCTTAGGACGTATGAACTTAGAATGATACACACTCCAGGCCTTACATTGTGATAGTAAAGTCTTGTCTGTCATGAGCTTTAGCAGTAAGACGGCTCTGTTCTGTGGGGAGTGTACGGCTGTAAAGAAACAAAGTTCTCATTATTCTTTTCCTATCTGTCTACAACTGAAATACACAAAAGAAACAAAGTATTTTTTTAAAAATCAAGTTTTGTAAGTTCATTTGGTTTA
The DNA here is from genome assembly GCF_000237925.1 of Schistosoma mansoni. NCBI lineage: Eukaryota > Metazoa > Platyhelminthes > Trematoda > Strigeidida > Schistosomatidae > Schistosoma > Schistosoma mansoni. Next base: position 29,510,994 of record NC_031502.1, on the reverse strand, counting down.
CTACTTGTTTGCAAAGGTCTAGAAGTACATCATTTTTGTTCTGCATTATTTTCTCATAATATTTACGTCGTACAATCAACTAAAAACCTTGTTTTACTAATCTAACAAATTTTATACTCCCACTGCACAAGAATTCTGTGTTTTAAAGTGAATCCCCCTATTCTTAACACTTCAGATATCTGTGAAAAGGACGGCACGCGGTGAGCTAGACTGTAAAGCTAGGACTCGCAAACATTCAAAGAAACCAAAGTCGACTGGTTGTCCTTCCGCAAAGTTGTCAGGAATTAATATCGATTTAGACAAATTAAATCAAACTTGTAGCGTTAACAAGGAATATCCCAAGAATAAAAAGCTTGGCCGTAAGTCAAAAAAGAGAGCAAGTATTTTTGGTATTGCTAATGTATTTATTTATTCAGATCTTACAAAAATCTATTTCTGAGACCAAAGGTAACAATCAAATCTCATTGTTTAAAGTAATGCTTATAATTAAACTTTGACGTGATATATTTTTGTTGTAGATTGAGTGACATTTTCACTTCAGAGTTACCCTATAGGTGTATTCGACAAATGCTTTGCCAGTGAATATTATATTTGATATCAACTATTTTTATGTATGCAGTGAAATAAACTCAAAATTATATTCTGAACCTGAGACTTGATAAGAATACCCTATTACTTTCATAAAAATACAGCCAATATAGCATTCTAGGCTTAACAAGTGACAAATCTGGATGTTTTTATATGTATCAACAAACAAACGTAAAAACAGTGTGCCGTATAACCTTCTTTAAGACATCAAAGGGGGAAGGAGTTTTGAAAAAAACTTACTGAAAGTTATTAAAGGAAGAAACGTTGACTGTAAGCGAGAGTACTGATTAGTTTTAAAGCTGCATAAGTTTGTAATAAGTCAAGTCTCTTACGTGAGCCTCCACAAAGCTTACTGAATTGTAAATTTTCCTTCTTTCTGTGGATGCTACCGCATAGGACTTGAAATTCCCCAAGATTTCTTACCAGACGTCTCCTTCCTTTCCTAAATACTGATATGATTATCAAGCGACTCAATCTGATAACAGTCAAAATTCGTACCTGTAGGATGTAGAAAGTTCTTGTTATAATTCATCACAATTCGCTACCTTGCTATATCTCGCCCCTGTAATCTAAGTAACAATCTCATTTCGTCTCTATATTTTAACATTGATGTTTCTATTGACTAAAAATTTTTTTTCCCGAAATACTCTGTAGTATCTGTTCCTTATAACAAAAGGTCGCCCACTTATAATTCACATGGATATTTACAGTTATTTATAAGCTACACAGAAAAGCGTCTCAATAGAAATAATCCCTAGTCCTTGAGCTTATTCTAGTTGATCAACAAATAAAGATAATCTTAACACTATATTTTGTTTTCTTCCTTTTAAATAAAACTTTATAAACGTATACGATTTTTCGTTATTAAGGGCTAACGCATGGAACACGAAAATTGTTGCTTACTAGTCTACCATGCAGTGTCAACCAAACCATTTTGAGGGATATTTTTCCATCAGTTATTCATTTGAATTTGCGTAATACAGCTGGTTCGAAGCACGCGCTTTTAGACTTTTCAAGTAATGACGATTACTTAGATGCTGTGAATCGTTTAAAGTCAATCGAGTTTGACGGTACTAAAGTAAGTATATGTTGTACATTTAGCATACTTTAAGTAACCTCGGTTTCATCGTTTATTTTTTCTGTTTATTTGTCACAATTTGTTTTGTGAGGTGTACTTACAAATAATTTTTTGTCACTTGTCATGTCGCTTATTTTCCAAGTCTCGCACTCTTTGTTGTCGAATGAGATATGATGTCCAGAATAAAATTTTTGAACATGAATTTTAACAGTTGGGTCGCGTGTCTAAGTTTCACTCTTCATCCTTTTTAGTTTTGTCCATCTATTAGTATCTATAGTCGTCGCACAAGTGATATGTTTTTTTTCTAGCGTTAAGTTTGTTACTATTGTAGTGGATGTCGAGTCGTGGACGGACTATGATCACCACTACTATTCGATTACGTGTCCAAAAACGACTTGGTTCCCTTGATAGCCCGTAAATCAGAAGGCTTTACTAGTCCAGATCAAGTATATTTATTGGCGATCTCGTGGTATCGAAATAATACCGAGACGTGCCAAAGAGTACAAGCGAATAAGCAGTGCGTGAGCAAGCTCGAACCAAACAAGGCGGAGAGCGGAACAAGAAGTGAAACTGATACAGTTAAACAAATACAGTAAAACAATCTCTGGTACAATTGGTTACAATAATAATAATTGTTTCCGTTATTCCAATCGTGTTCTTATCGAGACTGGCCGGTCACTACACTATCATCAAAAGCACCTCTTAGACACTAAGCACTTAACATCTTCAGGACACCTTCAAATTGATCAAAGAAATCAAAATCCACAGTTTAGAAAACTAAAATTTAAGCTATCTATGGATTTTCATTCAATTAGTCACCAACGACCTAGGATCGGTAAAAAATGTAACGGTTTGATTCAACATGCTTAAGCATAATGAAATTTATTAAACAAAATGAATAGGAGCTAAAAATCATTATACCAATGGCGAGTAAAGGATTCTGTATAATTAATTCCCTTGATAAACATTATTCCTGATTTACAAAATGGATAATCAAAATCATAACAATAGTAAAGTAAGCATGAAAGATATAGTTTAAAAAAATCAAAGCTTTAGCGAAATGATGTTTGAAATATTCCAGCTTACTGGATTTAAAGGAAGACGAAAAACAAATACATTTACACTGCTCCGACCGATCTCAAACCATTTCACCAAAGTTCATCAGCCATTGATGATGCTCACTATGAGAATACCGACGTAAATGTCCGTCCCTTAACTCTGTCTAACAGTTAGTAACTTTATGGAGTAATACCGCGGTTTGACTGCCCGTAACGTTTTTACAGATTCTGAAGTGTCAGTGATGTTTGGATTCATGAATTTCAATTCATGAGCTTAAATTGTGAAACAATCGAGAGACAGTTGAACATGAGTAAAAATTTCATTTTTAGATCAGGTAATGTTGTGCTCTTACCCTACTTTAATACCTACGAATGTATAATGAAATAATTGGTCATAAATCTTATTTTACTCTTGTGTTTTGTTTTTATTCTTTGGAAGGAAAGTGTATCTATAATATTTAAAGAATTACTAGAACGTTTGAAGAATATTTCTGCATCATACTTAACTTTCAAGCAAAGCTTATCATCACAAATAATAATAGTTATGACAATAGTAATGCAACTTGGCAACCAAGTGCAAATTAACTTACTTGGCTTTGATCCACACTTGTCTGAGAATTAGTGATACTAACCAACTGCCCAAACGAAAGTAAATGAAGTGTAATTTGAGTTTGGGACCTAATGGTTTAACGTCGTTTGGTTTAATCACTAGACTGCCACTCTGATTATATTCACATCAGACAATTAAACCGTATACTGCCTTAATCTTGCTTCAAATATTACATATCTGTCTAAATATTCTGTGCACACGCTTCAATTTATTCATGTGCCTTTTTAAAAAAATAATTATTTGTTATCTAGCCAAATTATCAAGCGGTTGTTGGATACACAGAAAATACAGTCCAGTCTAATCTATCAAAACAATTTGTAACTAATAGTCCCAATTGTTTAATTATACGAAACTTGCCATACTCACTCACTGCGACTGAGATTAAAGAACACTTCCCCATGGCCAATCGTGTTCATTTAGGTGTAAATAAGTTTGGAATATTCAATGGGTAGGTACTATTTTTCTTTACCACTTTAAATGAAGCGTAGTACTTATTAGGTATTACTTTATTGAATCATACATAGGATTACAACTATTAACATTATTAGATTGATCTCAAGATGTCTCATGATCGATTAGTATTTGATTCAGGTGGTCATATACATCTGTATAGTTATTGAATCAAGTTCGAGTTGAGTTATTGAGTTTTATTAGTGATAAAATATGACCGTCGTATTTGCAGGAGAAGATGCAATTAAGATAAAATAATTCAATATTACTTGTCTCCTTGATGGGCTCTTGTAATAATAAATAGCGATTGTTCCTACAACCGATTACTGTGAACTTTCTCATCCCTTTTGTAGCTCTATCTTAAGTAGAGAGAAATAGATCAAACACTAACTAAATGGTTCATTAAACTCATCGAAGAAGAATGAAGCGAACTCTAGTGGATGTGGGTATATGTACTTTGCCTTCAATAATAATGTAAAAAGTAGCATACTAAAACATCTACAAGCCAATCAAATCGAACCGAAGGCCTCCAGCTGCCACGGCAAGCACAATAGCCTTAGACTATTGGGTCGCCGTCCAACTATTTAAAGTCCCAGCTTTAGTAGTTTGTCGTAAAATAGCACGATCGTCATTCAAGGGCTTCGGTTGTGAACTGCCTCAATTCTGACGTATTTGACATTAGAGATCATGACTTCTCACTAGAGCCATAGGAAACTCGTGAGGACCAATCGCTTGTGTAAGCATATGCTTATCACTTATTTATCAACACTTTTTTGTAGAGAATTCATATAATTTAATCTAATGGTATTGGTTCCACTCGCTGTATGGGTTATTTGTTCCATACTGCTCAAGTCTCAAACTAAAAGGAACCAGTTTTACAATGCTCTATGGTTTTCAATAGTTCTCCAGTTCTTCGTACTAACTCATAATAAAAGTCATTTTGAGTTCAGATATTATAACTGATTATACTACTTCAAACTTTGATCTATCATATTCATAGTTCCATTAAATTTTATTTTTAGTTCATGTACATTAGAAATGAAGAATAAGGATGATCTTCAAGTTGTTATAGATGAATGTAAACATAAATATATTAATAATCGACTGGTTAGAGCAAATCTACAATGTAAATCCAAATCGGAATCGTCCAAACCTCCCTATGCAAGTTATGGTTTGAAACTGAAAGAGGTACCCAATGTGATTGATGATGATCGAATTAAAGCATTATTTCCCGAAACATCTTTGACTGGTTTAAGCTCGACATCACGTAAAGATTCCAATACTAGGTAGGTGGCGTTTGTCTAAATAACTTGAGAATTCGTCTGAAAATAAAAAATACATTTTTAAAATTTGTGACACCACGGATCTTCGTGGAACGATCAGTTGAGTGGAACTCATCACTATACATCAACTTCATTAACTATGAAAAAGGCGTTTGATAGTGTGGATAGGAAGAACTTATGGGGCCTTCTTCGACACTATGGTGTACCTGAAAAGATCTTCAATATCATATGGAATTCATACGACTCACTACAGTGTAAAGTAGTGCATGGAGGACAGCTGACAGACGCATTCCAAGTGAGGACCGGAGTCAGAAAAGACTGCTTACCTTCCCTCTTTCACTTTTGGTGATTGACTGGGTTATGAAAACCCCCACATTTTAGGGGAAGCACGGAATATAATGGAAAGCTTGGATGGCACTAGACGATTTGAACTTTTCAGATGACCTGGCCCTTCTATTCCATACACACCAAAAGATGCAGATCAAGACAGCCAGTCTAGCAGCAGTCTCTGTATCAGTAGGCCTGAACATACACAAGGGAAAAGGCAAGATCCTGAAATACAACACAGAGAACACGATCCCAGGCACACTTGATGGAAATACTCTGGAAGAGTTGGAAACTTCCACGTATCTGTATCATCGATGAACAAAGAGGATTTGATGCAGACGTAAAGGCAAGTATTGGCAAAGCAAGGGCCATATTCCTACAATTAAAGAACATTTGGAACTCAAAACAACTCTCAACAAACATCAAAGTCAGAATCTTCAGTACGTACGTCAAAACAGTTCTACTGTAAGGAGCTGAAACTTGGAGAACTACCACAACCATCATCAAAAAAGTACACGTATTTGTAAATAGTTGTCTGCGTAAGATACTCAATGTCCGTTGGCCAGATACCATCATCATCAGCTTTCTGCGGAAGAGGCCAAATCAGCTTCAATCTGAGGAAGGAATTAGGAAAAGACGTTGGAAGTGGATAAGACATACATTGAGGAAATCACCAAACTGCATCACGAGTCAAGCCCTAACTTGGAATCCCGAAGGGAAACGAAAAAGAGGAAGGCCAAAGAACACACTGTGCCGAGGATTGGAAGCATACATCAAAAGAATGAATGGCAACTGTAAAGGATTGCCCAGGACAGGGATGCATGGTAAATGCTGGTGGGTGGCCTATGCCACTCCACGAGGGGTAACAGGCATAAGTAAGTTTTGCAATACGTGCTGCATGCATATGTGTCTATCACTTGTAAATTATACTAATTATGAGTAGTGTAGTTCTCTACTTAAGCTTGTGTGTGTGTGGGATTTTAATGTTGATTTCAGAGCGTAAAATAAGATAAAGGTGAGGTTTTTGTGGTCTATAAATCTCTATCATGTGGTTATGGGGTTAATTCATTATCCACATTGACTGGCAACCATACCATGGGACCTCCGAGATAAAAGTGAGGGATCTAAACTGATCGTAACCCAGTAAAAGATATTTTCAGATGTGATACTTCGAGCCATGACATCAGTATGCGAATATGTTATGTGTTGTTTTTTTAATATTTTTTTAGCTTGGGAATAAATGCGTCTGTGTAATGTGTTAGTAGTTCTATGCTTTTTGCCAGGAGTAAGCTAAAAAGTAAAGCATATGTATTAGTAACTTTACGTTGAATTTCACTGTATCAAATTCACAGTATTTATTCAGAATGTGCTCTTAAGCTGCAATTCTCATGTCTTCGATGTTGCTTGTAAGACGATCATCAGACGTATTTATTTATTAGTTATTTATCGATAGATTTTGTTGGTATATACTATAAACAGTATTATTGGTTTGTTGTTTTCCGTTCATGGCCACTAGAGAACTTCGTTACCAGTAGTTGGGTCTATGGTAGTAATTGTTATATTAAGCACAAAAATACGAAAAAATTGTTTGGCGAAAACAGTCAACTTGTTTTCAGGTTACTGGTTCATTGATGGTTTTACTGTCTTCATTTTTTTCGGGTACTTGGACACATCGTTACACATATTGCAAGCTCGTCGTGTTTCTTTTTATTAGTAATGCCTTTGATTGGTTACGCGAAACTATGCTGCGGGATTGTTTCTTATGGAAAACATCTTTTTAGAAGTTAACATGTTGAACATTCTGTACATAAATACTTTAGCTCGCTTGATGATATACAACTGTCTATTTCCGTTGTTGAAGTAGTAGTTAAGCTATGTAGGTTCCTCACTAATGCCTGAATAAATGTGTATTCGTAAATATGAGGTTGAAGTGTTGGCCATAATTTACAATGACTTAGTATAGTTATTTTTAATCTCCGTAAACTTACGTTTAGATACAATCTGAGAAAAGTAACTAAAAAATTTTAATGTAAACTTGGTTTTACTACATATCTGCTAGTTTTATCTTAACATATACGTTTTTCTTTACATAGAAATGTGTTCATCTTCTTCAAAAAGAGTGCTCAGCGTAAAGCGGCTTTTAAGATGTTCAAGAATGAAGTTGTCATGGGTTATCCAATTTCCTGTCGATTATGGGGTACGAATGTTATTTAACTTGCTTTTTATTGCAAAATTCTACTAAATAAAATACATTTACAGCTACACGAAAGCGGTTATTACTTTGGCACAATGCCAGGAAATATATCACGTGACATCACCATATACACCCATATAATTAAATTCCCTCCACTCATGGGAATGAGGAATAACTAAAACACATGTTTATACTCAATGGTTCTTTTACGAGTTAGTGGCCTGCCAGTGGTAGGCAGGTAATGAAGTATTGTGATGTTTAGTCTCCTGGTCTGTGTTGGTTATTGGCGAAATGTCTTCTAGTGAGTGTGGTCTTTGTATATGGATATGACGGCTTGTAAAGTTTGATGCTATTCGCCTCACAATCCACAAGCAAGCCATCGGTATCCATCTTTCGTACTATCGGCATATGGTCTCGCTTCCAATTGCCATAACGGTGAGGAGAACGGCAAGTACACAAGCGTGTTAGTGACAAACCGTTTACGTTTACTTCGCCAATTAGTGTGAACTTATGACGCTCGTCATGTATACGCTTTATAATCATGTTTAACGTATGAAGAACGATTACATTCATGTAAGGAATTCGATAAAGAATAGAGAGAAACAGCAAAAACGTTTTTGATCGAAATAATTACGCTTTCCCTAAGTACATTACAAAGCCTTTTCTTAATTTAGGATGCGTACACTCCGTTGATTTTAAGGAAACAAATGGCTTGTTGGATATACTAGTTTCCGAAAATTACATCGATAGGTACAAATTTTCCAACAATTTGGAAAACGTGTCAAAAAATTATATCACATTAACGCCTTTATGATAGAGGAATTGACAACAACAGGCAAAACCCTAATGCTGAAAATTATTACTAGCAATTACGTTTCTGGCACCGTCCAAAAAGCACGTGACCATAGCCAACTCTTTTTATAGAGTCTAATGAAGAAGTCATTCGTGTGAGTGCAAAATTTAATCAAAATATTTTGTTCTTGCTGGTTAACGGATGTTTTTTAGGAAATGTAACTGATCTGTGTCAAGGAGCTATTAATTTTCCAACGTTTACGTCACTAAAATAGTTGGAATTTTGCTTCGTAGATGGATTTTTTACTCGTTCTTTGTAAATAATTTATCTATTTTTATTTTTTTTCAGTACTATGTTATTTTCATTTATCTATTTTGTGTCTTTATGTTGTCTCAAAATGTGAAAACATGAAGCAAAGTGTATATGTACTGGATCTTATGTCCGATTGCATATATGATCTCAAAAAGCGATTTGTTGACTCGATTTTGTCTTTTTGGCAAACTGTAAATTAACAAGTCAACTAAGTCGAATGACCGTTGTTCACGTTCACGCAGCAATTGTCTGTTTTTCTGCTTGAGTTTTGTTTAATAGCTCAAAATGAAACAAATTTGTGTTTTTTGGCACATCTAAAATATAATTTAGAAATAATATGACCATAATAATGTCAAATATAAATTCACTTGGTCCCAGAGTGGACATCAACTCTAAGATGTAGGTACATCCAGCTGATGAGTCCCAAATGGAACGAAACGCGCGTCTTGGATTCCACTGCTAGCCACTATCCATCTTTGCTTAGAATTACTGTGAATTAAGGCGATACGCACAGTATGCACATATGCCAATAAGAGGCTGGTGATATGCTAGATGCTATTTTGAGTTCACCTTACTCGTAAACGGAACGAAGGTCAACGACATAGTGACACGATAGGCTATTCTAATCCGTTGTCCCCGGTCCCGCTAACTAGATCAAGAAGTCTTGATGAGGCGTAGAGAATGTATTCTACAAGCACCCAGAAAATAAGAGGTCACTAAGCACACAAATCAGGCTTATTTATACAATGATAGAAACGCCCTTGAGAGAGCGACAAAATGGCGTACTAAGAAATCCGTCAGCCAATGACAGTCAAGGGATTCCGAGTGGAAAGTGTAAGCTGTATGTCAACTAGGCGTTTCTTGGCACGAAAACACAAAATTCAAATTTTCAGAATAAAATTACAAAATTAGGGCCTTTTTCAAGTGAGTTCTGGGGATCTGACATCCCCAACAACTGGTCAACTGCAGTCCTAAACATCAAAGGGAAGATTCAGGTAAACGATACCAAGTGAATTTAAACTTCACCCCATTGCACAAGCAAGTGGCTATCAGGACTCAGTAGCTAAGAGGATAACGCGATGGTGTTTGAAGCAAACGGTACTGGGTTGGAGTCTCAGAGTGAACATCGACTCTGAGATTCAACCGCTTTGCTGCTGGATATTGTTACACATATTGAATATTTACTGACCAGTTAGTCAGTTTATATATTTTCACTTTCGACTTTATTTGGCAACATTTCACTGCCTAGAATGTTCATTAGTTTAGCATACATCGTGTTATCACAGCTTAATTAAATTTTTCAAATTTCTACCCTTAGTTCCTACTAGTCGAAGGCGTAAATCACAGACAAAGAAAATAGAGGAGAAAGTGAACGATACAGTTTTAAATTATAAAGTACCCAAGTCAAGTGAGTAATGGGTTTTAATCTCTCCATTTACCACCTTTATAAATAAATTTGACTCTGATGATACCAAGAGCATGGTAATGCATTAAAATTTCAGAACTTCACTACAATGGATTAATTTCGATTTTAGTTGAAATGTGCGAAACAAATCAGAATATTCCACAGCTTTTCATGATTTCGGCTCCGTGAGAATTCAGGATAGGGGCACACGTCGTTTCCTTTTCGTCATTTACGCCTGCGCTCCCACTGACTGCAGCCCGGATGAAGTGAAGGATGACTTGAAATAGCTAAACTCTCAGACATAGTACTCGTAGCAACTGTATTCAGACAATCGCTTATTATTAACAAGCACTAATTATAAGCATAAGGAGAGACATCGTTTAACATGGAGACCCCATGCACCAAACCAACGATGGACGCAAATATACCATATTGCCATCAGTCATCGTTGGAGAGGCTCATTAGAAGACTTTCGATCGTTCTGGAATACCTGTTTGGACTCCGATCATGCCATAATACGAGCACGTATTTGTTTTCGCCTCACTCGACGCAGAAAAACAACATTAAGAAGACCCATTAGAATTGAACTCAGTGACGAGAAAGCCAAACGTAGATTCCAGAAACAACTGAATTCACATTTAGGTAGTTTTGAAAATGAGGCTGACCCAGATGTTGCTTGGAAAGATACACAAACAGCTGTGGAAACAGCAGTGAAACCTATTGATGATTTAAACCAAATGGTCATGAAAAAACTAATGGATTTCTACTAAGTCTATTGCACTGATAGACTCTCATAAACTCGTCCCATCAGGCTCCGAACACGATGAAGAACGAAAACAAATCAGATCCAGAATAACCAAAAATCTAAGGAACGGCCGTGAGCAGTAGTGGGCAACGAAGGCAAAAGAGATGGAAAAGGCAGCTGCTGGAGGTAACACCAGACAACTAAACATGGCCATTAAGATTAGAAGATACTCGTAAGTTACTAGTATTTGACCATAGATGTCTTAGAAATATTGCTCACATCTGCTGAGATTACTGGGTAAGTAATGGTGCGGTTAGACTCACGGTATTAGGGAATGATGGTAAATCAGTTGATGAGGTTGTAAATCTCCATCGACTGAGATGATTGGGCCACGTGGTACGTATGTCTGAACACCGGTTACCACGACGCGCAATGCTAACTAGTGTTGGGGATGGCTGGAAGAGTGTTAGGGCGACCAAACCAAAACGTAGCATTAGTCCTTGAAGTCACTAACTTCTGGTCTTAGCAATGTTGGTAGGTGCAGACTACTTGGTTGGGGTCCGTGTGACTATCGTAACCAATGGTTGGAGACTCTGAGTGACATGGCTCAGAATCGATCACAATGGCATAGGTGTATACACTCTTTGTCTTCCCTTAAACTGTGGGATTAAAATTGCTTTATACCTTTCTTTCTTCGAACTAATTCCTTCTTCCTGTACTATCTTTTTGTACACAATCTTTTATATATTACTACAATTGAAGTAATTGCTTATATGAATTTTGTGTTCTTGTTGTGCTAATGAGGTGTGGCAACTTGGACCGATGCACATATGTGCTTGGTCCTACGTTGTAGCCGACCGGTTTCTGATAACATCCCAAGCGTCTAATTTAGACCCCAGCCAGGGAGTCTTAATTAGTCGACAAATGGGCTAGGCCTATGCAGTCTTTATTCATGCCACGACACCATGTCATATACTGATCAAGTCTACGCTTTCTACCTCCATCCCAGCGTCGGGAAACAAAGCACGATGTAAAAGTCTCTGTGATGACGTTCGTAAAACATTTCCGAACCACTGAATCTGAAGACGGTGACATCAATCATATCATCGTAACTGCCCTCAGAGACTCGTTGCCAAACTTCAGGATCACCAACATGATGTTGCCGCTGTGTGTCAGACTTTTATTTATGTATTTATTTGTTTATTTGGATATATAAATATTGGTATAAGGGGGGCACCAAATACATATGCGCCACACTATAAAAAAGAGGTTGTGGAGAGATAGAAAATCTAAGGTACGTATAAAAAGATGAACAACAGCGAACAGAAATTAGTGTTTGAGATTGAAATACTACTAGTAATAATAATAATAATAATAATAATAATAATAGGAGAAACAGTTCAGTTAGTAAAAATACAACCGCAAAGAATTCTTTCAGTTACAGCAGGATCGCCATTGGCTTCTATTCTAAGCAATATCTGATTACGTTTCTAGCCACTGTGTTACACCATCTCTAAAACCCCAACCAGGGAGTCGTGAAGGACCAACAGAAGCCCGTCCTGCATAGCTTTATTTTATCCCGCGACACCATGTCATACACTGACCACCTCTCTGACTTTTCCAACCAGTCACGACGTCGGTAAATAATGCACGACGTGGAGTTCTCTGGGACTACATTCGTAGAACATGTCCAAGCCACTGAGGTCAGTGTTTCAAGGTGGTGTTACTAATTGAATTGTCGTTGCCATGCCCGAACACACACAGTGCTGACCCTCCTCATTACTAACATGGTGTTGCCACTGGATGTCAGCAATCCTTTGGAGACAACAATGATCGGACTTAGAGTCGTCTAACATCCTCAACTTGGAGAGGCCAGATTTCACAAACATAAAACAAAACTGCTCTCACCGACGCGTTGTAGATCCGACCTTTTACAGCCAGACTAACATCACCAAAGCGCTAAAGATGACTCGGATTGACATAAGCCGCTCTGACTTTCATTATAGGCTAATTGATATCATCACTCACACCACCACCAGCACTTATGCAACGACTCAAATACAGGAACTTCTTGACTACTTCAATCTGCTAACTATTCAGGGTGAGTGCAGGATCAGGGTCCTGTCAGTCTTGTAAAAGTACTTCGTTCTTCGAAGGTGCAAAGCACATACCGTACTTACGGACACTAATTGCCAACTAACTAAATGCGGATTGCATGACTCGGGTATCATCGCACAGTAAGATAATATCATCCGCATACTCAAGGTCAAGAATCTTTCTCCAGGAAACGGATCCACACCGTCATTACTTACATCCATCAGAGCTGTTTCCAGAACGTCGTCGATGGCAAAGTTGATGAGGAATGGTGAGATTGGGCAACCCTGACTAACTCCACTGCTTGAATGGTACGATGGAGAGAGGTGGTTGTATGCCCTCACTCTGCCTGGGTTGTTTGTACATAGGGTTTTCAAGATATTAATACACTTTTTAAGCACATTCTTCTTCAATAGACAATCGCAGAGAACAGTCCTGTCTAACTAATCTAATGTGTTTCTAATGTCAATAAACACTACAATTGTTGGCGTGCGATAAGTATGACAGTGTTCTAACCTTTGGCTTCGGGTGAAATTATCAATGCATCTTCGACCAGAGAAAACCAGCTTGCTCCTCGCGATTCAATTTTTACTGGATTTTGAATAATCTACGAAGTATAACGGAAGCCAATAATTTGGACGCAATGGGAGGTGGACTTATTCCCCGATAATTGTTGCATAGGTGACATGAACCCTTTTTAAAGACATGGACAACTATCGACTCATTCCATAATTTGTAACACTCTTATTGCCTGGCTTTTGTGAACATTTCAGTCAGTTCTTTAACCAGGAAGTCGCCACCGTCTTTAAAGTGGGCCGGAGGTAAGTTATCTGGGCCTTATGATTTGTGGCACTACAGGTGTTCGAGTTCCTTTCGGAATCCCGCCTTGTTAGGTGGATCTGTCGTCACAGTCTGATCAATGTTGCCGCGGCGGCAGACCATTTGAAATGTTCCTCAAAAAACTGCTCATCATCCAGGACATCGATAGGTTGATTGATTGACATCCTGTCATCTTTTACAAATTGTTTCACTCACACTTAACTTCTTGCTGCCGGCAACTCGAATGGGTTGAAAGAGCTTCCAGTGATTATTGGGCACGGCTGCTGCTTCCAACTCATTAGCACGCTCTAACCACCTGGCTTCTTGGTCCTTACGCAAGCTTTACACTATTTCATTGTATATCATCACAACCCTCACAAAAATCACTGATAACTACTACTGGCCTCATTGTTATTGTGTGGCGCATACTTATTTAGTGCCCGACCTGAGTATTGAAGTCTCCGGCTAGCACCACAATATCTGTCGAACCCACTTTTTGTAGAAGGACAGATAATTTGTGCTAAAACTCATTCTTGATCGCATCCGGCCAGACTTTCACCATATGTAGATCGATCTCACCAGTCACGTCACCATCAGCACTCACACAACTCTCCAAATGAACGAACTTTTCCGTCACTTCCAACAGCTCACCATAAAGAGTGAATGTTGGCACTGGTTCTTGTTATTTCTGTAAAAGTAATTTGCATTTAGCAGGTGGAAAATACACACCATAAATGCAGACACTTATTGCCGACCGATCAATTACGATTTGTATTTCATGCGTACCATCGCACAGATAGATAATATCATCCGCATACTCACAATCGGAAAGTCTTTTTCCAGGCATCAAATCCACTCCACCATGACTTTCCAGAATGCTGTCTGTGGAAAGTCTGGATAGGAATTGGTAAGATCGAGCAGTCCTGCCTAATTCCGATGCTCGAATAGGACAAAGGGAAGAGGTGTTTGTATGTACTCACTCTTCTTGTTTGTGTACAGAGCCTTCAGGAAACTTCTCAGGCGCTCTCTTCAAAAGTCGATCCCAATGAATTAAGGGCGGAACCGATATCAAGAAGTATAGAGATTTTCGGTCTACTATAGGTGTGGATGTGGTTTAATATTTGGTAGTAGGCGTGGACGTGATCAGTATGTCTGCCTGCATGCTCCTTATGTGCCAATTTTTCACAAGTTTTGGACAGTCTGCGATGAATGACAGAAGCTAATAGTTTGGATCCAGTGTAAGTAGACTCACTCCTTGATAGTTGTAGGGTACATGAATATGAGATAGTTCCCTGTTCAATACATTTCCGAATAAGTTCTTAAATGTAGAATAGAAGAAAAAGCTACAGAAACTTTATTTTTTTTGCTGCATCTTCAATAAAGCTTATTAATTTCACTCGGATTTATTCGAACTCACTGATTTTTTATGTACAAAAGTGGAAGATCAGTGATTAATTTGTGGCCTTCATTTTAATCCTCTAGTAATCATTTGTTGTGCGGAAAGTCACACACTATTTATAGAGTGCTTTGTACGTCCACCGAATCTGGAGCGGGCCTGATACCACGAAACACGTTTGTTAACCTCCAGTGATTGTTGTTGTGCTCTATAAATAGAAAGGTAGTTAGAATAAAATCACTGGAACTTTCAATTTTGGCGCCTACTATTAGAAAAATTTGCCCAATATGTAACCAAAAACAATCACTAGCCTTATTAAGAGCTCTTCATACTCAATCCACATTAGATTGAATTCTGTCACTGCACAGGCCATCTGCAAGGAGTAGTAACTACCAGTTATAACGCAAATCATAAATCTCAAAAATGCGAGGTGGAAAATTGGCAACCAGATGGCAAACAGGCTTATAACTAATTTCGTTGGGGGCGGGCCGCTTGATATCTGGGCTACCTTTTTCTGCCATTTAACTATTTCAACAAGTTGTCTGTTTTATTAATTTTATCTTAACACCTCATTATGTCTATTAATCGCATAACCTATACAGACGCGTTTGTGAAAAGCTTACGTCCTTTCGCTGCAAAAATTACAATAAGAAACATCGTGGTGCTTGGCAATATGCATTTAATAGAATAAACACTAATCAATGTCGATTCCCGAGCTGCTAAATTCTAACTGCCGATCACTAATTAATGAGGTGGACTATCTCCAATTCATACTAAGTCAAACATATATCGTAATTGAGGCGTCATCACAACTTATGAATCTTGGTTAACTGATCTGCAGGACGATTGCTTAGTATTACTACGTGATTTCAATATCTATCGTCAAAATCGACCAAGCAATAAAAAGAGGTGTGGTGGCGGTATAGCTACGTTTGTAAACGTTAACCGGTGTCAATCTACTTTTGCTTGTTTCGAGTTTTCAAATGACTTTATCGGCTGTCTGACTTTAAGACGCCGTTCAAAACACCTGTGTTTACGTTACTAACATCTACATGGCTCCAGACTGCACATCATCTGCGCTATCTGTCTTTGCTGATAAATTTGCTGAATTCGCCGTTACTGCCTTCAGTGGTTCACTTTCAATTGTATGTGGTGATTTCAATTCATGTGACTAGTTTCCTTACATCGCTAGGTCACCTAAATGTAGTAGATTTTCCTACTCGTTTGAATGCTCATCTAGACTTAGTTTTCATTAATGATGTAAGTACACATGTGACTCGCAAACGTACTCCATTGTCTAGCTCGGATCACTGTATAATTCGCATTCTACCTAAAGTATATGGAAAACATGGAAAGAGTACACACTTACACGAGACCAAAAAAGTCATATGTAGGAATTACTCAGAAGAAAATATACAAAATCTGAAAAAACATGTTTCGTACGACTAACTGGGAATTATTTACAGATGACTTACTGGAAAACACCACTGACGTTATCACCTGTTGTCTTAAATTCTGTTTTGATATTTGCTGTCCTACCGAAACCTTTTTAAGTTCTGATCGACTTACATCTCCACAACTAAAACGACTACGGAGGGAAAAAGAAAGAATGTACAAGGAGAAAAACACTATTGAAGTTAGTAATTTAAATGGTCAAATAAACCTAGAGATTAGACGTCTCAACTCTGTGTTTACTCAGAAACTCCTATCTTGTAAGTATGTGGAAACTCTTTGAAGAAATTACAGGGGATAGGCAGACTAGAAGCGATTACCAGCTGAATGTTTGTGACTTAAGTAATTCTTTTGTACGTCAGTCATCTGACATCATGTTCCCTATATCCACAGGTTTGAAGAATAATTGTGTTCCCAGTTTCACTGAAAATGATGTCCGAAAATGTCTCCAGTCACTTAATTCATCCTAATGTTTAGAACATGATGGTGTCCCATAGCTACTTTTTTAAAAATGTGCTGACGTTCTATGTTATCCTTTCAAGACTATCTTTAACAGATCCTTCTCAACTAATCTCATACCATAAATGTGGTGAAAGAAAAAGATAATCCCTATATCTAAGGAAGTGTCTCGCTATAAAAATGTCAAATTTAGACCCATAGCAATAACTTCACCTTTCCTCGAAATAATGGAAAAATTATTGATACTCCCACTTCAACCTGCAATAAAAGAGCACAGTGATTCGTATCAGTTTACTTACAAATGCAAAAGAAGCACATTAGATGCCGTTGCTATTTTGCATCACAATGTAGTGTTCGGGTTGGAAAAGGGTAAGAAGTATGTTCGATGCGCTTTCCTGGACTTTACTTCTGCTTTTGATTCTATTCCAAGACACCTTTTACTTAACAAGCTGATCAGCGTCAACACTGACAGCTGGATAACCGATCGGCTATGTTCCTACCTTTCTGGAATAGAACAGTACACTGTGTTTGAATGAAAGTGTTCAACTACTCTACTGTAGGTGTGCCACACGGAGCTGTTCTTTCACCTCTCCTTTTTTCTTTTTTTCTGCATGATCTTCCATCTTCTACAGAAAACACTTTTGTGAAATATGCGGACAACCTCACTGTATGTATACCGATTTCTACCTCCTTACATCCCATAGAAATGAACGAGTTTTTATCTCGTATTGAATGGTGGTCTGTTGATAATGGTCTCTTACTTAATCCATCTAAATGTCAAGCTGTTAACTTTAGCCTGAGACATGGACAGAACCTATACACTATTTTGGGATCCCATAATGCTTGTGCCATTGGAGACTCCTTGATGAACACAGTGTCGAAGGTCAAATATCTTGGTGTTACTTTTTCCTCTGATCTCTCTTGGTCTTCTCATGTTTTACTGTTATCGAAAAAGCTTACCGTTTGACTTACTACATAAAGAGGCTGCATGCTTTTGGGATTACTCGCCATTTACTCTTACAATTTGTAAATTTTTGCATATTACTTATTATTCTTTACTGTTCTACATTATTCTTTCCCGGGCTTTTGAGAAAAGACTTTGCTGTTTTGCGGAGAGTGTTGAAAGCAGTTAGCAAGATGTGTGGTGAATCTTTTGAGGTCATTATTAATATTGTTGTGGATAGAAATCTTAAGTCTTGCAAACTCTTGGCAGGTGTTATCTTATCAGATACTAACCATCCACTTCATTCATATCTTTCTCCTTGTATATCTTCATGTAAGACGAGATGTAAATACATTGAAATCCATACACGCAAACAGATCTATAAAAGTTCTGTAATACCTTACCTAGCAAACATACTTTGTGACGAACAGGCTGTTAGAGTTGACTTAGTAAATAACCTGTATTCTTAAGCATGTCTCAAATTTGATGATTCGTACAGACTCAGATTTTTTTAAACTTTTTTAATTTCTTTTCTGTTTTATTTTGGTAAAAAAAAAACTTGTTGAAATACCTCGTGCTGAGAATTCTATATTGTGCTAAAATATAATATTGAATAAAGCCATTAATAATAAATAAATAATAATATGTGCGAATGGTCGATAATATTGGTTTATACATCGGTAGTGCATGTTTAATGCATTTTATAATAATAATTGACTCAAGATTAAATATTCTCAAAATACTTGATATTAATAGGTAAACGCCTACAAAACATAGTGCTGATTCATTATTTCCTCCCATAGGCACTGATAAAAAACTGGACACTTTTGAGAACTTCCGGCTAGCGATGTGATCGTACTCTTCATAAGCCTATTCAATTATTTCATCTTATGTGAATCCTGTACTTATTTTAAGCCAAGATGTAACCTGTGACTATGAATGATCATTTATGTTGATGGGGCTCTCAGGAAGCGCGACAAGGCCTACAGAGGCTCTAATGGTACCTAAGAAATCCAATCAAAACTCAGTGGAACCTTTTAAAACAAGCTAAGCTATTCCACTGCGACCTATCCCTGCTAGCTAGAAGACTAGATTAAGCCGGGGAAATCGGTAACTCAATAAGCAACCCGGAAGAACGAACATCAAGCACACAACTCACGCGTACATATACAGTACAAAAATGTTCTTGAAAACGTCAAAAAATAGCATACTGAACGATGAACTCGACTAATGATCTTTAAGGTCCTTCCATGTGACAAACACAAACTGAATGTACATTTTTGGCGCGAGAACGGGAAATCCAAGTTCCCATAATTAAATTACAAAAATAGTAAGTTCATCAAGTAATTTCTGGGGATCTAGCATCCCCACAGTATGTAACAATTAAGCAAAAACATAACTTTTTTTAATTTTTAAATTAAAATTACACAGGCTAAATAATCCAGGCTCATTAGCTCAGCAACAATATTAATTGTCTAATAAGGTTATCTCGACTATGTATCGGCCTGGTCCGAAATCAAAACCTCGTAGAGCAGTTAACTTAATCATGTCTTTTATTTGGAGTGTAGATAAGTCCTTCGTGGACCCCCTTTGTGTATGCGAATACTCATTTTTAACAACACTACGAATTTGTAATAAGATTTTTTGAATTTAATATTACTACAGATGAACTCCATGAAAATGGAATAAAATGGAATATGGGGAAATGTGGGAATGTATCTTCATCCTTTCCCAAGAAGTTAGTATTTGAATCTGGTAGGTTGTTAATATTTATTTTCATTGGTTTATAAAAATTATTCACAAATGTATAATCTTAAAGTACTGTAAATCATTGTCAAGTTAAAACTATTAAAAACACTTTCAATTTCATTCGCTGAGATTTTACAAATATATTATTCCTATTTAATGACTTTTTCAGACATTTTGGGCAAACACATTCTGTTTGTCAGAACACTAAGATTTATTTATATTGATTGGAACAGTGATTTCTGTGTATTCTAATGTAATGAAATCTGCAATATCTTGTTTAACTGTGATCATTTAATTAATAGGATCCTTTTTATTGATATTTTTTTGCTAAGGAATGCATATGAATGCTCTGCTCTTTGAAGTATCATATTCTCTTTCCAATTAATGCTTTATGTAATTTGATGATAGCTTTAGACACGAACTGATATTACCCAAGAAAAACCTTTAAAAATTAGAGATCACTGGACGGCTGTTTTATCTGTATAACTCTTCATTTGTTTGCAACCACAACTCGAGATGAGATCGAACTCAAGACTTCTGGACATAGTAACCGGCGTAGTACCTTCGAACTATTAAATAAAAATCTAGTGTACCTTACTTTCGGTTTTTGTTAAATGGTCATTTAGTGTGACAGTTATTCATCGGTTAGTAAGTGTTCTGCTCGCGAAATAATTTATACCTCGTTAAAAACTATTGGATTTGGTCTGTGAATACTATTTAAATAATGGGTTTGCATAAGTTCGCACCCTACCGGAGAACCTCTACAAAATGTTACGTTTGTTGATTGTTCTTTCGTTTTTCATAGTTCTATAACTGATATCCGCTTTTAGTGACAAATATTTATGTTATTATTTTTCATTTTAGATGGTGAATAAACAGTGGAGACAGGATTTTTTTCAACATCTGTTTTACGGACGATTTTAGTAGCAATACACTAGAGGAACTATACTAATTAGAGTAAAAAAAACAACCTTATTATTTGTACAAAGTCATATACTGATTTAACAAAGATTATGTTGAAAGTTTTACGTGTTCACTTTAAAGTATTCTCATCATCCTCAATAATGTTAACTAACGGAAGTTCCATCATTAATCTGGCCTGTTATCCTAAAATGCTTTTTCCTTATCCGCACCTTGGCTTCGTATGCTTGCACATCTGTACTAAGTATATTTAACCCTCATTTGGCCCTCTGACGAGTACCTGTCACTTGTGAATGTACGGATTGTTCGAAACACATGGCTACCAAACGATTTACAAAATGCTATGCTTATGGAGAAACTAAAATCCAAGGTTTCAATCTGCGATCTAGGGAGACCTGGTAACTTAGTGTATTATTACTAGTACATGTATAGGGGATTCATTTGTAGACAATATGTAACCTTTTACTGATATGTTTAGGCGCTGATTTCGTAATAATCAGAAATCTCATTTCGAACACCGAACAAAGAAGCCCTACTCCCTCTCATGTTTCGTTCATGTAAGAAAATCAATACATCTATAGATTTATATGACTACGAGCTCCTGGAAAATACTCGTTCTGTTGATTTCAGATCTTTTGAAGTGTCCTGAAGAACACTGAATAATCCTACGGTTTTCTTGGTTCCTGGATACTTTGGATGTATAATTGGTAATTTATAGTCCCTTCCGCATTTTAGTGTTTCCGAAGAGATTTAACAACATTTTGTTCACTATACATGAAACACGAACAGACAACCAAAATAGTCAACAATGAAAGTTCTGCAGGATTTCCATTTATTATAGAGAGCTTGGCCCTTGGGTTATCAGAGGATACTTGTTTTCCTCTTAAGCCTTTTCCATCTCTACGGCTTCTTTAAACAGAAGTTGTTTTGCTTATAAATTGCTCGTCCACTGACCAATTCCTATATATTGTGTCCAGATGACCCCTGACCATTTGGGTATCTGTATGTGTTGATGATGGGAGTTAGACAAATATGATTATTCTCCAAGGGTTTCGAACAAGTTCCTAATGCATCTTCATGACATATCCTCTGGATTTCTTGGAATCCATCATTGACCGTAGATCCCACGTTATGCGGTACAAAGTTCTCTCAAGACTAATTTGGTTCTTGTGGTATCACTGAGTTTATTATCAGCATGGAGTAAGTCGTACCTTTTGAACAGTAAGTCAAATGTAATACCAGACTATGAAGAATGAAGTATTTGTGTCTTAGCTCTCTACTTAGCAATTTAATGTGGTACTTACAATTATTCTTGTTTCACAAATTGTTTTGGCATTTATAAACTGGCATAGGAAGTAAGCCAACTGCTTCCAACCAAATATTAACGGGATATATAAGAGTCTCACTTGAAGAGCCTGAGTAACTTAAAACAATGAATCACTCAAGACAGAAAACAACAAGACTGTCTCAATCATGATGTTCTGTAATTTGTGGTAATGCCTAGTTCAATCTGATATTTGAAAGCTCTGTTGAATGGAAAGATACTGAGTCTCAATCAAATCGGCCTGTTATGTTGAATGGATCACAACATCGGAAAACTGCTCACTTGATGTTAAGTTGTATTTCACCATCGGTTGAGGTTGAAATTAGACAATCAGAATTTATCAATCTTCGACGTTGACCTGGTACACGGCTGCCATACTATGACTCATAATCATAGCATTTCCGCGACCTGTTTTTATAAAAACATTTCCTTCATGCAGTTAGTTCCCTTTATGAATTTAAATAAAGACAGAACAAATATTGATGCAGAATAATATGAATTCATTATATTTCGTGGTTTCTCATCAGCTGCTTACAACCAAATATGCATTAGAGTTTTATCATTGGGGTAATAAATAATGTGGAACAATTGACATAATTGAATGTAAAGGATTGGAATAACAAAAGTCATCGATGATAACTATATATATGGGCAAGGAAAGGTCAGAGGTTATTAGGTATTGAAATAAAGGGTGGCGTGATAGTTGAGTGGAGTTCAGAGACAGATAAAATCAAAAATGTGATTATTTTAGAGGTAGTTGGAAACAATTAGGGTGGGTTACGTAATAATCGAATAATTTATAGAAGTAGTTGAAAACAGTTAGGGTAGGTTACGTAATAATTGAATAATTGATAGATGTAGTTTAAAACAAATATGGTCTGCTACTACATATAATATTGCTCATTCAGTGGACTGTTTCCCATCCCGGCGGTCAGCTAGATCGAATTGGATACGGGTTAGGTTTACGTTGACACCGATAATTGCTTCCATCACTTGCAACCGATGTATATCTGATTATGATTCCCTTAGTCCTTTT